>NC_058371.1:68281500-68599500 GCF_018350175.1 Felis catus | reverse complement strand
GAAGCTGATGTGTTTATATTTATATATATAAATGTTTTTATGTTTATTTTTGAGAGAGAGAGACAGAGCATAAGTGGGGGAGGAGCAGAGAGAAAGGGAGACACAGAATCTGAAGCAGGCTCCAGGCTCTGAGCTGTCAGCACAGAGCGCGATGCGGGGCTCAAATCCATGAGCTGCAAGATCGTGACCAGAGCCAAAGTCAGATGCTTAACTGACTGAGCCACCCAGGCGCCACAGATGTGTTTATATATTAAAGGAAGTGGTTCAGGAGAGAGGTAGAAATGGATGGTGATGTTGGAGATGGGGGTAAGCCTGAAGGAATGCAGGGTCTACTGTAGGAGAAGGAAAGATCCAGGGAAGAGGTTGGGGCAAGGATTCTTTCGTTTTTACAGGAAATAAGGCAGAGCTGTTATGTAATAGAAGACCAGGTATTTTTAGGCCTATCACTTGTGATTCTTATCCTTTCTTATGAAGAATTGGTGTGATTCAGTCTATTAAAAAAAACTATATATATTAATGATGTGTATTCAGGGTTTGATGTCTCCTGGAGTTAAGTGATACTCTGTTGGAATGTTTCAAGTAAGGGTTTGAGAGGACCTGTAAAGTTAAGGTGGTGGAGTAAGAAGAACAAGGAAAAGAATATCCAAGATAGTTGTTTTCAAGTGAAAAATCAAGAGTATGTGGTGTTTATTGGATTTAGCAACAGGAAAGATGGCTGTAGGCTAATACCAGTGTTGCACAAACTGCGGACCACTAGCCCATTGACCAAAATGGAAGTGCTGTTGAACTAATCAGTTTTATGGCCAATTTTTTATTTGCTAGTTTCTTCGTAAGTAGGAATAGTCATTTTCTCTTTTGCATTTCTGTATTTTTTGGAAATTTTACTTGGGGTTAATATAATAGGATGTTTCCTGAAGATGCTGTTCTTATGGTAATTTTGAATGTTTCAACATTTATTCATATTTTCCATAATTTCTGTAATTTTTTCCTTAAGAATGAATCAGCCAAAATAAATCTTTAAGTTATAAAGCCTTCCGTTAGTCGTTAGTCATGAAAATACTGAGTTAATAAAAACCTACTTTTGTCTGAAATTACATGCTGTTAAGTAACATCAGCATGAATGACATTATCATTTTTTAAATTAAGAGGCTCTCCTTTCTGATTTTTAGGTTATTTCTCATTTTCTGCTTACTTCAGAGAACATTAATTTGTCCACATGTCATTTACAAAGTGTAAAACACGTACAATTTTGTTCCCTATACAATAAACATGACAAAATTGACATATAACAAACTTTTTTCTAGCATCTCTTTACCAGATTTTATTTTATTTTGTTCTCCTAGGTACCAAAAATATGTGTCTTGAGGCTAATAAGTGATTGTGACAGTTCATATACAGTAATCTTAACTTTTTAGACTACATGTCTCTTTTATGTTTTTAAACTATTAGTATGTTTTTTCATGAGGTATGTCGAACTCATGTCTATTTTTTTTTTTTTTACAGGTTAATGTGTGAAACTGTGAGATATGAAAGACACGAAGCGAATGAAGTTTTATACTAGTAGGTGTTTCCTTTCTCTTTGTATAGTGGATACTGCAGCAACTAAATAATTTCCTTAAAGTATCATAGAAGTATTAGTAACGGCTAAGTCATCGTTACCTTAATTTTGCATTAACTCATTTTTTTGTAGTTTAGAAACGTAAAACATTGCAACTACTACCTGTCATAAAGGAAAAGCTTACAGTCCTTTGCTAAGTTCACATCTATACCCATATATCTCTCACTTGTGGTTCAGAGATGTTATTTCATATTATGGAGTATTTTGACATTTTTATCTTTATGAAATAAGAAACAGTATAGTATTTCAAACAGAACAAAATACATATTCCTACAACCACACCAAATGAGATGTAGCGATAGCATAAGTGTCATATTTTAGTTTATAATTCTTTCAGAAATAGGAAAATAGCCTGCCCACATCCCTTTGGGCATAGTTTGTCCTAGAAATAATACTGATATTTCTTCCAAGATGTATAACATTACCTTGAAAAAATGACAATTTTTTTTAAAGAATGTAACAAGCATATAGCAGATAAATATTATTGTATTAAGGATATATAAACTGGATTACTGGGCATATTATTTTATGTTTGTTTGCCATGACTCACTGTTGTTCTGTTGACTTTCTGTTTTTCAAAACACTTATTAAATACATAATTACTGCTTTCCATATGTATTGTAGGGAATATTTATTGAAATAAATAAAATCTAGCTTCTCCCCTTAAGGAGGGTAAAATTATAGTATCTTGAAGGGGGCAGAAATAGGATAAAAGGAAAACAACAACAACAACAACAACAACAAAAAGTAACCAACCAAAATAACTGAGAATACAGATAGGTACTGAGGGATGGAGAAGTACAGGGGAAGCCTTGAGGTAAATGGGGAGAGTCACAGAGATGCGGCCCTCTGAACTAGGTCTCAAAAGTGTATCTGATGGTCTAGAGAGATTTTCCTGGCAGAAGGAGCAGCGTAAGTGTGGGGATACAGACAGGGAAGGGGCCTGGTTTGATGTTTTGAATATTATGGCAAGTTTAGGGCAACTGACATGCGGTGTGCGTCAAGAGGACAAATCAAGAGTCAGGCTGCAACCATGTTTGCCTGTGAATGTGTTGTTAAAAATACCGGTCGTGATTCTTTAGTCCATTGGAAATGAGTTTTTCCTCCTCCTAAATCACATTGTGTGATGGAGATTTATAAATGCTCACAATATTTGAGACAGTAGTATGATGGACCCTATGTACGCATCATCCAACATTGTTACTGCTGGCCAGTTATGTTCCATCTCTTATTCCTGCTTCCACCTTCTACTGGATTATTTTAAGTAAATCCAGACATTTCAATTCATCCATATTTTTTATTTTGTTATGTATCTTTATCTTTAAAATATAAAGACTTAAAAAAAAATCTTAACCAACAATATTATCACCAAACCTTAAGAAATAATTCTTTAATATCTTGAAAATATTCAAAATCTCTTTGTCTCAAAAAATCTTTTTTTACAGTTTGTTTATTGGTTGATACTTTTCTTAAGTCTCTCTCTCTTTGTTAATGTTTTTATTTATTTTTGAGAGAGAGAGAGTGAGTGAGCGAGTGGGAGAGGGGCAGGGAGAGAGGGAGACACAGAATCCGAAGCAGGCTCCAGTCTCTGAGCTGTCAGCACAGAGTCCAACGTGGGGCTCGAACTCACGAACCACAAGATCATGCATGACCTGGCCGCAAGTCAGATGCTTAACCAACTGAGCCACCCAGGCGCCCCACTCTTTAGTCTCTTTTAATCTGTAGCTAGGTTGCCAGTTTTCAAGCAGCAAAGTGATGTGACCAAATGCCTCCCCATTCTTCCTCTCAATGATGATACTTGAAAATACAAAGGTGGATTTGATTGAGTGGCTGGGCAGGGAGATTAGTAAGAAGACAGTTGAAGTAATATGAGGGGGTGATGCTTGAATTGAGGCCAACTGAAAGAATGGGGCAGTCAGAGATGGAGTTTAGAAAGAAGATGCAGGTGGAGCTGACCTAGGATGTAAGGCTATAATTTAGGAAACTCTGACATCTAGGGGCTGTTTAACAGGCAATTGTAAATATCCAGTCTAGAGCTTAAAAGAATGTACATCAAATGTAGAAGAATAGTAACCAGGATATATTTGCTAATGAGAAAACTTACCAAGAGGCAAAGCCCTTACCGTATTTATTCTTGAAGAATTCAAGATATAAATATCTTAGAATATTTGTTTCTTTTAGGAGCAATTAGAAGCTATCAGTGGAATGGGTATACAGATATCAGGGTTGGAAACCTCTGATGAATAGTATTAACATTCATTGAAGAAGTTCTAGTGGCAGTAAGTGACAAACTTTCTATTAATTTGTCCTCCTTTAAAACATGGTTTTGGTAGTAATGATGATGAGGTAATAGCAAACATTTAAACAAGTACTTCCTGTGTCCCACATGCTCTTATAAGTGCTTCATATGCATTATTATCCTTATTCCTTATAGCTGACTTGTGGGGTAGCTGTTATCATCAACCCAGTTTTACACATGAAGGGACTGAGGCTTTCAGAGGCTAAGGAACTTGCTAAGGTCTCATTGCTGAAAGTGTGATATGGATTTGAGCCTGGACATTGTGATTCTGCCATGTTAGCTGTTACGCCAATCACCAACTTTTTTCTGGCCTTTTTCATGCCATCATAAGAATGGCACCATAAAACAAGGATATTTCTTGTGTGCAAGTTAGTACAAGCACATCATCTCTCCCTGCTGCTGGCTCCCCCAGGGGTGATGAAACCCACCTTCAGTTCTACCTACATTATTCTGAGTCCCTAATAATTCTTACATACAGTTCATTTAAACTGAAGTTTACAGTGTCTTTAAATATATCTGAGTTTTTTTTTTTTTTAAGTCAGTTTAGACAGTAAATGTGAGCTATGCTTGCTGATAATGCAAAGCCATGTGTTAGATAACCCTAAATTGCATTAGGCTAGAGTTTGTATATAAAGTTGATTGTAGCAATTGCTTATTTTTGACTAGTTAGAATTAGGTGACAGTGTTAGTGAGCAGTGAAAGTCTGTAGATACTCAGGAGATCATGATTTTGTAAGACCAGAAATTCACAGAGACTTATTGTAGATCACTTAATCAGATTCCTAGTAATTGGCCAATCTTGTGATGAAGGATAATTGCAGCATTTTCTTCTGTAACCCTTGAAGAGACATGTTCCTGCTCTTACCAATTTGTGTAAATGCAGCTTTGAAAATTAAAGAACAGTTGTATTTGTGGTGTATATAAATCTGTGATAATTTAATAATACTGTCCCTCTTTTTGGGACCTGTTATTATTAACTCATGAGGGACATGACGTGTCTGTTCTTGGTCTCCCTTGGGCTTCAAGAATAGTCTAGTCAGACTATCAAAGACTTCTAGAGTATGGTTTTATGATCAAGAGATGAGTATTTTTTTTTCCTTATTATGTTTGTGTACTGGTAACTTCTAAGTCTATGGCTTTAATCGTTCACCAGGTAAATGTAATAGTCTTTTGATCCAACTCTGTACCTCATTTTTCTTATCTATGAAATGGAAACAATAATATTAGTACCGACCCTTTAGTGTTGGTGTTAGGATAATATCAGTACTATGTGTAAAATATGTAGAGCATTGCGTACATAATAAGTGTATAAAAATGCTATCATTGTCATCAGTGTTTTGATAATTTACATTTTGGTCTCCCAATTTTTTAGCTGCTTTAAACTTTTGTTTGAAGGAATTATGGTAGTGATGTCTAACGCCCACGGTGTTCCTGTTTTAGCATAAACCAACAGGATGACAAAAATGCCACTTTAAGATGTATCAAGGTTAGGGGGAGATTCGTGGTTCTGATAAATTTGAATTTGTAAAAATTTAGAATTTGACCACTTAGAATTCAATATTGGTACTAGAAAGATAGATAACAGCAGTTGAACTTAGTACAGTGGATGAGAGCCTCAAGTAATTTCTGCCTTCCTTTCACATGTTACCTACTATGTGCTAGCTATTTTGCTTGCTTAGGAGTACCAAGCTGCACGATGTAAATTCCTAACCTGAGGAACTTTAGGGATATTTTTGCCTGAAGAATTTAAGAAATGAGATAAGCAATATGTCTTTTCAGCTTCAGTTTTTCTTTAGGGGCCAGCCATCCTCACGATTTCAGTTTAATTTATAGTTACATTTGAAGTGCTAAAAACCTTTGGATCAGAAACTCAACCATTATAGTTTTTTAGAAGTGGGCACGTGCACCCCCACACCCATGTGACAAATATGTGTAACGGTATTTCTGTGCTAACTTTCCACATATATGTCTGTCTGAATGCTTTGGTTTCCAAAAGAGTTTATGTAGCATTTTGTTAGGGGGTTTACCTTTCTTTATTGCAGGAGAGGAAATTGTTCCTCCATTGAAAACAAAACAAAACAAAACAAAACAAAAAGCTGCATTGAGGCTTATCCAGTCTTTTTAAAGCATTTTTTATTGAAATCTGTAAATGTGCAATTTAAAACTTCAAGACTCAGCTGCAGCCCTCATTGCTTGTAGCAGCCTTTTCATTTATTGACTTGGTTTCCTGTTTTCACAGCAGCTATCCTGAATTGTCACTTCTCTGTAAGGCCGCCAGCCCACTGCTGTCCCTTTTGTGCCTTCCCACTCCTCCTCTAGAGACTTTGCTTCAGGCTTTACTTTCTGTTCTCAAATACCCCGTTTATGTGTAGCCACATGTGCCTCCTGACTCACCCATCCCTCCAGGGCTTCAGGGAGAGGTGTCTGGTTTCCTGAACAGTGTGGTTATTCCTTTTCCCTCCTGTGCTTGCGGCCTCTCCTCCTGCCCCCTTTCCTGCAGAGTCTAAGTGTGTCTTCCATCTTTAAGAATGTTCTCCTTTGGAGGTGTGGGGGGTGGGGGTGCTCAGTTGGTTAAGTATCCAACTCTTGATTTCAGCTCAGGTCACGATGCCATGGTCTGTGGGATTCAGCTCCACACTGGGCTCTGTGCTGACAGTGCAGAGCCTGCTTGGGATTCTCTCTGTCCCTCTCTTGCCCCCCCCCCCCCCATGCTCTCTCTGTCTCTCAAAATAAACAAATAAACATTAAAAAAAAAAAACTGGTAAGCAAAAATACATTGTTTAAAAAAAAAAGTTCTCCTTTGACTCTTTGGCCCATATCCAATTCTTGTACTGCTTTTTCCTTCCAGATGTGGCCAGGCTTTTATTTTATTATATTATTATTTTTATTTACATTACTCATCTGTTACCTACGTTGCTTTAGCTCCTTAAAAAAAAACAACAACAACAAAAAAAACTTAAAATTGCCTTTCTTTCCCAGCAAGATACAATCATAATTTTTAAGTATCCTCCTTGTCCATGTGTCCCTAATTTCTCTTACTTGTATGTGTGTATGGAGAAAATTTTGAAACCTAAGATTTTCATTTACATGAAGAAATTATATTTTTAAAGAATTAGTCTTTGCATAGGACTGTAGAACAAAGATGTTTAGCCACCAAGCTTGGCATGTTATGAGGTATACATGTGCTGTAGGTAAATATGAAAATTCGAATACACCCTTGCACGTACACATCTACCCACGCGTAGATGCACTTGAGAAGATTGTTTTATATACACATGGTAATACTGTAGGGCTTCATAGCAATAATATTTTCATGTTTACTATCGGTCTTTAAATTAAAATGTTTTATATTTGTGGTGAATGGAAGAGTAAATAAGAGCATTTTAGAAATTATTTAATTTGTAAACTCTGTCAGGGCAGGCCCTGTGTGTGTGTTTCAGGTTTACATTTGCTATGCCTAGTACAGAAGTTTTCACTAGTCTGTTCGCTCTTATTTTTTGAATTCATTTTAAAGGAAGATACTCCGTTTTCAAAGGAAGATGAGCCAATAAAGACCTTCATTGTGGTCTAATTTTGTAATAAAAGAGCTGACAGCACTAGGTGTTAGATTCTTCGTATCAATTTTTTTGCAAAACTACTTAGTGAATAAAACCCTCTGAACTCTCAAATTTAGCGATTTAAAGAAATATATAGTCAATAAATAAGGCTTAATTATTTCATATGCATTCTGTTAAGTACGAGTTAGTGGTAGTTTTCCAGAGTCATTTTTTTTCAGATTTGGCTGCTCTTCTAAATTTGATAAATTGTTTCTTGAGCCCTTGAATATATCCCTCTACCCTCAGTATAGCTGAATGACTGATTGATGTATTGTAATAAATATGTAATCTGCACTGACATTTTTCCTTTCAGTCAAAAAAAGAAGTGTTTTGAATAACTTAATGGCTCCCAAGACATCACTCCTTCATTTCATTTTTTAAATGAGTTTTATAAGTTTAAGAATGACTCCATTAATGAGGCTACAGAATTTTCAGCTTTACTAGTTCTTCAGTAGTTTTATGTTGTTCATTCTGCTGGTTAAGTGAAACATGATTTTTAGAAAATACAGGTCTATATTCCCAATATTTTCAAAATACTAATTTTCCCCCCAAATGAAGCTGAAATAGCCTTAGTATTTTCATCAGTTTTCAGAGTTCTTACTGATGATGCTTTCCTTTTTCATGGTTCCAAGCCCCTGTAATTGAATTGCTAATGAATGGAGAATAAAGATTTTCTGAAGAACTTCATGTGAGAATGGTGCTTTTTTTCCCCTAGAGTTTTTATTTATAAAAGTGAAGTAATGTCCTTATAATTTAGAACTTTTAGGAAATAAAACAAAAAGTTCCCCTCTACTTTTTAAATGTGTTCTTTTCATAGGTATGGTAATTTATATATAACTAAATATTATTAAGTATATAATTTTATTATAAAATATTTCTTCTCTATGGGTTAAAAATATAAATGCTAAAACCTTTAACTCTTGGTAGAGCTCTTTCTAAAATAGGTTTTATATTTTATGCCTGAGTAAAAATGGTTGGGCTTACCTTTCTTTTGACCTGATATTCTTAGGGTCACTTACAATGCTGTGTTGCCTTAATTAATCTTGTGAGTGTACTTTGTGCCATTGGCCATACAAAAATAAATAACACAAACAATGCATATTTGGTCTTTGAACTTATAGCTAGCTTACCGCCCCATCAGAGGAGAAAAAATGAAAACAAAAACAAAACAAGTAATGATTAAACTTTTTGATAAACCCAGTAACAAAAGTGAGGTAATGCATTTGTGAAAAAGATTAAAATTATTGTGTATCAGAAAAGCCATCTGCATATTGGAAGGCCGCCATTGTTAGAACTTCTTTTTTAAGCCATGGAACATTTTGTTCATAGGAAATCCTATTTAGCTCAATAGCAGTAGCTATTATGGTTAGAAGAAGGTTGAACAGTGTGTAGTCCCAAGAGGCTCACAAAGTGCATATTCAAAACCTCTGATGTGAGCGAACTGCTGGATCCTGTAAAAGGATAGAGGATAATTTGCTGTAAATAAGTAAAGTTATTTTCTTGTTGGAATCTGAGCCCATCAGAAGAGTACAATGAAAAGTATAGGTGAGCAGAAATAAGGACCTGCACTTAAGCAGAGGGCTTTGATTAAGAGGCCTGGGGCTTGGGGGTTGGGAGGCCCTGAAAGAACCTGATGATAGGCTGTGGAGAAGGAGAATAGGAAGATTTTCTGTTTTCTGGTTTTATCCTCTTGTTGGATGCTAGTGCCCAGATAGTGGATGCAGAAAAAGAAACAGGCGTTTTCCTAGTTTTGGTCACTGTGGCTGGCCCTGTGGGATTCCTGGCTAGCTGTCTCCGGTTAGTTATTGGAGTTTTTGTTAGTCTTCATTTTATTTCCCTTTCTGGTGTTTTACCCCAGATGTGGAGCCGGTAACCCACATACAAGTGATAAGAATTCTGTCTCCATTTCTCTCAGATGCCAGCAGCTTTGTTGTTTGAATATGGCATAACATCCTCTCTAAAATATCCACAAAATGGGTATTTGATGTGTGGGGTCTTGGTGGTCCATAACTTCTCTATGATTGCTGTGTACCCACCTCTTCCCCGACTGGTCTTCCTAACCACTGTTTGCACACACTTCACTGGTGCTGGCATCACCCTTTCTTATTCACCGTGACTTCCGTGTTCTTGCTTCTCTGTGTTCTAATGCCCTTGTTAACGTTGCCCCAGAGAAAACACTGTAGAGGTGCCTCTTCGCATCCCTGGGTCACTTCTGACTTGTGCCAACGGCACGTTGCACTTGATCTGCTAAAGTGGGAGGGATTCCTTCTTGGAGCTCCAGTGTCCTCCTCATGGCCATATTTTGTCAGGGTCGTCTTGCAAAGCGCTAATTTCTGGTTCAAAATTGTTTGGATTTTGCAAAGGTACCGTTCTTACCATTTTTTCAGTTTCTGTTTATGGCCATCACCCCTCGCCACCTTAGATATTTATTTTGAGTTAAATATTACTCTAAGTATCCTTTGCCCACACCTGCCTCCCCCACTCTTGCCACTCTTCTTTTGTTACAAATCTTTCTCTCTCCTCACTTTGCCTTTATTTCCTATATTACCATAAGCTGCCATAAGCAGCCCTTTTGGGTTGATTGGGCTCCACAAAACTCGATTAAGTTTTCATATTGTATTAATAACTGAATAAAGTAGCCTTTTCATGTTACTTTTTTGCTCTCTAATAGCCATCTTTGCTGAGCTAAATAGTTTTCTTTGGGTGGTGATCAATGATTCTTTCAACTCCCTTGTCAACTTCAACCTGATCACTTGTATTAGCTTCCTGCTTTGTAAATAAGGAATGTGAACACCACACGCAGCTCTTTCATGTGGAGACATCGCCACCGTGTGGACTGACAGGATATTGCTAAGGAAGTTCTTTTAGCCTAGTTTCATTTTTCTGATTACTGGTAAATTGACATTCACATCTTTGACTTTCACTTTAAATGCTATATCTGAGTTGGTGTGTATTAAATTACTAATTCATTAAGAAAATAGCTGAGTGCCAATTAAGCATTGTGTAGTATATATATATTGGGGGTGCTGGTGAGTTAGAGGAGTTTAAAAGCTAATGGGGGATGACTCCTAAAATAAATATTATGACTGGCAACTGCTTAATGTGAGCATGTACAAAATGCTCTGGGAACTCAGGAGGAGAGTGACTCAATTTATTTGGAAGCCACTAAAACACTTCTCAGAGGAAGTGGTAGTTAGCCTGGAATTCAAAGGATGAGTAATAAGTTTACTAGATAAAAGGTACTGTTTAGAAGCTGGAACAGCAGGTTTGTCCAAAGGCCCTGAGGCTTTGGTGGGGAAAAAGTCAGCATGGCTGAACAGGTGAAGTTTGCAGTATAGGATATTTGGGGTTATGAGCAGAGGATAAAGTTGTACATTGGCCTTTTTAGAAATGGTCATAAGAGAGGAAAAGAGATGAAGAGAGCTAGTATTTTTTATGTACCTATTATGCAAGAACCTGCATATATACTGTTTTGTTAAATCCAAGTAACATTGTGAAAAAGGTATTGGTAGCCCCATTTTACAGTTGAGGAACTAGAATCTTAGAATTTAAGTTCACCAGGATCACATGGCTGGTAGGAAAGAATATATGTTCCCAAACCTTTGTCCTTTGCATAGCCACATACTGCTTCCTTCACGTGCTTTGTCAAGGGGTTTGGACTTTCTCCTGTTAGGGAACCATGGGTTATAAGCAGAAACATGATCTGATTTGCCTGAGCAAATGGTAACTAAAATGGTGCCCAGTTTCTACCTGGTACAGCACATAGTTCCGTCTAAAAGATTCAGTGTAGTTGGAGGAAGACACCTAAATACCTCAGGACTAAGAATTCAAAGAGAAAAATATAAAATAGGATGAAATTAGATGGGATAAATATTTTGGAATTTGGAAAACAGTGACTGAGAAGATGTTACTACAGAAATAGGGTTTGAGCCATTGCTTTAAGGTACAATGTGATTGAGAAGATGGAGAAGGGAAAGTATCTTGGACAGATTGGAAGAGGTGGGAAGGGACAGGCAGGAAAGGAGCCTCCCGGAAGTAATGGGTTTGTGTTGAGGAGCAGAAGGAAATAAGGTGGGGAGAGAAGGACAGCAGATTACACACTTGCCTCTTCCCTGTTATTCCAAGTCTATACTTGCCATTTTGGTTTAGTCTTGTCTTAAAGGACATCATTCATTTTTGATTACTTCAGAGTCCTTTTAATTATACTGGGAGTGAATCAATCATGGTCCATTTAAATTTTTGTTTTGTTTGGGTTTATTCATTTTTTTCCTCGTTGATGAAATAAAAAACAGGAGGCTTTTAGAGTACCTTGTCACACAGCTAGGCTTTGTGGCTTTCATTTTGTCAATTGCAGAATGGGCTGTATTGGCATCAAATCGGTTGTCCAATATAGTTCTTAGTTTAGTCTAAAAAATTATAGCTCTTTTCTAAGTGTCCATCTTGGCTGATCAGAGAGACTTGTGAAGTACTACTCTGCTGTATGTTCCTTTTTAATCTTTAGGCCACTCTTTTCTATCCATCACTGGTGATGTTAAGTCTTAGGTTATTTAGAAATGCCATCAGGTTTATTCCAAGATTCAGCTTTTTCCATTAGCTCATAATTTCAACCCTTGGCATATGCATGCATGCATGCATGCGTGTGTGTGTGTGTGTGTGTGTGTACGGGGGGAGAGAGAGAGAGAGAGAGAGAGAGAGAGCGAGAGCGTGAGAGCGAGCATGTGCATGCAGGGGAGAGGCAGAGGGTGTGGGAGAAAGAGAATCTTAAGCAGACTCCATGCCCAGCATGGAACCTGATGTGGGGCTCAGTCTTATGACCATGAGATCATGACCTGAGCTGAAATCAAGAGTCAGATGCTTAACCAACTGAGCCACCCAGGCACTCCAAAATTAATTAATTAATTAATTTTAGAGGAAGAGCACACGAGAGCATTGTGAGCAAGGGAGAGGGACAGAGGGAGAGAGAGAGAGAATCCTGAGCAGACTCCATGCTCAGTGTGGAGCCCAATGCAGAGCTCCATCCCATGACCCTGGGATCATGACCTGGACCAAAATCAAGAGTGGGATGCTTAACTGACTGAGCCACCAGGTGCACCCCCCCCCCCCACACACTTAGCTCATGTTTTTAAAACATAAAACAATTATTTGGGGAAAAAATTAAAACAACACTGTTGAATACAACACCTGCAACTTACTTGCATAGATATTGATAGAGTTGTACTTTTTTTTTTTCTTGTAGTTTTTCTAAAGATTTTTCAAAGTTGACAAGCCTCATGCATAAGAATCACCCGGGATCTTTGTTTAAAAGGCCCTGTGATGGATCCCCCACCTAGTGATCACAGATTGTGGGATTGGGTGGAATAGGTAGAGCCTGGGAGCATGCATTCTTAACCCAAGTGATTCATAAGCATACCAAAGCTTGAGAACCATTAGGCAAAGTGAAATCCCAGTATTAGTTCCAGATAATTATTATTGTTATAGTCCATCTTCTGTTAGCTGGCTCCATGGAAAGCTGAGTTTACAAACCTTGCACTTATTTCATCCATAGTAATTTGTCTTCAAAATGGACAGATACAGAATAACTAGAAAGCCAATGAATGTTGGTTATATTCTCTATGTCAAAGTTAATCTACACCATGGTACATGATAAAAAGCTCTGAATAATTATGTTTTTCAGTTAAAATTTTTTTCAAATTTTTATTTATTTTTGAGAGAGAGAGAGAGAGAGAGAGAGAGAGAGAGTAGGAGAGACACAGAATCTGAAGCAGGGTCCAGGCTCTGAGCTGTCAGCACAGAGCTCGATGTGGGGCTCGAACCCGTGAACCGTGAGATCATGACTGAGCCAAAGTCGGATGTCCAACCAACTGAGCCACCCAGGTGCCCCAGCTCTAGAATAATTATTATTTGCATTTCATGAGCATTGTTCATTTAATCCTTGCAGTCAGTTTAGTAAGCTGCCAAGGCCACATAGCTGGTAAGCAGTGACCTACCTTGATTACCTATTTTTCTAGATTTCAGTTCTGTTTGGTGATAAAGGGAATATTATAGGAGCACTTTTTACTTCACCTAAATTAGAATTTAGTAATAATGTTGTCACTTTATGTTAAGAAAGATGAGTAAGTTTTTTTCCCCCAAACTAGGTAAATGATTGTAGATTGCAAAAGCCAGTGATTAAAATCTGGAGGGAAAAGGGTATGAATTATTTCTGAAGTATTGTGCTTTGTATTCTCATTTGAGAAATCATTTAACTTTTATGGTTTCATTGGAACTGAACTCTATTCAATAATATGTCTCTGTACATTTTCACAAGGCATTGCCATCAAGGACTAAGTAGTTGTGAAATTGGTTAAGACTGGACTTGGGGGAAATGGTGGTCAACTGCTGCTTTGTTTGTAAGCAAATAACAAAATGAAAATGATTACTTGATAGTCATTGGTCTTTTAAATAACTATTCAGAATTGTAAATAGAATTTTTTGTCCTTTAAAAACTTTTGGAATTTATTTACATGCCCCCCAAAGGACAGACTTGGGGGAGATTGCTGAGGACGGCCTTGCACACACATGTGATTCATTGTGATACAAGACAAGTGCAGCATACATCTCCATGTTGTACTCTTTACAACAATGGGGTATGCTCCGTGTACTTCCTTTCCACCCCTTCCCCTGGCTAGAGTGTGAATACAGTGGTGAGGTTTGGAGTTGCCACCTTAGAATATGACATGGATGCTATGGGTTGGGGTGACTAAGCCCCTCAATAGAAAGAGCCTAAGCTCTTCATACCATGGAACTGCTATATCAGCCTTGGGTCCTTGGTGCTAAGGCTGTTATGATATGTGTGAGAGAGAAATGAACTCCCTCCTGGTTAAGCCATTTCTATAGTATTTCGTTTTTTGTTTTGTTTTAATAGTAGCTGAGCTTGTATCCTAATAAATTTGGCAAACTTGGCTGTGTAAAATAAAATAACTTACACATAGCAAAAAGCACAAAGGATAAAGCAACAGAGGAAAAAGGTATTCACAGCACATATTTCAAAAAGGTTAATTTTGGAGTGCCTGGGTGGCTCAGTTGGGCATCCAACTCTTCATTTTGGCTGAGGTCATGATCCTAGGGTCCTGGGATGGAGCCCCCACATCAGGCTCTGCATTGAACGTGGAGCCTGCTTGGGATTCTCTCTCCCTCTCCTTCTGTCCCTTTCCCCTTGCTCCTGTGCACGTGCACTTCTCTCTAAATAAAAAAGTAAAAGATTAAAAAAAAAATGACTTTTTTTCTTTTGAGAGAGAGCAAGCACATGCACGTGAGCAGGGGAGGGAGGGAGGGAGGGAGGGAGAGAGAGAGAGAGAGAGAGAGAGAGAGAGAGAGAGAGAGAGAGAGAATCTTAAGCATGTTCCATGCGGGGACTCTATCCCACCACCCTGGGATCATGACATGAACTGAAATCAAGAATTAGACACTCAACCAACTGAGCCACCCAGGTGTCCCAAAAGGTCAATTTTTATAAAGAAATAAAAAAAATAAGAAAAATAAGATGCTCTTGTAATAATAATAAGAAAAAGAAATGAAAAAAATTATACTAAGGTACCCTTGTCATTAAGCAGATTGGCAAAAGCCTAAAAGATTGATAAAAAGCCTCAGGGGTAGAATTCCTCGTGCTCCCCTATGGCTTACCCCTCACCCGCTCTGCCTCAGCTGCACCATCGTGTCGTCCTTGCTAGGCCATGTCAGCCTCTGCACTAACATTCTGGATCCTCCCTGCCCTTTGCTGGGAAGGGAAGGCTGGTCCCTTAGGAAGTCAGCTGGCTGTCAGCCCTTCCTTTACTCAGATGTGCTCTTCTCATTGACACCTTGCCCACCCATTTCCAGTGGTATCACCCCCCATTTTCCTTAACCTGTACTAATTTCTGTCCCCAGAGCACTGATTTATAATTTACCAATTTGTTATTTTTATTGTTTATTATCTTTGTTGTCCCACCAGCATATAAACTCCATGAGTGAAAGGGCCTTTTCCTTGTTGTTGTTGAGGTTCTCTGAAGTATCCTAAGCACCTAGAATAAGCCCTTATCCTAAAATTGTGAAACATTTGTTTGTTAAACAAATATAACAAACTGTAGTAGTAAGGCTGTGTGGAAGTAAGTAGGCAAATAAGTTGCTGAGCACCTGGGGAAGACAATTTGACATTTATCGTACTCTTTGACCCAGCAGTTGTATTTCTGGTTACTAGGTCCAGTCAATACTGTATGCCAAGGTTACCTAAAGCACTTTTTACTAACATATTTTTAAATAATTGCAAATGATTAAAAACAACAGAAATGACTGTCACTAGGGGTTGGCTAAGGCAAATATGGCACATCTGTAAGAAAGCCGGCTTCTCATGAAGAGATCTCTAAGAGTTACCACAAAGGAAAGAACATTATAGAGAATGCTATCTTTCCATAAGAAGAAAAACAGACCATGGAGAGAATGAGAATATATGTCTATTCTTCTGTGCGTACACATAAAGAAATTCTGAAAGAATATCTAACAAGCGTGGTAGAAAAATGTGCGAGCATGGTAGATGGAAAAAGGTTGGGAAAACCTGAGTTTCACTGATTACTTCTTTCTATTTTGTTTTATCAAGCAGGGAAAATATTTTCAGTTCAAAACATCCGAAGATAAAACTTAGGATGGTAGGTGCAGTAGGTCTAAGGAACATCACGACATTTAAATATACTGATAAATATCTTTAGCTTATTTGGGAGACAAAAATAATTTTTAGAAGCTTTTTTTTTCAAGTTTGTTTATTTATTTTGAGAGAGAAAGAGAGAGAGAGAATGAGGAAGGGGCAGAGAGAGAGGAAGAGAGAGAATCCTAAGCAGGCTGTGAGCACAGGACCCGAGGTGGGGCTCGAACTCACAAACTATGTGATCATGACCTGAGCTGAAGTCGAGTTGGATGCTCAACCGACTGAGCCAGCCACCCAGGCACCCCGGAGTTTTATAAAAAGTAACTTAAAAAATGATTCCAATAGTCAAATAATGGTATTTTTATGTATGTGTTTTATGCTATTTCATTGTTCTTCATGGTTCTAAAAGAAACATGGGTACTATACTTTGTGCTATATATGTTTTAATTTTGTTGTTGTTGTCATAGATAATCATCTGATTTTGTTACCTTTTCTTTTCAGTCCTGATGATATTGGGACCTGCTGGTATATACTTCTCTCTGGTTCCGTGTTCATTAAGGAATCCATGTTTCTTCCAAGAAGCAGGTATTGTATAGACATTCTGTAATGGATTTTCCATGAAGCTTAAAATCTCTTTGTAGAATTGAGTTCCTTTGCAGAATTCTGTTGTTTCCTCTTCTGACAGAAAGCAAGAGACTACCTTGGGGCATTGATCTTTAAGAAAGGATTACTTTATGTTTAAACACTGTTACAATCTCTTTAACCAAGGGAAAGAACAAAAGACATGTTGATCACATGTCCATTTGTTATAGGAACACATCAGGCTAGTTTAGGGCACATTTGTTCATTGGGAATAAAATCTGTCTCCATTAAAAGGCACTCTCATAAACATCTAAAGAGAAGCAAAGAAAGTTCATTGAGACCTCATGGCACTAGAAATAGAAAGCCATGGACTATCGTTGACTTTTCTGCTTCTCGGGACCATATGGTCTCTCATTCTTGCATTTGTCTGTGGACTGGCTCCCCACTCTCTAAGGCTATTAATGTTTTTCTCCCTGTGATTTTGGCTTACAGGTGCTGACTATTGACTTGTAAGCTTATGTCCCTAATGTTTCCGTCATTTGACTGTAGTGCCTGTGTCTTTTCTTTGGATTCTTCAGGCTACAGTCTGATTGGCCGGGCTTGGGGCAGATATGCACCTCGTTCCAATCAGCTATGGCCAAGGAGGGTTAGGGCTCATCTGTTACACACATATGTTCAGTTCCCTGACTGAAGGTGTCAGCCACTAAGTTTTACTAGTTATTTTTTACCCCAATTGTTTATTTTTCACAGTTGTATATTTTTATTTTGACTAAAGTTTAAAACATTTTAACAGATTAAATATCTTTATTTAAATTTACTAAATAAATATTTAAATGGGCAAAATTTATTAAAGCATAGTGACTGCTCCCCACCCCCCACCCCCCCCTTCTATAACTTCACTCTCTCATGAAAATATTTAACTGTATTCTTGATGAGTAATTCTGAATGGGTCAGGGACAAATTAAGAATCTATTTTAAAAACATGAGCAAACATTTATAAAATGTCAGAGTCAGTGAGATAGGGAGAGGCAATTTATACATGCCTGGGTGTGGTAATAGAAGGCACTGGGATGGCCTTTGGAGGTAGGGACTTGGGCAGTGAGAGAGTGCCAGAGGCTCATTGCATCTAGTGAAAAACAATCTCTGGTGCAATTCCCATGCCTCTTTGCCCTCTGCTTCTCCGAGATCAGACTGGCAGGCATTATTCTCTTTGGAAAATAACCCCATGAGGGAGAGAGGCTGGCTCTATTGCCTGCCTATTTGTGGTTGTTCTTATAGTAGCGATAGTTATAGTAATGGAAATAGCACTGGTAGTGGTAGTAGCAGTAATAAAGTGATGATGGAAAAATAGCTAAGGCTTTGACAGTGCTTTCTATTTACCAGCTCACCATTTTGAATATTGTGTGTGTGTGTGTGTGTGTGTGTGTGTGTGTGTGTGTGTGATCGTTTAGTATTGCAACTACCCTTTGAGGTAAGTATAATTTTCATCTGCATTTCGAGACTGAGGAAACTGGCAGTACAGTATGGTGGGTGGTTGTGCCTCCTGGAATTCTGCCTGGGATGCTGGGAGTGAGCCGATGAACCAGCTCCTATAGTTCTAGGAATTCTGTTTCCCAGAGGAATGGAGAATTGATTAACGTTCTTGTCCTTCAAATACAGGACCTACTTACTTTTTGGTCTCTTTTTGGGGGCAATAACTCTGTTTCTGAACTTGGATGAAGGTATAGTCAAACGATATTTAAGCGTTGGTATATTTTTTAATTATGTATAATTTTAATATAAAAAGTAATAATAAGTAGTGTGTAAATTAGCAAAGGTAAAGAGATGGAAAAAATCACTTATAATCTCTCATTCAAAGTAATAATTCTATAATACTCTATAGTGTTTTCCTATCTAGTCTTACATGTATGTGTTTCACATACTGAAGAGCATACTTAATAAACAATGTAATATCTTGTTTATTTCAATTAAAGAATATGTGTACATATAAGTGTTGCCTTGTAATATTAAAAGCTCTTTAAAAGGCTTGCTCTTTATGTATCTTGATGCCTGTTTAATTGTTCAGTTACTTGAACTTTCCACAGTTTAGTTAATAATTGTAAGGGTACATTTTTGATGGCTTTTCATTATAAATATTGCTTTAATGACTGTGATTTGAAATTTATATATCTTAAAGGAGGACAGAGGTTAGTGACTTCATTATCCTATTGATGCAAGGTCTGTTATACAAAACAAATCTATAGACTGAGACCCTAGAACAGTGAAGGAGCCTGTGATGGTCTTTTTTCAGTACCAGCCATCATTAACTAGTCAAGTAACAGCTTGTTCTAACTTCTGGAAAGGGAACCTAATGTTCAGAAAACTGCTGTTCTGGAAGAAAGAGGACTTGTAGTTCAGACCTATTTTATGAACACATTGGACTCTATGCCTAATTATTTTAAAAGATGACATAAGTTACTCTTTCTCTGGCTGGATGTCAAATGCTTGCAAGCCAGTACTTTAATGGGATGAAGGAAGGAATGGTGTTTCAGTCTGAATGACAAGCTAGTACTATATATAGGCTATGTCTTCACGTTGCACCTGTGACATTTGCTCTAAGTTGTTTGTTTCTTTTGGTGATGTTGCCTTAGGAATAGTGTTCATACTGTTTTAATAGGAAGGAGTTTCTACTGGTGCTGTGCTAAAGGTTGACACTAGTGATGCATATATATTTATTTCTCCACAAAATATTGAGGTTTGATTAAAGAATAGTATGGTTGAGGTGTTAGTAACAATCTGGTTTTATAAAACTAGTTCACAGATGATTCTCCACATTTATCATATTTTTATCATGTTAGTCTGGAAATTGTTTATTGGTATATATAATAAGTAACCTGATCACTCATTTTGACAGCTAATTCACCCTGAGCAGTTAGTTTTGAATCAAAATACTTTGAAGAATATTTTTATGTTTTTACCTAATTCTCATGAAATTGCTTTGACACCTGATTATCATCAAGTGAGAAGGATGATATACATTGCAAAAAATCTGCCATTTGGCTTCTAGGTTTCATTTGCTGTATTGAATTCCTTGATTGACATTGAGGTCAGCACTTTATGGTTTTTAAAAAAAAATTTTTTTTTGTTTTCTTTTTAGATAAATGTTCTTTGGGTTGCATACCTTTATGTTGTTGAAACATGAATCATTTTCCCTGTTAAGAGTTTTGACATTCACGGAGTCTATTAATTCCTTTGAGACTATCAGTGACAGCTTACTCACTTTTTTCTGTTCTAAGTAATTTAAGTGAAATGAATGTTTTTGTGAGTTTTATTGTAAATCTATTAGAAATATATCAAGGTTTGAAATGCTGGTATTTGTACAAATGGCAGTAATGTCATTTATAATGTTATTACATAAAATGTTGCCCCAGTACAGGGCGAAACTCTTATGTGGAGTAAAAATTTGTAGTCCTGAAGCAATGTACAATTTATAGTAATGGTTTTCTCAGTCTTATTTAAAAATAAATTCAGTTTTTTTGATCAGAAAGGTGGTGAACAAAGGTAATTTAGCAATGCAACAAAGGTTATTGTCATTCTCACTTAGGAAGATGTCAGAGGAGACATTTGTCATAGATGAAGATAGAAACAGTGTACATTGGATGTGTTTTTCAGTCCTTTCAGCAGAGTAGCGGTAGTCACTGAGTTGTGCATGTTGTGTACCGCACAACTCAGCGATGTGCTGTTTTTTTTGTTTTTTTAATTTTTTTTTTCAACGTTTATTTATTTTTGGGACAGAGAGAGACAGAGCATGAACGGGCAAGGGGCAGAGAAAGAGGGAGACACAGAATCGGAAACAGGCTCCAGGCTCTGAGCCATCAGCCCAGAGCCCGACACGGGGCTCGAACTCACAGACCGCGAGATCGTGACCTGGCTGAAGTCGGACGCTTAACCGACTGCACCACCCAGGCGCCCCGTCGATGTGCTGTTTTAACCACAGTAATAGACCGTGAAAAGCAGAGAGTGGTGAAATATTTTGAGGAAGGAGTTTTTGCCCCCTAACTTTTTCAAAGGCATCATTTGCAACAACAGTGGAGCTGGAAAGCAAGAGATGAAAACTGTCTCATCTAAAGTTGCAGGTTTAGAAGTGTTTTTCTTAATGTACTTTTGTTTATTCTACATAATGGGCAGGAAGATAATAATGTTAATTGTCCTAATGTGTTCTAAATCAGTGTTATTTATGGAACTTTAATAGAAATTGTTGTATACTTAAAATTTTCCCACTTTAAAAATTGTCCCATCCTACGAATACTGAACCTATTTTGTAGTAAATTCACAATTTATAACTTGGATTAACATGTTATTTTAATATGTTAATCCAGGCTGCTGGGTTAAGCCAGGCTTCTGGCTTCTTTGGAAGGCTGAGAATTTTAGATATAGAAGATAGGCTTAGACTGTGCGTCTAAACTTTCACTTGCTATTTAGATTGTTTGTTAGAGAAGAAGACACTACCTATATTGTATATTAACTCATAGAGTGGAATCTTTTCCTCGTAATTTATCAGTCATTTTACATTTATTTGCAAAAAACAATGCTAGATGTTTAAACATTACTGTCATACAGACTCTTTCTTTGAGTTTATGTTGGTCATAATCCGGGGGGGGGGGGGAGATCACTTTATTTAAAATGTTGAACCTGATTTTCTCAATAGAATCAATTTTATCATAGAAGCCCCAAGGAAGGGCCTTTTAGTAGAAATGACCATGCATCCCACCACATTCAAACATAAATAATATTTTTATTGCTCTGGTAGCTAAAAACTTTCTATATTTTTTATATGCCGTGCAATTAGTAAACAAATCTCTTCATATTAGTGTGGCAGGGGCTGTGAGTTTGAAGGAAAAAATAAGCCCGGGGTGGACATACCCTAAACACTTCAAAGATGCCAAGAAATGGGTTGTAATCAAAGATGGGAGCCAGAGGACCTGGGGAGAAAAACCTGTCTATACAGAGGGCTGGAGGCTTCTAGTGCACGGATGCTAGGGTCCAGCTACCAGGTGGTCAGGCAGCGGACTTAGTGGGACAAGTAATCTGTACACTGTAAGTGTCGTGAGAAGTTATGTCTGCAACTGGCAAAGCCCTGTCTGTGGAAACTGCTGAACACTGAAATGCCATAAAAATTTAGGATTAGTTCATAGGCCCTTTTCATATTTATGGGTCATTCTGTCTCATTCTAAAGTAAGTTTGGTAGAGTTTAAATTTTGAGGCATATTTCCATGTCATTTCAAATAGTAGTTGAAACTTGCATTAAGTCCTGCTGTGTGGTCTCTGTAGTAAGTTCTGGAGTATGCAGAGGAAACAAAATGGTCTACTCCCTGCTGTCACATAATTTAGTATCTGGTTGGGGAGATGAGGCAGTCATATATGAAGCATGAAAAAATCGCATAGGTGTCGTTAAATAATACAGTGTAAATTGATGTAGCAAAGACCACACAAAATGCAAAAGACCTTCCAAGATTAGTGGTGTCTTAATGTATGTGGTAATGAGGAGTAGCTCTTAAGTGAATTCTGAGTTAGGTTTATGATTTAGATTGTTGGACAGTGGTTGGAAAGGAAGTCTGGACATACTAAAGAGCATGAGTGATGGCACAGAAATAAGATTGAAGGTGGGGCAGTTTATACATTAGCAATAGCTTGAGTGGAGTCACAAGAATAGGATCATTTATCTAGAACAGACATGCACTTTAGGGAGTGAACTAATTGCAAAAGCATTGGTGATGGGGGCATTAATGAGAAGTCTAGTTTACAAAGCTGTGGAAGTTGGCTGGAAAGGCCAGGGTTGTTGGTATGTTAGGTGTCAAGGAACGTTGGCAAGAGGTTAGGAGAAATGCACACATCATTTATTTGTATCATGTTGGCTGTGTCCATTTACAAGCAGTACTTCTCTTTCATTGATACCAAATATATCCACAATTTAAAAATTAAAATTGTGGTATGGTACTCTCAAACTCACATTTTAAATTAGAGCTGGCAGCTATAATGAGGATAAGTGGGGAAACAAGACATTTAACTAATCAGTTCTGAGAGGCTGAAATTCTATTCTCATTATGATTCACATGACAAACAATGAGCTACTTGAGTTTAAAAATCACAGACCTACTTTCTGCTTGCCAGTGCTAGATGATAAGTTAATTGATTGCTCTGAAACTTGCTAGTTTTTTTTTTTTTTTTTTCCCCCCAGTAATGGAAGAAGGTGAAACAGTGGAAGAGTGATTCTGTATTTATGTGGTAGGGACTGAAAACACAACTAACTATTCCTTATTTCATGTGAAGAGTCATATAGGATTAGAAAATCGTATTCTTGAAAGAGTACAAATGTGTTATAAGTCATATGATGCCTTATTGGAGATGGAATATGGCTTTAAAAAAATAACTCACTGATGGGGTGCCTGGATGGCTCAGTTGGTTAAGCGCCTGACTCTTGATTTTAGCTCAGGTCATGATCCTCAGGGTCATGAGATCAAGCCCTACATGGAGCTTGCTTAAGATTCTCTCTCTCCCTTCCCCTCTATCCCTCCCTGGCAATCCTTTCTCTCTCTCCCTCCCTCTCTCTCTCTAAAAAAAAAAAAAAGAAAGAAAGAAAAAAAACTCGCTGATAAATGTTATGAAAGGGTAACTTTATTAGACATTAAGTGTATCCAGATGGCATGAAAGTAAGGTGAGGATCAGAGCTCTGGAGATTGTACATTACAGGTAAGATTTACCTTCAGTTATTAGCCAAATCACAACAATGGTGGTATAGATTAAGCATGGAAGAGAAATTGTGGTTAGTGAAGAAGGAAGGGGGGGAAAAGGTATAAATCATCTCAAAACTGCTCTCATTGGGTTTTTAAGGTAATGTATTGGTCTAACATACCTTCCTTTCCATCATGGGGAGATATTGGTAACTTATAATAGGAATAAATGACATGATACATAAGTTTTTTAGAAGTTTTTTTTACAACCAGCATTACTAAAAGTTGTTTATTTCTTTAAAAGAAGAAATTGATCCTCCTTCCCTCCCTTCTTTCTTTCCTTTCTCCCAAGATAAGCCACAAGATTTTGTTTAATTCATATTTGGAATAATACAAAGTCAGTGGATGATTGAAGAATTAGTAAGGGCTAATAAGTTATAAGAACCACTTATCTCAGACACTCTTGAGACAGTGTCTCAACAACTCGTTGCCACATTATTTTGCAGAAGCAAGTGATTGGGGCCTGTGGTTGGCCAGTTAATGAAGGTAGCTGGTTAGGCATAGAATCATGGGAAGATACTTCTGTTTTAACTTAAAAATGTTCAATTTGATCTATACATATAACATATATGTGTGTGTATTTATATATATTTGCACATATAATTGGATTAAAATACACATATATATACATAAATGTGAGTGTGTGTGTGAGAATCACTCTTACTGGACTCGACTGTTTCCTTCCAGTCTTCCGCAGTTATTTTGCCTACACCTAATCCAGCAGCAATGCTTAAAAACTGACATACTTTTACTGAGGTTTCAAAAGCATTCTGCTTCATAGATTAAATAATTATTAAGTCAAACAGATTGTTATCAAGAGTAAATAAGTGTATTTTTCTTTAAAAATGCTCGTCTGTTAAAATTAATCACTACAAGAGATGGTGTCTTAGCAACTTCATATCTGAGGAGAATTCCTTACCAAAAGTGATGAGCGTAGTGACTAGAACTGATTTCCAGCACCAAATAGTACCCTGGGCTATTAGTTACACCCCTTTAAGGGAGTCCTCCACTTGATGCTTAATCAGTATTAATGAGTCGATCGACCCCTGTCCTAAATTGCTCACCTGCAGTTATATGTGCGTATTCTCCTATCTTCTTCATTCTGCCGATATCATTGAGTTGCCTCTGTGTGCCTGCCTAGAATATGGTGTGGAAACACAGAGATCCTACCTGTGTGTCCCCAAAGCCAAGTGGTAAAAAGTGTTTTGAGAAGGAAGTGTGGGGTCCGTTTGTCCAGTGCTGCAAGGAGATTCAGTAAGGTGAGACCAGAGACATGACCTTGGGATTTGGCAGCTAGGGGGTCGTAGGTGACCTGAGCGAACCATTCGCAGTGAAGTCGTGGAGCTGATTGGGGGAAACTGGGAAGGTAAGAACTGGTGAAGGGGAATTTTCATTGTGAAGAGGAGCAGGGAAATGGGCCGGTGGCTGGGAGTTGTTTGTGAACTAAAGCGTTTTGTTTCTGTAAAATTGAGAAGATGCTAGTGTGTGTTTGTACGTTACTACAGATGATCCAGCAGAGAGGGGTGAATGGATGGTACTGAAAAGAGAGAGGTAATTGCAGAAACGGGTGAGACCCACAAGGTGGGGAGGTGTTAGCTTTGGAACGAGTGAAAGAGCTTCACCTTCTTTGCAGGCTTATGACAAAAGCTGCATAGGTTACTGGGTAGATTTGGGAGTTCAATGGTAGGTATTGAGGAGTTTTGACAAAAGAGAGAAAGAAGTTGTACACAAAGGGAGTGTTGAGTGCCCATTTGATATTCGTGGACATAGATGGTAAGTGTGTGTGTGTGTGTGTGTGTGTGTGTGTGTGTGTGTGTGTGTGTGTTTCTGAGCAACTTTTGGCTGTTTAGGGGCAGGCATGGAGAAGGTGTTGCTGGAGTTTGTGCTTTACCAGTGCATACAGTAAAGGGAGAGATAGGAGCAGGAATTAAGGGTGGATCTGGAATAACCATACCTTATGTGGGTTTGTTCCAGGTCCCTTGAGCTCTAGAAACCATATATGTAAAGCAACAAACGCCTACAAGTCTACTTGACTTCCTGCTTTTTCTGTCTCTAATGGCTTTAATAAACAGCTTGTCACCTGCTCTAGAAATTTCTGTGAGTCTCAGTTTTGATCTCTCTTTTCTCCCTCTGACAATTGTGGGTTTTTCTTTTTAGGAAACACTTCAGAGTTAGAAATGGCAGTATCCATCAAATCAACTGCCTCTATCACTGCTTCCAGTGCCTGTGTTCAGATGTCACCTGCTCTATTAAAGTAGCTCCCTGAAGGCCATCAATACTTCTTCCACAGTGTCCCCAAATCATTGTTTGAAGCATAGGACTTTTCTTCTTGATCTTTTGAATAATTAGCTTAAATGACTGGCAGCTGCCAAACAGATAAAATCCAGACTTTTTAGTGATACGCACAGGGCAGCTCAAAATGTCTCCAACCTAAATTATTCCCTGTATACCCTCTCCAGACACCCAAGCTGATTGTTGTGGTCCAAGCATATCTTTGTCAGGTTGTTCTTGCTGTCTGGGATATCCACCTTGCTGTTGCTACCTTCACTCCCATTGTTCCTCATCTGCCAGTGAAAACAACATGTTTAATTCTCTGGGAATCCTACCCTTGTTTTCCTGTCAGGATTAATTGTTCCCTATCCACACTAAACTAAGATTTTTGAAGGGTGTGGCTGTATTTTTCATCTTTGCTTCCCCTAGCACATCTAACACTTATCAGCCATTTCATAAATACTTGTTGAATCGTATTGGTTTAGGATTTTATATGTGTGTGTGTGTGTTTGTGTGTGTGTGTGTGTATGTATATATACGTATGTATACATATATATATTTAAATTTATTTTTGGGGGGAGAGTGCAAGTGGGGGAGGGGCAGAGAGAGGGGGATAGAGGATCCAAAGCAGGCTTTGGGCTGACAGGCTGACAGCAGTGAACCTGATGCAGGGCTTGAACTCATGAACTACAAGATCGTGACCTGAGCCGAAGTCGGATGCTCAACTAAACTGAGCCACCCAGGTGCCCCTAGGATTATATTTTTAACTTGCCCTTAAAAATCACTTTAAAAAAGTTTAATGATATTTCACTAACATATTACCTTAAAAAACTTATTTTAACGTTTATTTTTGAGAGGGAGAGAGACGAGTGTGAATGGGGGAGGGGCAGAGAGAGAGGGAGACACAGAATCCAAAGCAGGCTCCAGGCTCTGCACTGTCAGCCCAGAGCCTGACATGGGGCTCAAGCAGTGAGGTCATGACCTGAGCTGAAGTCAGATGCTTAACCGACCAAGTCACCCAGGCGCCCCAACATATTCCCTTTCAGAAATAACTTTTCAATAACCTCCGATTTATTGAAATTTTGGTTAGGAAAAGAATGAGGCTGTACCATAATGGAAGGAAGGAGTCTGGGGGGACGCTCATGAGAACTTGGTACTGGCCAGTTTGTGCAGGAGTGCAGAAGGGGCAAAAATGGTATCTTGTTGGACATCATTTTGCTTACTGCATTAGGTACAATTAGTTTGGGTTGTATAAAACAATTGCATAAACACAGCAGGACCTACTTTTTTTGTCACATAAAAGAACCCTAAAGGTAGATGGTCCCTGATGGTCTGGTGGCTCCTCAGTGTGAAAAGGTTACAGGCTTTCATCCTTCTTTCCAAAACCTGTGTGTGCACATAGCTTCCACTTTCAGCATCAGGTCAGACCACAAGGTGGCTGCTAAATCACACCTGTCACGTCTGCAGCAGGAGCTAGAAGCGGGAGGGAAGGCAGGAGAACAAAAAAAAGTTTAACTTCTATCCGAATCAGATTTCTTGAAACAATGTTTCTTTTTATGTTACATTGTCTAGAGGTACTTAACATGATCACTTCAGGTTGCCCAGGAGCCTAAGACAAGTAGTCTTTTATTCTGTGATGTAATGTGCCCGCTAAAAATAATATGTCTTTATTTAAAAATAAATAAGCCCAGAACCTGATATGGGGCGCGAACTCACGAACTGTGAGACCATGACCTGAGCTGAAATCAAGACTAAGCCACCCAGGCACTCCTAAAAATATCCTTCTAAGAAGAAGGAGGAGAATGGATGTTGGAGTGGATAATCAATACTTTCTATTACACTTGCTCTCCAGTTTCCCTGCTTAGTTTGTTCATTATCTTTCTTTTCTACATCATTCTAACCCCTCAGCCCTAGGATCATACTCTTCATCAGCTTACCCACACTGCTTCGGGTCTTACATCACCTATAATTTCTACTTGTCATATTTAAAGTTGACTTGAGTCCAGGTATTCCCATGACACACACAGATAAGGTAAAAATATATGTTAAAGATTTTAAGACAATGTTGGGAAGGAGTTCCAAATAAGGCAAATAAAATTATGAAACAAATGTGAGCTTGGTTTGACTACAGTCGATAATGTTGAAGGGAGAGTTTAGTTGCAGTTTATCTAAACATATCCTGCGTTAAATTTGAAATAAGGTGGAGGTGTAAATTGATGGAATAGATTGAGATGTGTTAAAGATCCAGTGGGATATATTAAAATGTTCCCCCTTCAGGTATTAGTTGTATTTTCTGCTTCAGCATGAAATGTCTTCATCCTGGAAAGCTAACATGACTTTGAGCATCTTTTAGAGCAGGCTTACCCTGTTTAAATCATATTCTGATGGGATACCTGATGCACAGAGCAAAACAGATCTCTAGAGAGGGAGTTCAATTGCTGGATCAAGTTGGGAATTTGGTTGCCATAACAACAGCTTCACAGATACGCTGCACGTATAAGTGCAGGCTTTCACAGTCCTTGGGAAACTGGCATTGGTAGTGTCTTAACAAAGTAAGTAACCTTAAAGAGAAGGACTCTGATGTTTTTGGCTGTAGTAGTACAATTGATAGGTTATCCAGGCCATCTGATGCTTGAAATCTTCAGTCAGGGAATTTGTCATTTGTGATCCTTGGTGTAAATGACTGTGAGTTCACTCTAGAGTTTCTTTTTAGTGATGTTTGGATTTCTCTTGCAAAAGTAAATACAGTATTTCATAAAGGTTTTAAAGTGTGATGTGTGTGTCAATAAAATACCGTATTTTTCTCTGTAAAAAACTGGATTTACTTATCTGCTGCTAAGTGGAATGGAACCCGCAACCCATGTTTGTGCCACGGTCATTTTGGGGGAGGCTTGGTGTGGAGGGATGTGTGAAGTACCATTTCACCTGTTTGAATTCAAACTGCCTTTAAATATCTATCAACTATATTTATTTTTATAAAATGCTTATTTATTTATTTTTGAGAGATCATGGATGTTCATGGGAGTGAGAAGGGGGCAGAGAGAAAGAGGGAGACAGAGAATCCCAAGCAGGCTTTGACATGGGGCTCGAATCATGAACTGTGAGATTATGACCTGAGCCCAAATCAAGAGTCGACTGCTTAACTGACTGAGGCACCCAGGCACCCCTAAAAAAATTTTTTTTAATATTTATTTTTGACAGAGAGAGAGAGAGAGAGAGCGAGAGTGAGCGAGCAGGGGAGGGGTAGAGACAGGGGGAGACACAGAATCTGAAGTAGGCTCCAGGTTCCGAGCTGTCAGCACAGAGCCCAACTCAGGGCTTGAACTCACAAACCTCAAGATCATGATCTGAGCTGAAGTCAGACCCTCAACCGACTGAGCCACCCAGGCCCTCCCCCCCCCCCAGCCTGTTTTTTTTTTAATAAGAAGCATACTTTCGCTATTGGGAAGACCAACAGAAAATAATAGTGTTATTAGTAAGAGAAAGATTGTGATATGAAGCAAATCATACATGGTGAAATTGGAATATTAAAATAAAAACTTCCAGTTAATCATAGTTCAGGGTCCCTTTATTTTATTTAATTATAAGTTAAATTATATATATATATATATATATGCATAAAAGACTACAAAATCATATATTAAAGAAAATGACTTTATTCTATTATTTATTTATTCTATTATCCTAGTTGATTTTTTAACGTACTGAAAATTGTTTAAAAGTACTTCAAGAATTAAGAAATATACTCTCAGCTATTATTTCATTTTATTTCATGTATTATCTTTATATTAGAATTTAAATGAATGTAATGTGTGCTTAAAAACTACCTTGCATATTTATTACTGATAAGAATATTGAGCTGTAAGTTTAAAATATTAAAAAAAATTTATTTCCTTTTGTGTTTCTTATCTTGTCACATATCTGTGGCTTTATAGAGGTTATGTGTTTTTTGCAATGAAATATAAGATAATTTGTAGTATTTCATGTTCATATGTTATAGATCTATATAAACATTAAGTAAGTGTATTTTCTTAGTTACTTGGTTATATGGATTTTTTTGAGTTATATTTAAAGGATTATTTTTACTTTGTCTTTTATTGATGTCGTTATGTTTTATAGCTATAAACTGCTTAGTTTATCAGCTTTATTAAGATAATGTTTATTTCTTAATATAAACATCTTCAGATAATTTAAAATATTGAGGCAGTGGTCAAAATCTGTCAAACATTTTCCTCTGGTTTATTTTTGTTATTTTATTTATTTATTTTTTAATTTTTTTTTCAACGTTTTTTATTTTATTTTTGGGACAGAGAGAGACAGAGCATGAACGGGGGAGGGGCAGAGAGAGAGAGAGACACAGAATCGGAAACAGGCTCCAGGCTCCGAGCCATCAGCCCAGAGCCTGACGCGGGGCTCGAACTCACGGACTGCGAGATCGTGACCTGGCTGAAGTCGGACGCTTAACCGACTGCGCCACCCAGGCGCCCCTATTTTTGTTATTTTTTTGCTTTATTAAGATGAATTTAGAAAACCATCTTAAAGTATTTATACTTTAGTTTTACAAATAGAAAAACTACGAGTATTTCATTTTCATCATTCTTAATCATATATAATACATGATATACCTATGTCTATACCTATATATGTTCTTTATTTATAGATCTATATTATATATTGCAGAGGTCTGCTGCCATGATAGTTTGTATAGTCTAAAGGAATAATTCCTTGTTATTCAGAATCTTGAGACCACTTCAGCTTACCCCTTTGTCATCTGATCTTGATTTTTAACTGACATAATTTTGGAAATACAGAATGAAGAGTTAATTGTGAATAGGGTTTTCTAGGTTTTATAATCATCCCATTTAAGTGAATTTTTTTTTTTTTTGGAAGTATGACTGACATCTATTAAGGGAACCTTAAAAAACTGTTATATATAAATTTGTGTATGGAAACACCCCTCTGGCTAAAGCAGAGGTATTTTTCATTGATTATCTATGTCAGAGTATAAAGTAATTATAGTTCTTCAAAAACAGTAGAGAAGAACTGTCTGATACGTACTACAGCCTGAGAAGTATGAATTTTAATTTTTCTAAGAATGTGCTTGTGGGACAATAAGTAGAAAAGACACTGGATTAGAGTCCTCATGTTTGGCAATAAAGATGGTTAGAAGATAAAATACAAGATTATGAAATGTAACTGACCAAGATAGAGGTTTCTGAAGTGGGCTAGTTAGTCGATTCACCTGGCTGAATGGGTAAAATGGGTAAAATACTGAGACCCAGGCCTAGAGATTTTCCACTACAATCTGTATTGGACCATGCCACTCTCATTTTCAAAGTTTACAAGCAAGTGGTCAGTCAGATGTGAACTGAGAGGCTGAGCTAATGACTATGAGACTGATGTGTAGCCACTGAAGTTTTTTTTTTTTTTTTAAGTTTATTTAGACAGAGAGAGAAAGACAGAGCATGAGTGGGGGAGGGGCAGAGAGAGGGAGACACAGAATCTGAAGCAGGCTCCAGGCTCTGAGCTGTCAGTGCAGAGCCTGATGGTGGGGCTCGAACTCACGGACCACAAATCATGATCTGAGCCGAAGTTGGATGCTCAACTGACTGAGCCACCCAGGCACCCTGATGTGTAGTCACTGAAGTTTTAAGATCAGTAGAATGGGAAGATAGTGGAAGATTGGCAAAGTTGGAACCAAGACAGGAATCCTATCTCAGTAGCCTTGGTGTGTCAAAGCTAAGGGCCTGACGAGTATTTTCAGGGAAATAGAAGATGATGGGTCACATGTCAGTGTAATTTAGAAGGACTAATTGACGAAATTTAGAGACTGAAATTACAGACAAGGGACAAGTTGGAGTAAAAGATGATTCCAATGCTTGGAACTTGCATGTCTGGTAGTGTGATGCCTTTGCCAGCTATAACCAAATCTGGAGGGAATGAAGCTGGTGGAGATCAGAGTTAAATATATTTGGTATTAGGCCTGTTGTGGTACATGCTTTGACAGACAGGGGGAGCCACAGGAGGTGTGAGGAGAACCTGGGCATTGAGTCACCTGAAACGCTTTGGAGATGGGGGTAGTGTAGGTGCAAAGGTAGGTAAATATGGAGAATACAGAAACAAAAATGAGATTCTTATAAGGTCAGAAGGCTACAGGGACAGAATTTGACAACTAAGATACTGCTTTGCTGCCCATTTTCATGCAGAATTATCTCATGTCTTGTTTTAAGCAAGCTATGCAACATATTGCCAATTCTCATATTAAATGGTTGTCGGATTTCATAAATTCTGTTGAACTTTGTAAATGAGGTAGCTTTAGTCTTTTGCAAAACATAATTTGAAAATGATGGTTTAGGTTCCTTCCAGTTTTCTGGATGTTCTGTCAACATTCATGAATATCTTTTTGTATGGACGTATGTTTTTATTACTTTTTGAATACCTAGGGGTGAAATCGCTGGGTTATATGGTACATGTATGTTTAATTGTATAAACAAGTGCCATGCTGTTATGTATAATAGCTGTAACATTTTGCATTCCCAACAGCTTATGAGAATTCTGGTTGCTTTACCTCTTCCCCAACTCTTGGTATTGTCAGTCTTTTTAAAATCAGCTTGTCCGTGTCCAAAGTTTGTTAGGATTTGATTGGATTTGCACTGAATCTAAAGATCAATTTGGAAAGATTTACTCTCAGTAAGATTGAGCCATCCAACCTGGTATATTTCATAATTTAAATTTTCTATTATTTCCCTTTGCATGGTTAAATACTCTTTTTGTAATTTTTGTGTATAGGTCATATATGTCTTCATTAAATTTATTCCTAAGTATTTTACTTATTTAAAAAAAAAATTTAATGTTTATTTAATTTTGAGAAAGAGAGAGAGAGAGAGAGAGTGCACGAGCAGGGGAGGGGCAGAGAGGGAGACACAAATTCCGAAGCAGGCTTCAGGCTCTGAGCTGTCAGCACAGAGCCGGACGTGGGGCTTGAACTCATGAACTGGGAGATCATGCCCTGAGCCGAAGTCAGCCGCTTAACCAACTGAGCCACTCAGGCGCCCCTAAGTATTTTATTTTTGATGATAAGTAGTAGGTTTTCACTAGTTCAGTCTATAAGGGAGGATCTGAAACAGGTTAAACAATATTTTCAGAGTTGTCTACTTACTGGTAGAATTAGAATAATTAGTTATAAAACAAGATAAAACAAACTAAATATGGCTTTTGAGAAATGTCCACGTTTTATTCAGATGAATTAGATTATTTGACATTTTATTACTTGATGTCTTTCTAAGAAGTTACATATATTTGTGGGCTTATGCTTTTCCTTTCTTGTAAATGTGTTTTTTTTTAACTTCTAAGAATTTTATGAATGCGGTATTATTTGAGTGACCCCTGAACTATTCGTTTTTAGGTCCTGTCTTTCAAGGACATGCCTCCTATTTCAACTTCATTTCTGGTATATGGCAGATTTGGGGGAGGTTAGTGGCTAGGTTTTGGTGCCATTTATGTAGCCTTTAAAGAATATCAGATGCCTGGTTGCCAATATTTGAGATCTTACTTGATTTTTGAGATCATTTCAGTTTCTTGCTGGTGAGGGGGTCAGTTTGAATCATTCACTTGAATTCATCTACCATTTTTCTCATTAACAAGTTACATAGATCTATTTGGTGATTTCTTAGTGTAATTGTTCATTTTACCTCTTTAACGAATTTTATGAAAATTAGGTCATTTTTAGATAAGATGTTAGGGCTAAGCTTCCTTGTCTCTCCAACTCATACATGATGAGCTTTGCACAGTGAAATGGTGAACATTTCACAAAGGCCTTTTGGATAAGGCATGTCTACATGCTGAAGGGGAAAGCTGTTATGGACCATAACTTTTATACAAACTGATCAGCTGCCATCTGTGTACAAAGCACTGTGATCAGCAGAGACCTGTTTGTGCCTCTGTGTAGACTGATAGCAGCAGATCAATTTAGCTGAGCTGTTCTGTAGCAGTTGGGTCACGAGGACATAGACACTACCAAAGTGTAGTCATCATCACAGCACTGTCCTTTGCTGGTTTAGATTGTGGCAAGAGAGAAAAACTGCTTGCTCTCTTCACCCCAGTACAGCTGAGGTAAGATCCGCCTTTTTTCTCTTGAAGGGATAAGCAAGACCAAAAGCAGCCTGTTTCAACTTTTCCCACGTTGTTTTGGTTTAAACGTATGCTAGTTTTTTCCCATGATAATCCCTCAAGCCAGGTATACAATTCAGCATCCCTTTGGTGGAGAGCAATGTGTATACTACAGCTTAGATAAATTCTAATAACAAAATTGCATTGCTGAGCACATCTAAACATTTGACCTTGGAGACTCATAGGAGAGCAGACATTGCAGATTTCCCTACTTGCCCTTGACTTACAAGAGGGTAGATAATGAATTAATAGAAATTGATAAAAGAGCATCTGTCAGGCAGCCGCTGAGGTCATGAGGCTGGTATGCGGAAGCAGTGCCCATACAACATGCGTAACACATAACTGCAGCCAGGAGGGGTGGGTGGGTCATTGAAGCAGGAAATTAGCCTTCAGAAGGAATGTTGGCTTTCTGCACGAGCTACAGCCGCATGGACTCACTGAGAGAAAACACACAGGGAAATGGGGAGTGCTCATTGCCGCAGAGAAAAGAGCTCAGATAGAAGGTGGCAGTGCTATTGCTGTTATTGGTGCTTCAAAGATTTTGAAGACAGTGCAGGTTAGATTTTTTGTTCTTAAAGGAATTAAAATGTTAATAGTGTAAATACCAAATGTTTAGTACTTCTCCCATAGTTAAATAGACAACAGGCTACTGAGGAATGAACAGAGAGGAGAAAACACAGCTTATGAGGCCTTCGCTTGTAATTTTTTTCTTGTGCTCTCTTTTAAGCAAAGGTTAAATGTTGAGATTCATGGTGGAGCAACCCACCTCTGTTAATTTGTGCAGGGTGATGATTGTTAGAAAATTTATTTCTAAATGAGCCTTGAAAGAAATTGAGAGACTCGTAAGTGTGTAGTTTTCTCAAATAGTTATTTCTGAAATAGGATCTTGTTAAAGGCCATGCTTTAGAAACAGTTGGTAATTTACACACACATGTAACTTATATGTAGTATACTTGGTGTGTGTATGCTTTTGTTTTAAATACTTGTAACTTTTTTTTTCCCTTTTGGTTAAACTAATGAGCGAGGACAATAGTTTAAAAGCTGAAATGCATTTTTATGGTAATTTTTCAGATCATGTTCCTTTTATACTTATATCAAAATTTACTCTTGTTATTCTACTGATTGAGAATGGGATAGATGGCATCAGCAGTTACTTGTTAGATTTTTTTCCCCTCTAAAGTTAATTGCTGTCCTTCTATTTAAAGGCAGTGTCATATGAATACACGCACACACACACACACATATATATAACACATATATATGACACACATACATATATGTGTGTATATATATGTACACACACACACACACACACACACACACACGTATATATTTGGTGAGCCCTAAATAAGTAGATTGATTTTGATTTAGGAGCATCAGTTCAGTCATTTTATTTAGATTCTTAAGGAGAAAAGTGACATTTAGTAACTACTTATCATTGTCCAGAAATAAGGTATGAAAAATTGGTGTTTTTAAAGTATTACATTTTAAATCATTTTATAAATTGGGAATGCCCACCAGCATAATCTCAGTTTGATTGCTGTGTATTCCCTCACCGGGTATAGCCTGACATGAACAAGTTTACATTCCAATACTGAGGAATTGCATTCCACTGGGCAGTTCTGACGTACAACAAGAATGTGGAGGCCCATACAAAGGGCAAGTTTGGGGACACTGATAGAAGAAGCTTCTGTGTTCAGCAACTGCCTTTCGTGGAAACTCACACTGGTGTAAAGTACCCTTGACTCAACTTGGGTGGGGAAAATGTGGTCACAGAAAGTTAGGACAGGACAGCCGTACCAGAGAAAGATCCTGCAGTACCCTGCCTGGGGTATCATTACCAAAGGTATTTATGAAAACTAGGTAAGACTTTGTATTTTCAAACATTTGTGCTTTCTTATTGTGCGTCTTGAACCTGAAGGACAGTTTATCAAGCTATTAAAATTGTGTCTATTTTATGTTATGTAGAAGACTAATTGATTTTAGTAATTTTTGTCTGAATATTTTTAGTACTGTAAAGTCATTGCATTTTGCACCTGTAAGAAATATTGAAATTAGCTTACTTCAATTTTACAACAATTTGTAATTCTTCATTTTAAATTTTTTCTGTACAAAAACTTAATGAGGATGAAAATCTGGATTGTTAAATGGTTTTTGGAACAACAACTAATCCCTAAATTAGTTGTACTTAGGGAATATGAGCATTTAGGAATAACCTTGTTATGCTGTAAGTGGTCTTTATAGCAATCATTTGTGTGAATTTAACATTTTTTTTTTGTAGCTCAGAGAACCAATATATTGACCAAAAGTAAACCTGCGTTACTTTTAGTTGTCTTTTATAGTTGTTTAATGTAAGATTATAAGGACATTCTGAAATTACATTGAGGTTAATAGTTGAAAGCCAAACTATACCGTGTATTTATACAGAACAGTTTTAGAAGGATTTAAAATAGGCTCTAGTAATTAACTTTTCTTACGACGTAGAACGAGAAAACTGTCAGCATTCTTAAACCACATGCAGCACACTTCTTCATATCTCCCTATCTCTTTCTTTCTGACTTTATAGCCTCTTGTGAAAGGCTGGTTGGTATCTAGTATAGAAAGGGCGAACAAGTTTTTAAATATTCAGGGCCAGTCTCATTGATAACTGTTACCTACATCTTTCTTGCTTTTGAAAATTATTATACATATGTATTTGTATTTACGTGTTTATATAGAAAGACTGAAATTATTAAAAGAGAGGAATTATTTTTTTTAAATAATTTTAATTCAAGGTTTAAAAATAAGCAATGTCACTTTAAAAATTAAGAAGTTTAAACTTCAAAAATATCATTGTTTATCATGGCATGTGGTATTATGAGTGCCGTTTCAAAGAAGCAGATGTTCTACTAGTTGAAGTTCTGGCAGCAAGTGCCTGGAGAAGCTTGGTTTTTATAGATTTGACATTCAGATCTTGGCCTATTCCAGGGTAACCCTCAAGCTCTTGATGGTCATTTGTAATTTTGCTGAATTTGAATTGCCTTCTGAATTACAAAAGCTGATTTGTCTTTTTCACTCAACTAGGCAGTGAGTGAGCCTAGCCAATCTCTGAGAATCTATCTTGTAATCAACTCCTGCTCTCCACTTGTCATTGGGTTTATGCTTTATGGGTAAATATGATACAGTATAGCAATATTCCTTAGGAGGTCTGGGAGTTTTTCCTCATAAATGGCAAGCTTACCAAGACTAGAGTTTATGTTATTGAATGTGGAAGAGGGCTATAGCAGAAAGCAAGAGAAAGGGCAAGGTCAGTGAAGTATGACAGAATCCTGTATTATGGAATCTGATTGTGATTTCAGGCATCTCATTTAACCTTCCCTTAGATAGGTTGGCTTAGTTTCTTCAATTGTGAAATAAAAATGGAACTAGAGAGGCAGTTCTTATGGGGTGAGTAGGAATGCATTGGTCACATGTATTATCACCTGAGGGCTCTATATAAAATACAAATGTTTGAGGACCTTTGAATGTAGTACCTTGGATTATGGCTGAAGAAAAAAATGCCAAGAAACCCTGTACTATAGGATTTTCTAAGTTTTGTTTTTTTGTTTTTGTTTTGTTAATCTCTGAAATTCTACAAATCTATTTTGGTTTTGATGTACCATTGTAGGAAGCAAATATGACAGTCTTTTTATTAAACTCATGGTACTCACTCTTCTGTCTGTATTCACAACTTCCCTGTGACTCATCTTTTGCAGAAGATACATAAATTCTTACATGCACACTATATAAGAACAGGGGCTTATATTTAGTGAGTGTTTTATAAGCTCTGTATTGATCACAAAGTTTATTTTGATTCTGCTGTATGGGTCCAGTGAGTATTTGGAAGAGGAATAGGAAGCCGAATTGTGGAGATGGGGCTGGGGTGGCAGTACCCTCAAATTTATGGCTAGCAGTAAAATAAAAATAGGGTTAATGCTGGATGAAAAAAGAATGTAGGTAGTACAACTGACTCTTCAGAAATTCCAGTGACACTTATTTGCCTTCTCCCCATTTCTTCCTAGTTCCACTTTCACCCACAACTTCTCTCACTTCATTGCTAATTAATGTAGAAAAGAGGTCAGTTCCAGGCCTGTCATTGGTATAATTCGGTCATCAAAGTTAACTCTTTCTTTGTCTCTAAGATTTGCTATTATGTGATCAAAGTGGTATCTCTACATTTTCTTATTCAAGTCCCAAATTTTTGCCAAGAAACCCAACCTTTTTATCCTTACATAAAATATGCCATTTGTTTGTTTGTTTGTTTATTTATAATCTCTATGTCCAACATGGGGCTTGAACTCACAACCCCAAGATCAAGAGTTAGATGCTCCTCTGAGCCAGCGAGGCACCCCAGCTATTTTAACTATTTAAGGTGTATGACTCAATGGCATTAATTACAATCATACTTGTGCAACTGTCACCACTACCTGTTTCCAAAATTTATGTTCCATAGCTCTGAACAGAACCTCTGTAACCATTAAGCATTCCTACAACCCCCAATAATCTATAGTCCACTTTCTGTCCTTATGAATTTTCCTGTTCTATATATTTCATATAAGTAGAATCTTACAGTATATGTCATTTTGTGACTGGTTTGTTGCACTTAGCACAATACTTTCAAGGCTTATCCAGGCTGCAGCATGTATCACAACTTCAGTCCTTTTAATGGCTGAATAATATTTCATCGCATGTGTTTATCACGTTTTGTTTACATATGTTTAATATGTTGATGAACATTTGTGTTGTTTATACCTTTTGGCTATTGTGAATAATGCTTTAGTGAACTTGAATGTACACACATCTGTTTGAGTCCTTGTTTTCAGTACTTTTGAGTGTTTAGGAGTGGAATTGCTGGGTCATATGGTAATTCTCTGTTTAGCTTTTTGAGGAAGCACCAAACTGTTCCACAGGGACTGTACCACTTTATACTCCTACCAGAAAAATATAAGAGTTCCAAGTTCTCTGAATCCTCTTTAAAACTTGCTATTTTTTAAAAAAATTATAACCATATTAGTATCTCATTCACATCTATCATCAGGTGTGAATTGGTATCTCATTGTGGTTTTGATTTGCTTTTCTTTAATGATTCAGAATGTTGATCAGCTTTTCATGTGTTTATTGGCCATGTGTATACCTTCTTGGAAAAATGTCTAGTCAGGTACTTTGCTCATTTTTTAATTAGGCAAATTTAATTTTTTAATTTGTCTTTGTTGTTGAGTTGTAGAGGTTCTTTATATATTCTGTATATTAAACACTTCTCAAATGTATTGTTGCAAATACTTCCTCCCATTCTGTAGATTGTCTTTTCAGCTTCTTGATAATGTCCTTTGATGCACACAAGTTTTTAATTTTCCTTTTGCTGCTTGTGCTTTTAGTGTCATATTTAAGAATCCATTGCCAAACCATAAAACAGACTCTAAACTATAGAGAACAAACTCCTGGTTGCTAGAGGAGAGGTGGGCAGGGGGATGTGTTAAATAGGTGATGGGTATTTAGGAGGGTTGTGATGAGCACTGTATGTATGTTTAAGTGATGAATCACTAAATCCTACACCTGAAATTACTACTACACTGTATGTTAACTGACTGGAATTTAAATAAAAACTTGGAAGTAAAAAAAAAAAAAATCCATTGCCAGATCCAATGTCATGAAGATTTATCCCAGTTTTTTTTTTTTGTTTGTTTGTTTGTTTTTTTCCTAAGAGTTTTGTGGTGTGGGCTTTTTAAATTTAGGTCAGTGATCCATTTTCAGTTAATTTTTATAGGTGGTGAGAGGTATGGGTTCAACTTCTTTTTTTCTATGTGGAAATACAATTGTCCCAGCACATTTGTTGAAGGGACTGTTCTTCCCTCATTGACTGAGCTTGGCACCCTTGTCAGTATCAGTTAGCTATAGATACATGGGTTTATTTCTGGACTCTCAATTTTGTTTCATTGGTTTATTCGTCTGCACTTCAGCCAGTACCACACTATTTTGATAACTATAGCTTTGGTGTAAGTTTTCAAATCAAAAGTGTGAGTCCTCCAACTTTGTTCTTTTTCAAGTCTGTTTTGGCTAAGTAGGCCCGTTGCAATTTTATTTGCAAGAATTTGAAGATTGGCTTTTTGGGATTTTGATAGGGATTGCATTGAATCTATAGATCGCTTTGTGTAGTCTCTTATAAGACTTAATAATTAATAATAAAAAAAGAATGCATTTGATAGGACTAATTGTCCATTTCTGCAGTGGTACCAAGAAGCATTTGGAGCAGAATACAGTCACATAGCTTTGAAATAATCCTTACCGATTTATGACTTTTCTTTCTTTCTTTCTTCCCTCCCTTCCCTTCCCCTCTCCTTCACTCTTTCTTTTAAATTTCTTACTTTTCTTGAAACCCTTAAGGATTATAGGTATATTTTTTAAGTTGCCCATGTTCTTATTTAATTTGTATCATTTATAAATTTTCTTAAATCATAATTTTAGAAACATTTAAGTTTCCAACTTTCAGCTGCTATTAGTAAGACTGAAGAAGTGTTTAAATTTGTGCCTCTGATCTTACAAAAAGTCCTTTAGAATTCCTTAAGTTTTTTGTTGGGAACTTTTCAGTTCTGTGTTTTTCCCCTTAGAAACTTTGCTAGGAGAATGCTATGTCATAGGTTTTACATGGTTTGCTATAAGAGTAGGTATAGTAATTTCCATTTTTAGAAATTACTTCCTAGTGTATTCATCATTTTGAGGTTTTTATGTACTATTTGTTATTTATTATGTTAGTACTTACTGTGCTAATGCTTTAAAGATGTCTAGATTTCATGTATGTCTTTTAACTAAAACATGAGAACCCCTTGTTGTTTAATGTCATATTGAATGGTGTATGCATTTGATCTGTTTTCCCAAAGGATATTTCATTGTATAGAGTGGATCCTCTACTGCTTTCTTGCACTCACATAAAACTAAAAGAAGAAATGTCTTGTACTTTATTCTTACTGACTTTGTTTTGTGCTTTACTGTCTAAACATCTGTCATTTGCATGCCTGCAGATTTCTCTCCATTTCTTTCCACTAAATTTTAAAAAACTGATCTCAATATCATCTAGGGTGGAGCTTATATGTTGCTATCTGGTGTCCTTTTTTAGCTCTATACTTATGTTTCAGAACTAAGTTTCTATTTATTTATTTATTTATTTATTTATTTATTTATTTATTTATTTATACATACATACATACATACATACATACATACATACATACATTTATTTCTGAGAGACAGAGATAAGCGTGAGTGGGGGAGGGGCAGAGAGAGAGGGAGACACAGAATCCGAAGCAGGTTCCAGGATGTGAGCTGTCAATGCAGAGCCTGTTGCGGGGCCTGAACCCACGAACCGCGAGACCGCGAGATCATGACCTGAGCTGAAGTCGTACGCTTAACCGACTGAGCCACCCAGGCGCCTCTATTTTTATTTTTTTAATGTGTATTTATTTTTGAGAGAAAGAATGAGTGAAAGAGTGTGTGAATAGAGGAAGGGCAGAGAGAGAGATGGAGACACAGAATCTGAAGCAGCGTCTAGACTCTGAGCTGTCAGCACAGAGCCCAATGTGGGGCTCTATCCCACAAGCCACGAGATCATGACCTGAGCCGAAGTCAGCCGTTCAACTGACTGAGCCACCCAGGCACCCCCAGAACTGGGTTTTTAAAACAGTGTGTAGAACATGGTCCAAGATTTTTTAAAAACTTAGTAAATAATGATATTTATTTACTTTTGTTTACATATTTATTGTTTCAAAGTATCACAGAGGAAAAGCGAATGTATTTTGTGGACTTAATTTCTAGCTAGCATTTTTCAGTACTTTGTTCATCCTAACTTATAGCTTCTGGTCTGTAAGCAAAGATTAAGTCATCTTTGCATTAGAGACAAGAGGTCTAGTCATTAGGCCTAGTATGTGCATTCATGACCTACTATTTGGCTCTTTTGAGGCTATTGTATGTACTTCTAGGTTGTTGGCTGGGTTTGAAATCATAGATTGTTGGATGAATGAAATAATATATTCTCCTTTGCTAGAATGTGTTCTGTGTGCATTTGCCTTTTCTGCTGAGTGTATTCTGCTGAGTGTATTCAAGGAATTACCTGAAGGCGAGTGTTATTTTTCCTGCAGTTCACATATTTGTGATGGTCAGTAGAACTTGAGTCTTCTGTGGCTGCAAAGGGAGTTTCATCAGATTCTGGTGTATCTCTTTTCCCAAAAGACTCTTATGGAGATATTTTTGAATAGCACATTTTAGGGGATGCAAACTTTTCATCTCCAAAGTAATAGTGTTTGTGCAAATGAATATGTGATTGTTGTCCTACCATAAAATTCTATTGAGCTAATGACTACTTTGTACAAGGATTTACACCTTTAATTCTGAAGTAGGGAGAGTTGTTTGTACAGAATTAGGCATAAAATAGTGACTACCATATTGTTTGTGTAGACATTACCCCTTTTGTTGCTGAAATTTGTAAGCAATTCTAACAGGTTTTTATTTTTATTGAGTATTATATACACGTTGCATGCATTCTAAACTTTTTTTTTTTTACTATTTGAAATTTTAAAACAGGAAAATCAATCATTATGTTTCTAAAACATTATTATTATGTTGTCCAGTGCTATAATTTAATAAAATAGAATAAAAATTAGAGTTACAATAGAGAACAAACTGACAGTTACCAGAGGGGGGGGTGGGTTGGGGGATGGAGGAAATGGATGATAGGGACCAAGGAGGGCACTTGTGATGAGTGCTGGGTGATATATGGAAGCAGTGAATCACTGTATTGTATATCCGAAACTAATATGACACTGTATGTTAACTAGCTGGACTTTAAATAAAAAAGTTACGTAGTTGTGAGTTTCTTTAGATTTTAATGTTATTTTATTTAGAAATACACCTTAAACATATAATATGTATTTTTACCTAGTCATGTAACAGGATTAAATGGGTGAAGATGGCATAAAACCTGCTACATATTTTACTAACATGTTAAGATTATTTTTTCATTTGTAGTGTATCATTAAATTATAAAGTTCATTGTAAAAAAATTAAACTGCAATCAGGTAGTTCAGAAACCAGAAAGAAATTTTTGTGTGTACTGAAGATTTTATGTCATTTTAGTGGTATTTAATTGTAAACTAAGGTAGGAATATTTAAAGATTTAGGTCATTTTAATTGCACAAGAAGTAATATTCTAGATGGGTTTATTATATTTTCTTGCTAGTTTTTCCACTTTAAAAAAAGCACTCTAATATGAATGTTTGTGTATGTGTGCATGAATGTACATGTGAATATTTAAATAATTTTTTCATATATATGCCACATATAGTTCTGTTTTTGATTTTTTAAGAAACAGGATTAGTTGCTTGATAAAAAAGTTCTTTGGAAGAATTTTTTTTTTCTCAAAGATAAGCTATTAAAAATGTTTATTAAAAATGTCGATTGGAGGGAGGGAAGAATTTTGTAGTAGTAAATGGGTAGGAGTATATGGTATATTAGAACAAGTCAGGACTACCTAGCTTCACCAGGATTTTCTCCTCATGGTTCTAGTGTGAATATAGCTATGGCAGAATCACCTGCTGCAATGTTAAGGTGGGAGTTGTCACAGATAGGGCAAAGGTGCTATATCTGAGTTCGCTAGTGAAAAGTTTTCAGGAGAAATGGGCTTGTAATATGCACATCCACTTGAATTAAGGAAAAAATCTTAAGTTGAATACCTTGTCCTTACACTTATTTCGAATAAGTTGATTTGAAAATGTAGAAAAATTTAATATAGTTTTTAGGTAAAAGAAATGCTTAACTAAGTCAATTAAATTACAGAAGAAAATTTACATGCATTTTATACTTTGTATATTTTTATAGTTTGCATTGATTCAGTTCCCATTAGAATGTTAGAATATTCTAAATTTTCACCTAGCTGGGAATAACTTGAAACAGCCTAACATACAGACATCTGGGTGGCTCAGTTGGTTAATTGTCGAACTCTTGGTTTCAGCTTAGGTCAGGATCCCACAGTTTGTGGGTTCAAGCCCCATGTTGGGCTCTGCACTGCCGCTGTTGGTGGGGAGCCTATTTGGGATTGTCTGTCTCCTCTCCCTGCCCCTCCCTGGCTCACGTACACACGATCTCTCTCCCTCTCTCTCTCTCTCTCTCTCAAAATAAATAAATAAATAAACTTAAAAAAAAAAAAAGTAAAACAAGCTAATATAAAACACATTCATACTGGTTTTCTGTTAGTTACATTATTAATCTGGAAACATGATATTGGGATTTTTCAGAAAAATATATGTCTGAAATTTAAGAATTTGAATGGTTCCTGTTATTCTGTATAAATAATGATGAAAGAGTTTCCCTTTCTCCAGTGGTTGTTTTTGTTTTTATTATTTTATTTTATTTATTTATTTTTATTCATTTGGAGAGTTGGCCTAAATTTTCAATTTATATTTCATAAATCTTTTTTATTTTTTCTTCCTAGTTTTGGCAAGCGTTCTGCAGGAAGCTTTAGGCGTGGCTGTGAATGCATTGTTTTAGAGCCTTCTGAAATGATTGTGGTAAGAATACTTCTGTGAAGACTTTTTTTCCCTAAAAAAATTATAAAAATAAAAACACTTTTGCACAGTACTTATAATCATGTATTATAGATTTTATAACTTTAGATATATTTATTCCATAATTTTTATTATTATGAATCTGAGTTCATAATCATAATATTGTAATTATTTATAAGATTCAATGACATGAAAAAGATAGAAGACTCAAAAGGGGCAAGTACCTAAATGTTTTGTGCTTGAACTTTTGTTAAATCAATCTGTGATAATGCCATTTTACTTAAATTTGGGAATGATCTTTGAATTACAGGATTTTAGCTCTCTAAATATTGATTGGAATGAGTAAGATACTTCAAATGAATCATAGTAATATGTATTCAGGCAACAGTTAGGATAAGGAAACCAATTCCTGTTTTTTATACATGTCTTACAGTCTATATGTATATATTTTAAACTTTATTTTTTGAGAGAGAGTGCATGAGCAGAAGAGAGGGGTGGAGAGAGAAAGAGAGTGAGTAAGAATCTTAAGGAGCCTCCACCCCGGTGTGGAGTCTGATGTGGGGCTTGATCTCACGATGGTGCGGTCATGACCTGAGCCAAAATCAAGAGTCAGACACTTAACCAACTGAGCCATCCAGGTATCCTGGTCAATATATTTTTTAAATCCTGCAATTCAGTTGAAAAGAGAAATAAAGACCTCAACAGAGTGTTTAACCAGCGTACTAGTCCCCCAGTTTTCTGGCCTAATATAGAAGATGATGGAAGCTTTTTATTCACATTTAATAAAGTATTTGGTAGAAGGCCATAAGTCTATTTTCAGAGAAGATTTGGGATTTTCCCCTATGATGTAGGAGAGGAATTCATCAGAATGAAAACTTCCTTGTCCAAGGGAGTGAAAATCTTTGGTAAAATTTCAAAAAATTTACTCTTAAGTAAGAAAGTAACATGGAGGTAAGTAAAGATTTAGGATTAGAAAATGTGGGTAGTTACATAGGAGTTTCCAGCAACAGGTCTTGGAAAGCATTTTAGGTATTTCCTAGAGATTTGGGCCTCTGTAAGTGCTATTTTGTGTTTCTCTGTGGGACTTTTGATATTTAAAATCCTATACTTGCCGATACTATACAAACTACTGGGTTTGCTAGTGGGAGAATAGTCTTAGAATCTTACTATGCCTTGATTGTGAGCAATCACATTTTCATTATATAAGTATGAGGAGGATTGACCTAAAGTAACTTTTATTCTGGTTGGTCCATTCATCAGTTTCTAAAATGTTGAAAATGAGGAATTTTTTTTTTTTAAATAACACTATTTATAAAAAAAAGAAACTGAATTCACAGATTGAAAGTAGGAAGAGAAACCCTAGTAACCTACCAAAGCCGTTCTGCTAGCAGTCCAGCTTGAGTCATTTGGGATTTGGGGGTTTTTACAGATTTACTCATATACACCAGAGTTAAAGACAATGGGGCCGTTGCTTTCATAATGCGAGGTAATGTATCCTGTGAGTTCTTTCACTAATAAATCACTACAAAGATTACTGAAAATATCCTTCCCTTTAAACTGCAGGAAATTCAAGAGTTACTCATATTGCCCTAAGTGGAACTGAAAATGCTTCTTCATAAAAGAAAAGTTACTCAAAACCAATTCGTTCCAGAGAAGTTCAAAAACGCTTAGTCTGTAAAGATAGTTTGTCTACAAATGTCTTTGCAAAATGAATGAATATGGACTTATCTGTAAGTTTTATTCTGTGTCTAATCTTAATATGGAATGTTGTATTTGAGGAAATAAATTTTTGTTTTTTTTTTTTTCAGGTGGACTATATGGATGAAAATGAAGAGTATTTTCAGCGTCAAGCTTCTCATCGACAATCTCGAAGGAGATTTAGAAAAATCAACCAGAAAGGTGAAAGACAAACAATTATTGACACTGTGGATCCTTATCCTGTGGGCAAACCACCTTTGCCTCGAGGCTATCATACGGTAAGTTATTAAAGTATAACATTTTTATTTATCTTTAGTTTTTTTGTTTGGAATTTTGTGAAAAGACATTTGCATTTTCTACTTTAGAGGAATAATTCCTTTCTGTGATATACCTATCCAAAGTGTAGGTTTTGCTAGGAACACATAGAGTATGAAGAGTTTTAAAGAGCATTGAAATAAGATATCAAAAGATATTGGCTAGTTAGCCTTTTTACTTATTAAAACGTCCTCTGAGGTTAGCTTTGTGATCAGCTATACAGTTGTAACTGGAATATTTTAAGTTCTTACCTTCATCTAAAATTTTACCCCCGCTCCCAGCCCCAATAACTGGTATCAGACTTATTTTTTTTTAAAGGTAGATATATAAAAATTAAATGTTATTTTCATAGCTTTGCATACCACTGTGAGAATATTTCCTGAGATTTTTTTGTTTTTAATATGATGAAGTGAAAGCATAATTTGAAGGGATGCTTTTGAAAATCCCCATGTAAAGATGGTCTCAAGTACTTCTGATAGTTTCAAAGATCATTTTAAATGCTGCAGCCCACTTGATCGTCATTTATTTCATAATTATTTGAGAAGCTATTTTTATGTTTGAGGAAACCAAGGCACAGATAATGAGTGATTGTGTAAGACCCCAGTATATTCAGTTTTAAAACTTTATGTTTCTTATTCCTTTCTTTCTGCTTAACTACTCTATGCTTCTTTCCCCTGATGGCCAATCCAAAATAGTTGAGAAGATATTTTAGGATTTCTATTTTCGAAAAGAAAGTAACATGAGTTCTTACATATGTCATAATAAAGTCAAAAATGGTTTGTCTGTAGATATAATAACATTACATGGTAGTCATTATATGTGAAATTTTAAAATAAAAATGTAACATAAAAATAGATAATTGACAACTGTTTTGCATTTCTCATTTGTTTTGTTTACTTGCACTTTTTTTCTTTTTGCAAATAAGTACAAAATACATGGGAAAATAAATATAGACTTAAAATTATATACTTAATTTTTAGTAACTTTTAGTGATAGGATATACTTTATACCTGCACTTCATATGTTTTATTTCTGAGAGCTCTTTGTGTGTGGATTTTTAAGCAGTTTTAACCACCAACTACCCGCCTACTCCTCTCACTACCCATGCACTATTTTAATTTAACATGAATTTTATAGTTGAATCATTTCATTGAGCTCATGTGGAAAGGGTAGCTTTTTGCACATCATAAAGAGAGCTTTGTTTGTCCTTTGGAGAGATTTGGTGTTAAAAAAAAAACCCATGAAAGGTTTTTTTGTTACCATTGTCTGTAAAAGAAGGTAGTATTTTTAGTGTTGATACAGGATCATGGAAGAAGGAAATTTGGATTAAAAATAGTTGTACATATTAATAGTTCCATATATTATAATATTTTAGTCTAGTACTAATATTGTTAATATTCTTTCTGCTTTGGAATTATTTTTCCAAATGAGATTCCATACTAAGATAGTGGGAGTGTGAATTACTTAAAATCTATTGTTAATGCTGATTGGTTTAATTTTATAGTCCTATTTTCACACTTGAGTTGGGGGGATCATTTTATAACTGCTATTCTTTTTTATTTCTGTGTTTTCCCCCTTTATGGAATACTTCACTCAATTTCCCTGCACGACTTCCCTTTTTTGATCTTGTATAAAAATGTGTGGGGCTTTTTATTATTACAAGATTACTTTTTTTTTTTTAATTTAATGGTTTTAAAAAAAATACCATACCTGGTCAACAGACACTTTTATGAGGGCAAAGTCAGTACTATGACGAAAGTTTAACTTGATTACTAATGGATCATGTGCTAGCTTACTAATATGTGATATGTTGGTATTAATTTTGCTAAATGAGTTCAGATTGGCAACAACATGGTCATAATGGAAAATATTGGATACTTATTTTGTGTGCAAGTTGTGTTTTAATTATATTTATATAATATTTATATTTTCATCTCAATACTTGATTTTAACCTATGAAAACAACAAAATCTTGTTTGTATATATGGTGCTACAGGATAAAAAGAATGAAATGAAAGTTATTATTCTTCATTAGCCATAAGTCATATTTACTTATTCTTAACAGAAATATTTCTTTTTGAAAGAATCCTAGTATTGTGGGACTGTGGGTGAAAAGTTTATTTAGAAGATGCATGATCATACTTCACAGGTGATTTTAAATGATTTCAAATGCATTTCCAGTTGCATGGCTAAAAATCATGGAGAACATTATACGTATAGCCGATTCTGTATGGTCATACTTAACCTATATTTTAACATTATCTTCGTTTTGGCAGATGTACTATAGCATGTCTGATAATGTTCATCTTTTCCTTTCCTCCTTTATGGCACTCATTTCATTTTGGCTCAAAGGAATGCACTAAATCTCAGGTATTGTAATTTGTGTGTGGTCTCCTAATACTAACCCAAGTTTATTTGTGAGTTTGCATTGTAACTAATGAGTTTATAACATTGATGTGTTTGGCTTGGTCTTGTTCTTTTGTATTTTGCCCCGATTTAGTAAAATCTCTTAAAATCTCTTAAAACGAAAGTGTCACTGGTTTAGGTGATGGTACAGGCCGCTTTATTTGTGCAGATGTAGGGATGAACTGTCCACCTTGTCCATCTTAGGTCCACTTAAGTGCCACCTAATTACTTTTAAGAACGAGTGGAAACAGTGTTCTTAACTAACATGATTTGCAAGGAAAGAAATGAAGAGAGAAAGACAGGTATGGGAACTCCATTAGCAACTTACCTTTACATTTTAAGTGATGTAGGTGGAAACTTTAAATTTCAGGAATCCCAATGTAAGAGTGTTGTGGGAGACCACTGGTAAAATTTTAGTCAGACAGAATAAAGGCTTAGTCAAAAAGGAAATGAGAATTTAAAATGGCTTGTGTTTTCTTATTTGCACTTTATATGTAACCAGATTTCATGCTTTATTTCATTCTATATTTTAATCAAGAGGCCTACATTAATATCTTTGCTCATTTCTTTCACGCTGGCACATGACTAATTTATGATTGTTGGTGTTACTGTTTTGAAATTGTGGGTCAGATTGGGGGTTATCAGAGAATTTGGAGTCAAGGAAGAAAAACTGATTTACCTCTGGACACTAATTGGTTAAGGAACTAGTAAAATTTTACAATTGTGTTTTCTTACTGCCCAGGAAAAAGATCATGAATAATTTAATTCACATTAGAAGAAGTCTACTGTCAATATAATATCTTTGGCTATTCCAGTAACCTTGCTTGAAAGCATGAAATACTTGTATAGGTTTTCAAATTAAAATGAGGCAGTAACTTTATGTTCTGTGCAAGAGAATACATATTAAAATGCCACAGGTGTCATGACTGCTATATGGTACTTTAGAAGCACTGCTAAATTTTAAATGATGTGGTAAATCTTAAACATTTTCATTGTTTTTAAATTTAATAAAATTTTGATCTAATTATATAAATTTTTTAAATTGCGCCAGCGTTTTGAGCTTTTGTCTGGCAAAAGTATAGTTTAAAATCTAGAACTTTAATATTTCAAAAGATGCATCAGTATATAATTAATCTTTCTCTTTTTTAATATGAAAAATTACTGTTTAGTCTAATTCCCATTTAGAACTAAGAATCAAATTTAAAATGTACACTGAGTTACGATCTATAACTGATGTATACTCTTTAAAGTTAGATGTGTTGTAGTGGTTTAAAACAGATTGTAATAAGTTCCTTCAGAAACGTGAGTACACAAGTAGTCCATATAGGGTGTTTTCAAGACATTTTTTCAAGGCAGGTGTGTGAGGTTTGCAGAGAGAATAAGCATTTTAAAATTCAGTGAGAAGGGAATATTGGAGATGGCTTTCATTAGAATTTTCTTACATTTCGATGAGTTGAGGTTGAGGCTGTATTTAAGATTGCCAGAAAATAGGATGTGGTATGAATTTTCGGTCTTAGAATGGATAAAATAATAGGCAGGGTGTAGATAAGGTTCTTGGCAGAGGCTAGAAGATTCAGGGTCAGCCTCTTTAGAGACTTTGGTCAAGTTTGTTTTGTCTTTCGGTTCAGAACACAGTAGAGGAAAAAAGCTTTGTTTATTTTACCCATAATTACAGGCCCTGCCTGTCTACATTTATAGGTAATTGATTCTAAGAGTTTGTGATTTATTTATTCGAGAAGATATTTAAGGGGAGGACTTAACTTACCTGACTGGCGTGTTGGGGAGACTGGTACATACCTGTTCTGCCCTCTGTTTCTTTTATCTTAATGAAAAGAGAGCTATGCCACCATCTTAGTTTAGAAAGATTAAAAATTGTACAGAGAGAGTAGACTGAAGATTGAAGAAAACTTGTCCTCTCTACACCATGGCGGTTACGTCTAGCAACAGACATTTCGGCCTCGGATGGCTGAAAGAACTAAGATGCTCTCTGTGCTTTGCAGTTCTGATTGACTTTCCACTCCCACTCCTACTTACCCCAAAAAGAATGGGTCTGTTTTCTACAAATTTGAAATAGGAGGATAACATAAAACACATTCGTAAAGTTTCAATCAATGCAAAATTTTTGAAACAATGGAAACCTGTTGATCATATAAAAAGATACCTCCCCACACATTTTATTAGTAGTCCTTGTCTACAATATGAATATACACTTCAGAGCACTGTTTAGTAATTATGTATTAGATTTTTCAGTAGATTAGGCTTAGTTTAAGATTCTTGGTACAGATGTATAAAGGTAATAAAAAATACTGCATAAAATTATTAAGTTAATATAAGTTGAATACCATGTAACATTACAACATAATGGGAATAATTTTTTTTTGTTACAGTGTTAATATCTATAAAATGGCACCAGTTGTAATAAGATTGATTCATGCATGAGGCTTATGGAAATGAGTCCCATTTTTTTTATAAAGTTATTCTTTATAACAACATAAGACAATTTCTATTTCTTATAATGGTTATGTAATCATTCCTAGGTTATATCTTCTATATCTCTGAAGTAGGTTTTTTTTTTAAAGAGATAGATTTAAGTTAGTATCATTTTCAATTAAGGACTTCTTGGTAAGTTTGGTTAGTTTCAAAAATGGTTAGATATTGAAACAAATGAAAAATTACGGTGTTTGTGTGATTATGCACACTTATGTGACGGTAGTGTTTTTGACATGGGCTATTGTTCTTGCATTAGAAATAGTATTTTCACTCATGTTAATGATTTTGCTTTTTCACTTATTTATTTAATTTTTTACTGAGGTCTTCTTAGTTTAATCCAACATTTCCTACTTAATAGTAAGAGAATATATCTTCACTAATATATCAGTGACTTGTAGATTTACTAAATTTCCTAGAATATTAAGGTCTTAGGATTTTAACTTATAACAATCAGTTCACATCATATTATACCTGACTATAATTTATTCATATGACATCTAAAAAATCTACGCTTATATACGAAATATTCAAATATGGGGGAAATTTCTTAATTATTTCAACATTTTCATTCTTTAAATTCATTAGGCATTTCTTTGCTAAAGCCTTTGTCTTCAATAATATCATCAGTGCCTTTCTGTGAATTATAATAGGATGGAGTTTCAGAAAATGTGTATATTTTCTTTCTTGTATCATAGAGAGGAAAGCTCAGTATTTTCATTTACATATTTTTATTAATTTAATGAATATTTATTGTGTGCCCACCTTGTTTCAGGTACAGGACAGACATATTTTGCTTCTTTTTAGTTTCATAGGTAATATAGACAAATAAATGGGCAACTAAAATACAGAGAATTCTTAGTACTGTGGAGGTACATAGACAGGGCACCTTGAAGAATCAGGCATGGTTTTTTGAACAGCCTTAATATCTTGGCTCAAAGGAAAATATTCTTTAATCCAGGAAAGCCCAATAGAAATGTGAAAGCTGAATTGGTAAAGAATGGAAAAGAGAGGGGTAGGGAGAGTGTTAGACAGTAGTGATGTGTGTGTGTGTGTGTGTGTGTGTGTGTGCGCGCGCACACACACACACACACACACAAACCTCTACAGATTGCTAGATCTTAGTTATTGTATGCATGTATGATGATTTATATTTGCATCAGAGTTTTAAAGTGTCAAAAATATTCTTTGCTTTTTGAACCTATTATCAGCAGGCTTACTGATTCCTCTTCACCTAGATCATGTTGCATTTTAAAATCCTGCAGAAAGCTCCCTGTGGAAAGGTCTTTGAACAATAGGTGGACGTAACAATTCTGTGCCATATGTGCTGCAATTTCTAGCAAAATGCAGTGTGTTAAAACTGCTGCAGTGGTCTCAGTTTCCTTGCTTTGGGGGGACTGTTTCCCTTTCTTGCAGTTACAATCAGGTATTTATGTTCATTTAATTTATACAGATTGGGAAATTATACTATAGAGTGTGTATAGAAATGGAAATGTAAATCAGGAAATAGTTTAAAACAAGAAATGATTTCTCTTGTGCTATTAACAGCATGCATTGCAAATTCATGCAAGGCAGTTGAGAATAGTGTGCAGTGTGCTGTTTACCCAAGTTTCAGCTTCTGTTAGAGGATGTCTATTTTTATATATTACATCATCTCTGCTGCAGAACTCCCGTGTCCACTGGGATTTACTGTTCTTTCATTCCATTTTGAAAGAAAGCTTGTGTTGATGTCATAATTGGACCCATCTTTCGGTTGCACTTGGAAATTGAAAGTAATAAGGGTGTTGTGCAGCAAATCATGCAATATTTCAAGCAATTTATTTGTCAGATCATTGCTACTTTGTCCTGCCTCTAATTGTGAACACTGGTGGCTTTCTGTACTTGTATATGTTTTAAATATACTTGGCTAAAATTTAGCTTTTAGTCTCAACTGCAAAGATCCTGTTCATCTTAGACTGTTTCATTTCTTATGTGCTTTTTTTTTTTTCCATGAGATTTTGTAGTGCTACATGCTGATTTGAAAAATGTCTCTTTTCTTTGGAGAAATCTACTTTGATATTCAGACCTATTTCCTACCTGTGCTGAATTGATCTTTTTACAATTAAGTTATCAGTAAGTTGTCTGTTTCACTGTTTGAAATATCAGGTGACTAGAAATGTTCTCTTTTGATTTTGAATCCAGTGTTAAAACATTATTAACTTGAAATGCCTTTCTGTTGGCCAGAAGATATTGTTGACCTCTGGAAGAGGTTTGTATTCAGTGTATAGATGTAAGGTTTAAGTCCCTTGTGAAAGGAAATATTTAAACTAATTATATTAAATGATTTAAAATGCCTACTATGTTATACATATTTATGTATGTAAAATCTCCCCCTATTCTCTCAAAAATTTAGTAATGATCCAGATCTCAATAGTAAACCATTTTTCCCTTTGCTAAAAAAAAGGAAAAAATTGATTAGGAGCAAACTTACACTTTTAAAAAATAACAGCTTTATTGAGTTATAATTCATACACCATACATTTTACCTGTTAAAGTGCATAATTCAATGTTTTTTCTTTTTTCAAGTAAAAAACACATAACATTACATGTATTATCGTAACCATTTTTTTGATATTCTTTTTTTTTTAATATGAAATTTATTGTCAAATTGGTTTCCATACAACACCCAGTGCTCATCCCAACAGGTGCCCTCCTCAGTGCCCATCACCCACTTTCCCCTCCCTCCCCCCCCCTCCCCCGCAGTCAACCCTCAGATTGTTCTTAGTTTTTAAGAGTCTTTTATGGTTTGGCTCCCTCCCTCCCTGGTTTTTTTTTTTTTTTTTTTTTTTCCCTTCCCCTCCCCCATGGTCTTCTGTTAAGTTTCTCAGGATCCATTTTTAAATGTATAGTTCAGTAATGTTAAGAATATCAATAGTAAACTTTTGACTGACTTGAACATGCCCAGTTCACATTATACTTAGTATCCTTTGTGGTTTAAAATACACACAAGCTGAAAAATAACTAAGAAACTTTGGAAAAAAATAATTATACGATCTATTCGGGGGAAAAAGCTTTATTGAGTAATTGTTTGTATTAGAGCAATTTCTTATGGACTTAGTATGGGATCAAGCAGTCCTTTATTTTTTCTGGTCTTCCTTTCTCTCTTTCAAGTGAAACATAGGTGGTAGTTGTATGTAATACGGAATTTGGAATTGCTAGCGTAGTGAAGAAATGATGTGACAGTCGAGTGAGGCAGCCTGAAATATGAATTACTTCTTGGGATAACTGATTGGCAGGCTAATTCAGAAGAGACAGTTTTGAGGATGAAAAAGAAAATATTCAAATTGTCTTGATTTTTACTTAGATTGAGGATAATAATGATAATTGGTCGCTTGTGGTTTTGGTACAATCCAGACGGCATTTGCAAATGTTTGAAAATAAAGTTAAAATCTCAAAATAAGGGGTATCTGGGTGGCTCAGTTGGTTGAGCAGCCAACTTTGGCTCAGGTCATGATCTTATGGTTCACGAGTTCAAGTCCCACATTGGGCTCTGTGCTGACAGCTCAGAGCCTGGAGTCTGCTTTGGATTCTGTGTCTCCCCTCCTCTCTGCCCCTCCCCTGCTCACACTCTGTCTCTCTCGCTCTCTCTCAAAAATAAATAAACATGAAAGAAAATTTTTAAAAACTCTAAGTTGTAACATTTTCCTTTCACTATTATCATACTTCTACTTTCTATCCATTTCTTTATATAATTTTTAAACTGAACCTTTAACAAACTGAATCATTAGAAATTTTGGAATACTCAGGAAAGTTTTTAGAAAAGATCGTTTTGCTATTTGTTAATTTGTAAAATAAGCATATCTCCAACTAATTAGGATGTAGAGAATACTTCGGCATCACTGATAATCTCAATAATATTGATGTCCTCGACAGTGAGCATTATTGATGAGCACTTGAGAGCTTCAGTCTTTTTGTCTCCTTGGTACGAACATTTTCCTAACTTTAATTAGACTGGAAGATTATGAGCAGCTAACCATTCTTCAAGTGGATTAAGGTCTTAGAAGGTTCAGCTGAAGTGGTATTTCATGTAAACACAGGGTTTTGTGTTAAAAGAATCTATGGATGGCTGGTAACTGTGGAATCTTTAAAAGAGCAAAAGTGCTGATTATTTTCTAATTCATCTTTTAGAGCTGTAGTTGTCAAAGTTTTTGTATCTCAGGACTCCTTTACACTCTTAAAACTTTTTGAGAGCTGCAGCAAGCTTTTGTTTATATGAGTTATTCATGTCATTTTTTGTCATATTAGAAGTTGAAACTGAGAAATGTAGAAGTATTTATTAATTAATTTTAAAATAATAAATGTATTATACATTATATAAGCTTTTTTTGGTGAAAAATATATTTTACCAAACAAAACATTTATAAGAAGAGTAGTGTTGTTTTATACTTTTCCAACTATGTTTAATATTTTGCCTGATAGGAGACAGCTGGATTCTCATATCTACTTCTGTTGATGTGCTCTTCTGGTTCAAGTACATAAAGTATATGAAGAAAATCTGGTCTCACACAGGTAGTTGGAAAAGGCAGGGGTATTTTAACAGCTTTTTCAAATAATCTAATTGATACAGTTCACCAAAATTTGACACATGGTAGTTTCTTAAAAATTTAGTTGCAATAAAGAATATAAAACTGTGTTGGTGAACTGATTCTCTTTTATTTAAACCCATTGGTCTTACTTACCCATAGATCTTTTTACTTATGTATGATTTTGTAACATTATGCATTGGTCACTAAATTAGGCTGTCATCCAAATTTTGGCATGTTACACAGTATCAAAAAAAAAATCACATTTGTTAATATCACTACCAGTCTCATTTAAGAAGCCTTACTGATGGGGAAGCTGTCAAGCTTATGGTGTTAGATGTAAATTTTTCAAAAGTTTAATTTTTACTTGAAAGCTAAAATTTTGTCATTGGCAAACACAGTACTATCAGCTGTTTTCCTTGAAGTGACAAGCTCAGTTTGTTCATTTTCAAGAAAGTATCTGCCAAATACGCAATTCTAAATAACCGTAGTTTGTTCATTGCTTATTCTTCAAAATAAAAATAGTTTTCCCAAGTCCAGGGGTTCTCCTGAACGGAGTCCTTTGTGACTGCATAGGTCCCACGCCTTTGAAGCTGACCCTAACTTTGTTTCTTTCCTGTATGATTTTCATCACTACTTCCTTTTCCTCCTTGCTGCTCAGTTCTCTTATAGATACTGAAAGAAAATGGTAAGATCCCAAGCTAACTTTGGGTAGAATCAGAAGAATTTTAAAATATTTTACATTAAATAATTGTGTTTTAAATGTATTAATTGTATTGGATGGTTACTAACAATCCATTTTGATAGTGATTTTGAAAATAGACATTTTTACTTAATTTATTTAGCACTTCTCATTTAGAGCTTTTTCCCTTTAGGAATTTTAGCTAACCACCCACCCAAATCCCCCCCCCCCCCCCCAAGAAAAAAGCTACTAACACCCGTTCCCTATTAAGATAATTATAAGCCATTATGTGGAATTACAAAATATTTAAAATTTTTATGTCGTTTTGTATGGTAATGAAAATATAGTCATTATAAGTGTGAAATATCTGTTAGATAACATTTAAAAGTGGAGTTTTGATCTTAGGTCAACCAATAAGACTAGTTTTAGGTTTCCTCCCCCATACCCTCAAAAAAATAAAAGATCACCATGGGTAGTTTTTAACAACATCCTGTGGGTGATTAATAGTTAATGTTCAGGATAATCTAATCCATTTTATTGCAAATTATTTCAGTTTGTACGAAATAAACAAATAACCTAGTAATGTACTTAAAGTGTTTTTCTTCTCAAAATTCCAGCTCTTTCTACTGTTTTCCTAGATTTGAATTCTTTTCTTTTTGTTACCCTCTACTTTGAATCCCTACTGTCTTTCTCTCTCTTTTTTTAACGGGCTCATTTTGTTTTGTTTTGTGTCCAAATAAAGATGCTGCTTTCAGTCTTTTCCATCCACTTGTTTTGCTTATGTTAAGACATTAGTGGCTAGTTTCCTTTGTCATCACAAAGTGTGATTTACTACTGATTGTGCTCAGAGGTTCAGTGTAATTCAACAATCAACTGCTAAAGCAAATTATCTGAAAGGGTAGAGCTGCCTTTGGAAAGGGATGGAAAAATGCCCCTCTTTGCTCCACAAATTTAAAATGGTGGGCCGGTTTCTCTTGATGAAAGCTGAAATGGCCACATGAATATTCTGTAGGGTTAGTGGTTACTATAGACTCAGGTATCCTTTCTTACATAGAGAAATGTCTCCTTTTAAATAATTGTCTTGAGGTGCCTGGGTGGCTCAATAGACTGAGTGTCCAACTTCAGCCCAGGTCATGATCTTGAGGTCCATGGGTTCGAGCCCTGCGTCGGGTTCTGGGCTGACAGCTCAGAGTCTGAGGCCAGCTTCGGATTCTGTGTCTCCCCCTCTCTCTCTGCCCTTCCCCCACTTGCGTGCTGTCTCTCTCAAAAATTTAACATTAAAAAAATTAAAAAATTTTTGAAAATAGTTGTTTTATTTTCTTCCCCACTTATTATAAAATTGAAGCCATCAAGAAAAATAGGTTTTGTTAAACATTTGTTCTAAGACAGTCTTTTAGTGAGCATTTCATATGATGAGCAATACATTTTCCTTAGGTCTACCACACTGTTGAACTGTCCAGGATGATTTCTAAAGTTCATCCCTCATTTCTTGTTTCCTGTCTTAACCCACTTAGTGTTGCGGGTCCAGTGTAGAATGAATGAGTGAATGCCTTATCTGTTTAGTATTTAATTATAGATTTATGATTATGTGTTAATACTATGAACTGCTACTTTATGGCACAACCAGGAGACATAGTCTCCAATGGATATGATCCATGTTGCCAGTTCCAACAATTGTAATAGTCTGATGTATATAATTAAATGTTCTAGTATTATTCTTTTAAAATATCAGCATGGTAGTAAATGAAAATTTCAAATTGTAACTAAAATATGAATAGGTAAAATAGTCTGTGTTTTTAGAGCTTTTAAGAAGAGGGAACAATTAGATGTGTGGTTTGGGCTTTGTTAGTCATTTATTTATGAGGAGGATTAAATATTGTCATCTAGAGCTCATGTGGTCATATAGCATAGGCTGACTTCTTTTTCAAGAGAACACTTAAAAAATTTCTGTGGCATCTAAAATATTTTCTATATTGAGACAATCTTCTATATTTAATTATCTTCCAGGCAGATTTACCTTGAAGTATTTCCTGTCTGGAATATATTTAATAACAACAGAGGAGCAGTCACAATTCTATTCCTGATAGTGACGTACATTGATTAATGCTTTCATTTATAAGCATAGTCGTTTTCTTTTAGAATAAAGATTATTCAACCATTATGAAAACTTACACATTTTGGTATTTATTTAAAGACACTAGATTTTGATAATGATAGTATGTTTGTTAAAAATTAAATATCTGGGCGCATAGGTGGCTCCTTCGGTTGAGCGTCTTGACTCTTGATTTCAGCTCAGGTCGTGATCTCGCGGTCTTGAGATGGATCTCTGTGTCAGGCTCTGTGCTGAGTGTGGATCCTACTTGAGATTCTCTCTCTCCCACTCTCTCTCTGCTCCTCATCCCCCAAATAACTAAATAAACGTAAACAAATTAAATTTCTGAAGAGAAAATAAAGTCTTTAAAATAGATTGTATCTTGTATCTCGTATGCCGTATTACTCCTGCGGTACACTGTGTGGTGCTCAGCAGCATCTTGGTTGTATGTTGGTGTCTTTGGATCAAACTCACAGAATTGACATTGCTGAATATTTGTAGGAGCAGAACTGTAGATCTACCTACATTAACAGTTCTACACAAGGGTATCTTTAGAAGGATGTTAATCCAAGCCATCTATGCAATATTATATATTATACACTATATATTATACAGCATTAACTGTTGAATTGCCCAAACCTTGAGTGCAACTGACTTTTTAGAATATCTTGGAAGGAATAAAATTTGCCCTTATTGGATCCTTATGCTGTATACCAGTCGGCTCGGTAATATATCTCATATATTTTGTCAATAAACCTTGTAGTGCTAAATACTTAGGTGATGGTATCTCCACTGGAAGGAGATAAGCATGCTAAGGGCAAAGAGGTTAACTTACATGGTCAATGTTCATGGCACTCAGAGTCAAACCTAGACATTGGACTTTTCCATTCCTGATATAAAAACTTATTTATTTTAAAAAATGAATTTAACATATATTGCTTTTATGTTACTTGAGTTTTAAATTTGATCTGAAAGAGATATGTATCAAATAATTTAACCACCTTAGATGCCGGATTGAAATACCCTTAAAAGACATGGTTAGAGCATAGAATGTCTAGTGTGAAAAATAATTACTAAATTATATTGGCAGAGATGGTAGGCTTTGGCTGATTCATCAGTATTTTTGTTGCAAATAAGTTTTTCCTTTTCAAACCATGTCATATCAAGAAAGCACAGAATTTTTTACCTATCTTTAACTTTCCTAATTTCATTCCAATACAGAAATGGGTTTTAACTGTTAAGTAGTACCATTTCATAACAAAGATGACTATGTAATTAATTAGTGTATTTTAAAAGTTAGGTTCACTAATGTTATGAGTAACAAAAGCCAAATCTTGCTGAGAGATTTTTTTTGTAAATACGACTTTTTTTTTTAAGTAGGCTCCATGCCTAGTGTGGAGCCCATTGTGGGGCTTGAACTCACAATCCTGAGATTGAGACCTAAGCTGAGATCAAGAGTTGAATGTTTAACTGACTGAGCCATCCAGGCACCCAGTATGACTTTAATGGATCAAAACAACTTACAGTTGTCTGAAAGTACTCATAGTTTTTAGAGATGAAAAAATAAAGTCTCAAATTATTTGCTTCTGCACCAGAGAATATTGGAAGTGTTTTGGTAATATTTAAGAATATTAAGAAACATATATTAAGTAATTTCAAGGGATTTAAAAAACATCTATAAAACTGATTATCTAGTTATATGCAATTTTTAATCAAATTATTGCTAACATTAAGAAAATTATCTTTAACCTTCTTCTAAATTTGGCAACTTTTAATTTATGAACTAAGGATGTTAAGAAAACCTCTAATCTATTGTCTAATTAGCACTGTAATTGTTAAAAAGTAAGGGCATTTTAATATTTCCCCTCTGACTGCCAAAATAAGGAAGATAGAAATTTCAGAATAAAGGAATAGTCACTGCCAGGAAATCTTCTTATAAGATAGATTTATTTCCATTCAATGGCTCTTTTTCTGTTGTTCTATTATCATATCACCCCTTTTATCCCCATTTTGCTACCAAGCCAATGTTTGGTAATGACCATGTTAGATAAGATAACCGTAGGACCTTGAAAGGATTTTAGGGATCTCCCAATCAAAACCCTTAACAATTTATTTTTCACTATAGAATCACTGAATTTAGCCTTTGCTATAAGTTTTTTTTTTTAATTTTTTAGCATTTATTTTATTTTTGGGAGAGAGAGCATGAGCGGGGGGAGGGGGCGGGGAGAGAGAGAGAGAGTCTGAGAGAGAGAGAGAGAGAGAGAGAGAGAGAGAGAGAGAGAGAGAATGAATGAATGAATGAATGAATCTGAAACAGGCTCCAGGCTCTGAGCTGTCAGCACACAGCCTGATGTGGGGCTTGAACTCGGGAACAGTGAGATCATGACCTGAGCTGAAGTTGGACGCTTAATCAACTGAGTCACCCAGGTGCCCCCCCAAATTTTAATTACAGTTAGCCCTTGTATTTGCAAGATAGTCCTTACATAATGTGTCAAAATTATATCCTACTGCCTAGTACAAAGCAAGGGTTTAGTAAATCATAGCAGTTATTATTTATTATAGGAAGGGCTAATAATGAAGAAACTTTTCCTTAAGTTTAGCCTAAATCTGCTTCTCTGTAATTTTAGTTCATGGTTCTAGATTACTTCTAAAGCAACACAAATGAATATTCATATTCCACTTTCATATCACTGTACTTCAGATAGTTAAAGAGATCCTGCTCCATTAAGCCTCTTTTCTGTGTTAACCAATCCTAACTTCTTGTAGCTTTCCTAAACACCTTAGTAGGTTGTCTGCTCTTTCAGTACACAGTTTATTATCATGTCTCCTAAATTATGATGTCTAGAACTGATTGCTACCACCTACATAAGGTCCTACATACCTTACAGTGCAGATTACAGTGGAACTTTCTGTCTTCCTTGCTCTGGACATTGTATGCCAGATAACATCACCTGAGATTATCAGAGTTTTAAGGCATTGTGCATTGGCTCATATGGAACCTTTAGCCAGCTCCATTTTAGAGATATCCTTCCCACCTCCCCCCACTCCTATGAAGTGTTTCTCCAGCCAGATATCCCTCATGTTGTACTTGTGCAAGTGACATTTTCATAGCACACATGTAGGCATTTATATGTATCCCTGTTAAATTTAAATTTTCTTGTGTTAGCCTACTCTTTTCACCTGTCAAATTATCTAAAACACCTACTTTTGTCAGTAAGCAAATTGGATGTCTTTTATGGTTATACAATTATCCTGTGTCTGTTTTGTAATCTTAAAGCTGGTATAATAATACTTCACAGGGTAGTTTTGAAAAAGTTTCAATGGAATCACTTATGCATTCATTTCTCTTTTTGAGTAATTACTGTGTGTTAAGTACCAGAGATAAAGCATCATTTGTCATTGACAATGTTAAATAAATGAAATGTATGGTCCCTGCCTGCAGCTAACTTATATTCTAGTTTGTGTTCAGTAGTACTCTTTTTATTAAGTAAAAATGGAGGGAAAATTAACAATTCATTGTGCTTGTGTAAATATATTAATCATAAGGGAATATCTTACATGCCAAATTTGTAATCATGGTAATAATTGCTATTTAGTTTGTAGTGTTGCTTTGTGAAATACTATAGTAGCGAGCCCATACTTAGTACCAGTGTGTAAGGACTTCACCTCCACAACTGAGCATTTCAAGATGAAGTCTGGTATTTCCTTAAAATAGATTCTAGGAAATGAAATAAACTTTGTTAAATCAGCTATTAAAGTCAGATTATTTTGGGGGAGCCCCTGTTGGTTGAGTGGACAACTCTTGATTTCAGCTCAGGTCATGATCCCACGGTTATGGGATTGAGCCCGTGTTGGGCTCCAAGCTGGGCATGGAGCCTACTTGGAATTCTGTCTCTCTTTCTCTCTCTCTCTCTCTCTCTCTCTCTCTCTCTCTCTCTCTCTCTCTCCCCCTATCCCCTGCTCACGCTCTCTCTCTCTCTCTAAAATAAATTAAAAAATAAAAAAAAATTACAGTCAGATCGTTTTTCAAATAAGTGCATTTTAAAAAAGCACCATTCTTTTTTTTTTAATGTTTATTTATTTATTTTGAGAAAGAACATGTGTGAGTGGGAGAGAAGGGGAGAGACAGAATTCCAAGCAGGCTCTGTGCCATCAATGTAGAACCTGATGTGGGGCTCAATCTCATGAACCCCAAGACCATGACCTGAGCCAAAATCAGAAGTCAGATGCTTAACTGACTCAGCCACCCAGGCACCCCTAAAAAGCCCATTCTTCTTCTCCTCCTCCCCCTCCTGCTCCTCCTCCTTCTTTTTCTTTTAATGTTTATTTATTTTGAGAGAGAGAGAGAGAAATCCCAAGGAAGCTCCGGCTGTCAGCACAGAGCCCAAAATTGAGCTTGATCTCACAATCTTGGGATCATGACCTGAGCCAAAATCAAGAATCTGATGCTTAACCGGCTGAGCCACCCAGGTCCCCAAAAAGCCCCCTTCTTGATGTTGAAATTTCTCGTTGACTCACAGGTTTCTTTATTTTGTTTTTCTACATGTGTCCTATTATGTCATCTTTTAATCTTTCTTTTCTAACATGTACCATGTAAATATTGAGCCTGTTTATTATGCATAAGTTATTATGTTACTTTTTCCAATTATGAAACAAAGGTAGCATAAACAGTTTGTAGTCTGGAACTTTTTTTGTTAAAGAAAGAAAAATCCTATATAAATAACCTGAAAGCCTCCACCCAAAAAACTGGTAGAACTGATAAATGAATTCAATAAAGTTGCTTTTAAAAAATCAATCTACAGAAATCTGTTGTATTTCTATACACCAATAATGAAGCAGCAGAAAGAGAAATTAAGAAAACAACCCCATTTAAAATTGCACCCAAAATAATAGGATATCTAGGAATAAACCTAACCAAAGAGGTGAAAGACTATACTCTGAAAAAGATTGTACTCTGAAAACTAAAACACTGATGAAAGAAATTCAAGATGACACAAAGAAATGGAAAGACATCCCATGCTCATGGATTGGAAGAACAAATACTGTTAAGACATCTGTACTACCCAAAGCAGCCTACACATTCAGTGCATTTCCTCTCAAAGTATCAACAGCATTTTTCACAGAACTAGAACAAAAATCCTAAAATTTGTATGGAACCACAGAAGACCCCAAATAGCCAAAGCAGTCTTGAAAAAGAAAAGCAAAGCTGGTGGCATCACAATCCTGAACCTGAAGTTATATCACAACTGTAGTTCTCAAAACAGTGTGGTCCTGGCACAAAAATAAACACATAGATGAATGGAACAGAATAGAAAACACAGAAATAAACCCACAATTACATGTTCAATTAGTTTTCGACAGAGCAGTAAAGAATATCCAGTGGGAAAAAGACAGTGTCTTCAACAAATGGTGTTGGAAAAACTGGACAGCAACACGCAAAAGAAAGAAACTGGACCATTTTTGTACACCTACATCATACATAAAAATGAATTCAAAACAGATTAAAGACCTAAATGTGAGACCTGAAACCATGAAAATCTTAGAAGAGAGCGCAGGCAGTGATTTCTCTACCATTGGCCATAGCAACTTTTTCTAAATAGGTCCTCTGAGGCAAGGGAAACAAAAAGCAAAAATAAACTATTGGGACCTCATCAAGATTAAAAGCTTCTACACAGCGAAGGACACAACAAAATGAAAAGGCAAGGGAGAAGATATTTGTAAATGACATATTTGATAAAGGGTTATTATCCAAAATATTTAAAGAATGTATAAAACTCAACACCCAAAAAACAAATAATCCAACTAAAAAATGGGCAAAAGACACGAACAGACATTTTTCCAAAGAAGACATATATATGGCCAAGAAACAAATGAAAAAATGCTCATCATCACTTATCATCAGGGAAATGCAAATCAAAATTACAGTGAGATGTCACCTCATACCAGTCAGAATGACTAAAGTCAACAACAAAAGAAACAACAGGTACTGATGAAAATGTGGAGAAAGGGGAACCCTCATGCACTGTTGGTGGGAATACAAACTGATACAACCTCTCTGTAAAACAGTATGGAGGCTTCGCAAAAAGTTAAAAAAGAACTCTATGATCTAGCAATTGCATGGCTGGATATTTTCCCGGAGAATACAAAACACCAATTTAGAAGGACACATGCATCCCTGTGTTTATAGCAGCATTATTTACAATTAGCCAAGATATAGAAGCATCCTGTGTCCATTGATTGGTGAATAGAGAAATAAAAAGTAGTATATATACACAATGGAATGTTATTCAGCCATAAAAAAGAATAAAATCTTTCCATTTGCAATGACATGGATGGAATTAGAGAGTACAATGCTAAGTAAAACAAGTCACTCAGAGACAAATACCATATGATTTCACTCATATATGGAATTTAAGAAACAAAACAAATGAGCAAAAGGAAGAAAAGAGAGAGAGAGAGAGAGAGAGAGAGAGAGAGAGAGAGAGAAAGGGAGAAAGGGAGAAAGGGAGAAAGGGAGGGAGGGGGAGAGAGACTAACCAAGAAACAGAGTCTTAACTATAGAGAACAAACTGATGGTTACCAGAGAGAAGGTGGGTGAGGGTGCATGGGTGAAATAGGTGATGACGATGAAGGAGTGCATTTGGCATGATGTGCACCAGGTGATTAAAATAAAAACTTAAAAAAAAAAAACACTTGAGAAGAAAAAAGAAAGAGTCTAAAGATGTCTTTGGAACATATCTTTGTGATATATCTGGGTGAAATTTTTGGACTCTCAATTATGTTTTTCTGATACTAAGTGCTAACTGAAGTAACTGGTTCCCAGTATTTGTAAAGCCTACATTTAAATTCAACTCATATTTATTCAACAGTTATTATGTGTCAGGCATTGTGTTGGTATCTCTAATTTATTTCATAATTAAATTATATTTTTTTATTAATTTTTTTAAATGTTTATTTGAGAGAGAGAGAGAGCAAGCAAGTGAGCAGCGGAGGGGCAGAAAGAGAGAGGGAGAGAAAATCCCAACTAGATTCTATGCTGTCAGCGCAGAGCTTGACACAGGGCTTGAGCTCACAAACCATGAGATCATGACCTGAGCCAAAACCAAGAGTGGGACACTCAACCGATTGAGCCACCCAGGTGCCCCTTAAATTACTTTTAATAATGAACTTGAAGTACCATTTTTATTTGGTCAAAGTAGAAAAAATTGTCTATTAAAGCTTTGGGGAGGATGCATATGGAAGTCTTGTCTAAGGTAAACGCAGGTATTGAAGCGATTATGTGAAATGTAGGATTGAGTTATGGTATAAAGAATCTGTCAGAGGGGTGCCTGGGTGGCTCAGTCAGTTAAGGTCCCGGCTTTGGCTCAGGCCATGATCTTGGGGTCTGTGGGTTTGAGCCCCATGTTGGGCTCTGTGCTGACAGCTCAGAGCCTGGAGCCTGCTTCTGATTCTGTGTCTCCCTCTCTCTGCCCCTCCGCCCCTCACATTCTGTCTCTCTCTCAAAAAATGAATAAATGTTTTAAAAAGTCTGTCAGATAATCAACTTTTCCTTTGAAATCAGAGTACTAATGGGGGGCACATATTGGGTTTAGGAGAAGAAAAACCTCTGACCATACCTCCTACAATAACTTTATTTTACTTTGTCGTAGTGCTTTATTGGTTTGTATATCCATAGGGAAAACAATATTTTAAAAGGTCATTTCTTTGGTGGATGTTAAGATACTAGATATCAAATTTGTAAGATTTCTTGTTTCTAGATAACACAGAGTGAATCCTCTACCCGTTCCCACAGATTCTCTCCAAGCCTCTATAGTTTTTCCTCTCAGGTGAGGGAAATAGGGAAGAAATCAATATATAGTAGATAAATGAAGTAAGTGGTATTAGAATCCTGAAGTTCTATTTTGTATTTTTCCAAACCGCCAAATCTATAATTTTATATAATTTTTCTATGAAAGATGAATAAGTTATTGTAATGCTTTCCTTAAGTTTGAACAAGCTCAATTAGAGTATTTGTAAAGTACATTAAGATCTGTGGGTAAACAGTATAGATACTATAAATAAATAAACATAGTAATCCTAAATGCGATGAATAGTTACTGAGAAGAACATGTCATTTCTCTCAGTTTCTAAGTAATTACAAAGCAAACACTTTAAATGTAAAAAATAGGAATGAATACTATGGTATTAAATTTAGCATGGACAGGCCTTACATTAAGCAGTTTCCTGAACTATGTATATAATCTCTGTCTTTGGGATCATTGTTTCCGATAATTTAGAAGTCATTAGGTGCCTTTGGCCCAGGACAGAAAGTTGTTACATGGTCCTTTTTCTAGCTGGATCTATTTAATGCTCTTTGCTAAATCTAGATGGTTAAAGAATAGAGCAAATAAAACTCAAATTCAGGCTACTTCAAGGTAAGTGTGATTTATTCTTGTTTGTATAAAATATGGGATTCTCTTAAATCTTCAGTTTATATCTTATTTCTTAAGCAGTGTTTGGCATATTATAACCTGGCATAATTGTGTTTCAATGTACAAAGTAGTAGGAATAGTAAAATTTCAGCGTTCCAGTCATGAGTTTTAGGATATGTAGGTTGTAGGCATGGAGCCAGATTGTGAGAGAAATCACACCAAGTCTCAGCACAGAAAAGCAACAGTGCCTGAGGATGTGTGATTTTCTGATATCACCTATCAGGTTCTCCCATTTAGTTTCCTGCTTGAGAGAAGTGGCACATTTCTCCAGAGAGAGGCAAGCAATGGCGAACCTTCACACATAAGGTCAGACATTACCAGCACAGGAGTAATTTGACTTAAATTTGGAGGAGAGTTTTTGTCACATGGACATGTGGGACATGGGCTAGATAGGTGGTTAGTTCTTGGGCTGCCATTAACTGTGTGTGTGTGTGGGGGGGGTGGTGGTGGTTAAACATACATAACATTTAAATTGATCATTTTAGTCATTTTTATATGTAGTTCAGTGGCATTAGTCATATTTACAATGTCATGTAACCATTGCCACCACCCATCTCCCCGGTTTTTTCATTCTCCCAAGCTGAAACTCCATGCTCATTAAACAATAACTACTTATTAACCCCCTTCCCTAGCACCTGGCAACCACCATTCTCTTTTCCATGCATTTAACTACTAGTCTAGGAACTTCATATAAGTGGAATCCTACGGTATTTGTGTTTTTGTGACTGGATTATTTCTCTTAGCATGGTGTCTTCTAGGTTTATTCTTGCAGCTTATAATAACAGAATTTTATTTCTTTTGAAGACCGAGTGATATCCCATTGTATGTATATGCTACATTTTGTTTATACATTCATTTATAGATGGACACTTGACCTGGATTGTTTCCACCTTTGATACCATGTACTTTTTTTTTAAGACTTTATTTTTTTTTATAGCAGCTTTAGATTTACAACAAAATTGTGAGAAAGGTACAAAGATTTCTCATATATTTCATGCTCCCATATATACTTGGCCTCTGTCATTATTAACATCACTCACCAGAATGGTACTTTTTTTTTTTTAACCCAGGATGACCCTCCATTGACACATCACATTTACCTGAAGTCCATAGTTTACTTTAGGGTTCACTCTTGGTGTTGTGTAGTCATTTGGTTTGGACAAATGTATAATGACATATATCCATCATCATAATATCTTATAGAATACTTTTCTTTGTTCTAATCAACTGTGCTCTACCTATTCATTACCCCTGGCAACCACCAATCTTTTTATTGCCTCCATAGTTTTACCTTTTCCAGAATGCCATATAGTTGGAATCATACAGTATTTGGCCTTTTCAGATGGGCTTCCTTCACTTAGTAATATGCATTTAAGTTTCCTCTATGTTTTTACATGGTTGGATAGCTCATTTCTTCTTAGTGCCTAGTAATACTCCATCGTCTTGAAGTACTACCATTTATTTATCCATTTACCTACTGAAATTGATCTTGGTTGCTTCCAAGTTTTTGGCAATTATGAATAAAGCTGCTTTAAACATCTGTGTGGGTTTTTGTGTAGGGATAAGTAAATATCAAGGAGTGTGATTGCTGGATCACATGATGAGTATGTTTAGTTTTGTAAGAAACCACCACACCATCTTCCAAAGTGGCTGTACAATTGTGCTTTCCTATTACCAACAAGTGAAGTTCCCATTGCTGCACATCCTCACCAGTATCCGGTGTTTGTCGTCCATGTTGTGAATTCTGACCATTTTGAGAAGCAGGTGGTGGTATCTCACTGTTTTAATTGGCATTTCCCTGATGACAGAAGCTGTGGACGTCTTTTCATGTGCTCAATTTTCCATTTGTGTATCTTCTTTGATGAGGTGGCTATTAATGGGTCGTCGGCCCGCTCATCAAGTTTTGTCTCATTCTTGAGTTTTAAGAGTTCTTTGTATATGTTGAATAAGAGTTCTTTATCAGATGCATCTTTAGCAAATATTTACTCTCTATCCGTGGCTTGTCTTCTAACGTTGTCTTTTATGGAGCAGAGTTTCTTCATTTTAATGAATTCCAGCTTAGCAATTATTTCTTTCATGGATTGTGTTTTGGTGTTACATCTAAAAAGATGTCACCATACCCAAGGTTATCTAGATTTTCTCCTGTTATTTTGTAGGAGTTTTATAATTTTGCCTTTTGCATTTAAGTCCGTGATAATTTTGAATTGATTTTTGTAAAGGGTATAAAGTCTTCGTGTAGATTTATTTATTGCATGTGGAAGTCCAATTGTCCCAGCACCCTTTGTTGAAGAGACTGTCTTTTCTGTATTCTATTGCCCTTGCTCCTTTGTCAAAGATCAGTGCCATTTATTTTTATTTATCCACTTTTTAATGTATGTTTATTTACCTATTTTAAGAGAGAGAGAGAGAGAGAGAGCACCAGCAACAGAGAGACAGACTATGAGGGAGAGAGAGAATCCCAAGCAGGTTCTACACTGTTAGCGCAGAGCTAGACAATGGGCTCAATCTCAAGAACCTCAAGATCATGACCTGAACTGAAAACAAGAATCAGACACTCAACTGACTGAGCCACGCAGGTGCCCCTGTGACATTTACTTTTATAAATCATTCATTTGTTTATGGTAGAAGGAATTTTGATAAGAATTAGTTACAAGATCATTATGATCTTGCTAATGTCCATTCCTAGTCACTGAAGAGTTTATTCATTCAAAAAAAGTGAGAGCCTATGATGTGTACCATGCTAGGTACTGCGAGTACAGTGAGACAAACAAACATGGTGCCAGCCATCATAGAGATGAGAGTGTAGCAGGGGAAGTGGACACTAACTACTTAAATAATTTCAGGATTAAATGTAAAATTAGAATGGTAATAAACATAGGGAAATGATGCACAATATCATGATGACTTTGAAGGAATTTTAGCAGTATTTTTTAGGAGTGGAGTAAGAATCAATCAGGGAAGGGAGGGTGAAGGAATGTTCTAGGCAGAGGAAATAATGTGTAGAAAGGCCCCTTTGCTCATTCCAGGAAACAAGAGCAGCCCAGGTGATCTGGAAGGCATGAGCATGGCATAACTGTTAAAAACATAGAAATCTTGCATAGATAACTGTTAAAAACATAGACATCTTGTAAGAAGAGTTTTAGTGTGTGTGTGCTGAGAGCAATGGGAAGCCATTGATGTGTTTTAATTGAAAAAAGGACTCAATAGATTAGGTTGAAGTGACCGGATTTTAGTTTTTATTTATTTATTTTTTTTTAATTTTTTTTTAACATTTATTTATTTTTGAGACAGAGAGAGACAGAGCATGAATGGGGGAGGGGCAGAGAGAGAAGGAGACACAGAATCCGAAGCAGGCTCCAGGCTCTGAGCCATCAGCCCAGAGCCCGATGCGGGGCTCGAACTCACAGACCGCGAGATCGTGACCTGGCTGAAGTCGGATGCTTTACCGACTGCGCCACCCAGGCGCCCCCGGATTTTAGTTTTTAAAAGATCTCAGGAGGAGTATGTTAAATGGATAGGGTGGGTGAGATTAAAATTGAATCCAGACAGTCCTTAATTCAGAGACTTTTGCAATTTTTAAGACAGAAGTAATGAGTGGGCAGAAATGAAGAGAAGTCTGAATTTGAGAAAGGGTAGAGAATTTAATTAATGGAATATTGTAATGGACTGGACATGGAGAAAGATGTTAAGGAGAACACGTAGATGTATAAATTATATGATGGGACCATGATGGTCCTTCATTGAAAAAGTGCATGAGATGAAGAAATGATGGAAGCCAAAATAGGTTAACTCTTGAGAGATTTTAGTTGTGAAGTGTTGGGTATGAAGATGTCAGACTGCAGCCATGGGGAAATGTAGGATCTAAAGAAGCTTTCTTTGTGTTGTTTTAGAGATGTGAGAGATCTGAACATATTTAAAAGCCAGTGTAGAGACTGGCTGGTTATGGGGGAGAGGTTGAATATATGTGGGGGCGGGGGGAAAGGGTAATGAATAATATAAGAAGTCTATGAAAAGGGTATACTGAGGATGGGCGGGAAGAAGGATCCAAAATAGTCATGTGGAGGGAATGATTGCCTTTAGATAATGACGGGGAAAAATAAAAGAGAGTAGTATAGGTGCAATGTTAAGGAGACAAGAAACACAAGTTAGTAAGCACTGACAATTCCAAAGTCAATTAATTGAAGTTGCTAGATTTTCCATCTCTGTTTTCTGTTAGGTTTACCACTTATGGACAGATTGACTATGGGAAATTGACCAGTGCTTCAGATTTAAAATGTCCTTATTCTTTGTCAACTGTAATGCTGTCTTTTAAATAAATTGCTAACCCAGGTGAAATTAAGGTTTATGGTAGAATAACATATCCTCATTAAATTTAAACTCTCTACCTCTAAAAGTTTGAATTCTTTTATTTTTTTTTAAATCGTGAGTGTGTTTATTTTATTATTTGCAATGTGCCATGTGCGTGCGCGTGTGTATGTGTGTATAGGTGTTTGTGAAAACCACATCTTCTAAATTTATACAAACCTTGTGAAATGTGCATTTTGTAAATTTTTGATAAATGTTTCCTGTAGCACAGTGATATTTCAGGGTGGGAAGGAGGTCACATCCATTCTCTTATCTTCAGATTGGTGAAAAATCATATTTTAGTTCAAAGCTGTTCAAGTAAGTCCTTGCTCCGTTTTCCCACCCTGTCTTCAGTGATATTATTTGGAGTCAGCAATCAATGGATTCCATCCCTCTGAGACTTGCTTAACCTACAGCTGCTGATATAATACAGGCAAGAGCTTGCTACTTTATCTGAATTGTCCATCGCTACCTTAATGAGTGAAATGGTTAAGTAGAGGAGGGGGCGAGTCTTAAGGAATGTGTGTACCATTTGAGCTGAATATTTCAGTGTATGTAGAGAGAGGGAGGGTGAGAGAGAAATCCACTTACATCACTAGAACTGCATTGAGTGTGAGCCTTGCAGGTTAAGAGACAGACTACAGTGTCTTGCTTTCTGCAGGAAGCAGCAATGCCGTTTGTTTCCTAAGAGGAATTTTTTATTTAGAAAAGGAAGCTTTCTCTCTACCCAGGAAATGGCTTTCCTTGTGCGTTGCTATGCCAACTGCCTGCAGCCATGGTCCTCCAAAGTAAGCACAATAATGTAATTATATTGGTGTATTGCATTCAGACTCATGATTCTCGAGATTGTGTGTGTGCATGTGCTGTGTTTCTGTTAGTGACTCTTTTGCTAGCAGTCATGCTTGTGTTGAGTGTGAGGGACAGACATCATTACATTAAATGTCCATCAGTGTCATGCTGCTAAGATTAATTGTGCAAACTTGGTTAGTGGAGTGGGACAGAGATCACTGGTCACCACTCTGTCAGCATCATTAGCAGCTAGGGAGGAGGTCCCGATTCACATGCTCTGCCCTGATTTTTTTCTTTCTTTCTTTTTCTTTTTTCTTTTTTTCTTGGTTGGAGGGGTCCGTATGTGTGGTTGCAAATGAAACAAGAGTATTAACAATGCTTGGCTGAATGCTAGAGACTGGTTCTTCTAGCACCCTGACTAATATAATTCTGTATTAAGCCTTTTTGAGGAGAGTCTGTGTGCAGTCAGCCATTTTAGCTTTTTTTTTTTCTTCTTTTGCCTCTTGTTCTTCAATCTCAGAAATGATCTTGTTCTCTTGGAAGACTGAGAGCTGTATAAGGTTTCCTCAGTCTTGTCATAGCCTAAGATGGTTAGAGTTTCAATGTTATAAAAATGGAGACGAACACCGTTGTTCGGATTCCTTTTCTGGTCTACAAGTGTGAGGGGTTTTTTAAGCTTTACCAGTAGTGACACTTTAAGCTGCAGCTTCGTTTCCTCCTCCCTCTTTTTTTTTTTTTTTTCCTTTTTCTTTTTTAATTTAATGCTGTAGAGAGTGACTTGCCATCCATGAGAGATTGGTACATGATGTGTAAATTCAGTTCAGCATATGTTTCTTCATTATGAAACCACTAGCAGTCCCAGCTAACCATGGAGTTATGGGCCAGCAGGAGAAACATTCAGTAAGTATCGCAAATGCTGCTTGTGCTTCGATAGCACGTCCTAGAGAATTGCTTTAAAAATGGGAATTCTTGCTGCTTCTGTTCAGGGAAAACTGGTTTTTTAGAGGGTGTGATAGTCTGCTTGAGGGAGGGAGGGTAAGTTACGACCAGCTTGTTCTTCCAATTTTGTTGTGATTTTTTTTTTTTTTTTAATTTTTAAACAAGACCAACAATTCATTTAAGGCAAAATATTGGACCGCCCGTTTTTATAGTCAGAAATTAGAGCTTGGCAATTCAGCTTTAACTAATACTCGAAGAGTTTTTGAGAAATGTTTTTGTAGTTGAATTTAATGAGAGATTATGAAAGGGGTTATTGGGAACAGACATCTGTGGTAAGGAATTCACATGTAGGTTTGAGGAAGGGAGGGAGAGCTTTGGGTATTGATTTGGTAATAAAACGTTTGGTCAGTGGGACTCATCTGACTTCTTAACATGCATTACTAGGTGATAAAAACAGAGGATAATTTTTTTTAATGCCACAAGTATTGCTTCTTTATAATTGATCCCATGAGTCAGCTATGCATTTGTCATGCTGAAATCCCACAGGCAGCTACTGCTGTTTGTGAGAAACACTCTTCTATGGTTAACACCAAGTCTGAGCCTCCTGTTTGAGGAATGTGAGTTCTCACAGTGCTACTTTTACATCACCGTGTTGGAAGTTTTCTGCCATCACACTAATTCATATGTTTTAGACCGATATATATTTTTTCAATTCCCCAAATGAAAACACATAAATTTAGGCAGCTTATATAGTAATCTTAAGTATTTTTGAATTGCCTATTTTTACACCTTAGCATGCAGCAGGTATTATATTAGGGTATAGGAATTATCTTTTGTGTACTCTAAGAAAGATAAGATGTTAAACTGCAAAAATAGAGATAAATCGCTGAAAATTTAAAATCTCTATAAATTTACAGAGAGGAGGCCATGAATTTAGAATATTTTGATACTTAGGTTTATGGGTATAGTTTAATTTTGTTCATTATTATGAAAACCAAGAGGTTTTCTTAGATGAAGTGACTCGTAAGGCAGTATCTCACTTTTCCAAAGAACCACAGGATATTCTTTTTTTTTAAGTTTATTTATTTATTTTTAGAGAGAGAGAGAATGAGCAGGGGAGGAGGGGCAGAGAGAGAACAAGAGAAAGAATCCCAAGCAGGCTCCACGCTGTCAGCACAGAGCCCAATGCAGGGTTCAGTCTTACAAACCATGAGATCATGACCTGAGCTGAAATCGGGAGTCAGACGCTTAACTGACTGAGCCACCCAGGTGCCCAGAACCGGAGGATGTTCTTAGAGCAGTAGCTGTGTTAGAAGCATGTTATGATACTGTGCTTAGAGCCCAGCCCCTTCATAATGAGATCCTAATGGTACCGCACTAGTTAAAACTCTTTGGGTCAGATCCAGAAAAAGACCAGCCTTATACTTAATTTCACTAATAGGAAAGGTTATAGAGAAGTTCCACTGACTGTAGTTTGATTTTATTAGCAGGACCTTTGAAATTAAGCTCTTCTGTAATCATGATTTTCCCATGTAAAAGAACATTACTTAAGACTACTTGAGGAACCTCAGAAGAAAAGTTTAAACTTCAGATTCCTTGTCTACCTTTATCATATTATCCTTTCTCAAAATGAAGGGGGGGTATTTAAATTAATAATATAATTTTAATGGACAAAAAAACCTGTTAAAATTACTTACTGGTGGTGGTGGGGAAAGTATTACTAAATTTTCGACAACAAGAGCAGTTGGGACAGATAAATACCAGATAGTACCTAAGCTAGAGTACCTAGTACACTATTCTATAAGCATATTTGTTTCTTCACAAGTGCTTTGTGTGTGTATTTCACCGAAATTTGGGGTAATACTGTGACAGACGTAACTCTAGCCATAAAATGGCCTCAGATGAAGCAATTTCTAAAAAACATGTGAATGGTATTTCCCATGATACTTTGACAAGCCGCAATACTAGCATTGGCCATCTCGGAGCATCATGTGCAGCAAAGCTGGCAGCCTGTGATGTCAAGACCTTGCTGTATACTTGTTGATGAGTTTGTTGGTTACTTAGACTTTGCTGTGTAATGAGCAGACCTTTAAGATTTTAATTATGGGCAAGGAGTTGAATAGGAGAACAATTACTCTGGCTGTCACATAATAGGTGACTCAGTAAACCTTTGAGCAAAAATTAGTGAGAATGCCCCTCTTTTGACCTATGAGGCTCTAGGAGAATGTCAGAGCTAATTTTAAATGAGTAAAATTTAGTAAATTCAACAATATTTCCATTTTTGCTTCTACAGAAGGTTGTGGCTTTGTAAGTGGCTTTGCTTCTTTGACAATAGAAGGGAGTCAGAAACCAAAAAGCGTTAAGTTGGGCACTTAACAAAAAAAGCAAACTGTGATTGGGCACCAGTAGTAAACCCAGTTACTGTGCTTTGTCAGAATTTTTCAGATCTTACAGGCTTTTACTCTTTATTTCTGTCTAGCTCAGTGTATATCTCAGTTGTTGGCACATAGCAGGTGCACAGTAAATACTCTTGAATTACTCATTTAATTGAATTTTTGGATTAACGAAGTTTCACTTAACCTGTTAAACTAGTAAATTTCATGTATTTTATTACATCTCCTCCCCTTGCCAGTTCTATATGGTCAGTTGATAACACTGGGATGAATACCTGTGTGTCCCTAAAAATGCATCCAGCACTGGGCTGTATTCTTATAGTCAGCTAGTGCTTTCATCCACTCTTTAGAGGAACCTTCTGGTTTTGTGAATTTTGAAAATAAAATACATTTTAAAAATGTATGATAAAACTGCATTTGCCAAAAGACTACTGTTGAACATTAGTTGCACGGATGGTTAGTAGATGTTACACGAAGAAAAGTTTTATAAGCTCAATAAGTTGGGAAAACCTTAGGATAACATTAAAGGTGTCATTACTCTGTTCGCCAACTGTTTTTCAACCTGCCTGTCCCCTTTTTGTCTGCCTCAGGTTATCTAATGGGAACAGTACTCCTTAAGTGTTCTTTGGCCACTTCTGCACTATTAAGATGTCTTTGAAACTTTGCAAAGTTTTAAATGAGTTACTTAAAATGAATCAGCTCGATACTGTGAAACTGATAATCCCTTTTCCAGTTGTGCATTTCTCCCCAAATTACAGTATATATAGTGCACTGTACTTATAGCAAATGAAACCTCAGTCATGATTAAATAATAATTTTAAAAAGTGGTGTGCATAAGAAAATGCTTTACTTACGTGTAGAGAATACATCGCAATAGCTGTCATTTATTGAGTACTTACAGTATGACAGGCACTATATATTATCTGACTTAATTATTACAACAACTCTCTAAAGAAAGATGTATTATCACTTTTTTTTTTAGAGATAACAAAACTGGGGCTTAGCAAGATAAAAAATAATGTTTTCCAAGGACTAGTAAGTGGTGGAGCCATGATTGGAACCCAGGGTTGTCTGGTATCATAGCCCTGCTTTCACCACAAACATATAGCACTTCTCTGTGTGTAGCCAAATTTAGAGTACATTAAGTGTGTAGATTGTATAGTTACAGAGCTGGTATTAATCAGTGGAGTACATAACTTGAAAAAAATGCTTGCTTTTCTCCTCCTCTTTTTTCCTGTTGTGTGTGCCATCCCAAGCACTGTTAATAGAAAAGAGCAACAATATTGTGATCAAAATTATTGTATAAAACTTTTATACAGATAGTTTTACAAAGCTGTTTATTGCTATGTGCAATTTCGATGTTATCTTAAGACTTAAGGTGGGATGATCAGGAGTAGATGGTATTTAGCTCAATTCCTTCTTTTCCCTTTTCTGTGTTTGGCCTTATCACACATGTACCTTTTTATTTTTGCTGCTTAACTCTTTATTTTTTATTTATTTTTTTAAAAATGTTTTTATTTATTTTTGAGACAGAGAGAGACAGAGCATGAGCAGGGGAGAGGCAGAGAGAGAGGAAGACACAGAATCTGAAGCAGGCTCCAGGCTCTGAGCTGTCAGCACAGGCCTGACACGGGGCTCAAACTCATGGACTGTGAGATCATGACCTAAGCTGAAGTCGGAAGCTCAACCGACTGAGCCACCCAGGCGCCCTTGCTTACCTCTTTAAACATAAACTTGATGCCTCAGCTTCCTCTGTTGACTTTGTAACTTGTGACAGCCTGACCTTGGCCACTTGTGTTCCCTTGGAAGCACTGAGTTCTTGCTGTTTCGTCTTCCCTGTTTCTGCTTTAATGAAGTCTGCATCTGTCATGGAACCCAACTTAATTCATGATCACCTCTCTGAAGTCCATACTGGTCATGGCTTGTTTGTAGCCATAAATATAAATCTCATTATTTCATAAGTCTCTTAACCATGAAAGATATAATATAGCTTAAACATATGTCTAAATTCCTATTGGTCACTAAGTTCCTCTATAAAATATATTCTCTTCCTTATGAACATATTTTCCTCCAAGTATGTTTGTTTGTTTGTTTGTTTGTTTTTTAGGACAAGATGATCTGATTACAAGACACTTCAGGTTCATTTTCTTTTCCCATTTCTCAGTGTGCAGTGCTCTTTGCTTGACTTTCACTTGTTCTTTATCTCTTTATATTCATCTCTGGTTTCTCTGAATAATAATTAGTGGCTGCTGATATGTAATGTTTGATTTTATTTGTTCTTCTAACCAGTACTTGTAAATTCGGTTGGTATTTACAGTTAGATGAGAGACTATATCTTCATTGAATTCTCCCCCTTCCTTATACCGTGTATTAAGGATATGATTGGAATTCAGAATTGCTAAACTGTTAAGAGTACAGTATAGAGGGACAAGTACAGTATAGAGGAGCACCTGGGTGGCTCAGTTGTGTGTCCAACTCTTGATTTTGGCTCGGGTCATGATCTCACAGTCGTGAAATTGAGTCCTGCATCAGGCTGTGCTGGGCATAGAACCTGCTTGGGATTCTCTCTCTCCCTCTCCCCCTCCCCTTCCCCTTCTCACTCGGTCGCTCTTTCTTAAAGGGGAAAAAAATACAGTATAGAGAAGGAAGAATAACAGGAAGGAAGTATAGGATGAAAGAATAACATGGGAGGGTCCGAGGCAAGAAGATGTAGAAGGATATGGGGAATCAAAAGGTTAAGAAAATCAGTGAGATCTTTGCTATTGGAATGAATCATATTAGGGAGTAGGTCAATACAGGTGATGGAGAAGAAGATGGTAGGATACCTAACAAATCATGACTAGAATTTGAAGATACAGCAAAGGAGTGTAGCCTCCTGTTCATCTCCACCCTCTAAGCACCTTCCCCATCTTTATAACTAGAAAAGATTTAAGAAGAGTCAATTTTTAAAAAATTGCTTTTATCCTACCATGACAATTTGACCTTGTCTGTAAATATTGGGTAGAGTGTCTCTTTGATATAATTCCGTGCATTTTCCTTAGCAATATAGAAAATAGCACTAAGATTAATTATAGATGTTAGATTATGTGTCTTTGGGGTTAAAACTCCACCTTTTCTTTATCTGATTTTTTTTTTTTTTTGGTGTATTATGACAGATATATTTCCTGAGATGAAATAAACTTATTTCTTGGGGAGGTTTTTCACTGTGCTAGCTAGCAAAGAGGCCTGAGAGGAAGCAATATCCTATTGTTTTATTCAAGGACAAGGTCATCTTGCCTTGGATTTGGGCCAAGAAACCCTAGCAACAAATAATAGATCTTTTTACCCTGTTAGAAGTGAAGAAATCTATTTTAGAAACTTGCAGTGTATTGCATACACTACTTACACGTGTAAGACTGAAAAAAGCTCTGTCTCATTGTGAGATATATTAAAGAAAAATCCTTACTTTCAGTCAAAAGAAGAACCATACTTCCTACCTTTTAAATTTTCCTTACTTTTAAATATTGTTTAATGATCCATTTTAAAAGAGACTGTATAAAAATTAAATCAATTAAAATTAGTGAAAAGAGAATGTTTAAAATGCATCATTAGATGCTCAGTTATTCTCCTTTAACTATTTAACCATAGTGAGATCACTAATCATAGTTTTTCTTTCCCATTTGAAATAACATATTTTATGTGTTTAAAATATTGATACTTAATTTGCATCAAAATAAATGCTCTGTAAATTTGGTCATGTAGCTATAAATGTCCCTGAGATGTAACCTAAGATTTCTTTAGTCCATTTCTTTGATTTTAGGCCTGACAATACTCTCAAATATATTACTCAGGTAATCTAAGAATCCATCTAGAGTAAGCATTCAGTTTTCTTCATTTTCCTGTCCTTAATAATAATCATGTAAAAATTAATTTTTTAATGTTTATTTTTGAGAGAGGGAGAGAATAGGCAGGGGAGGGGCAGAGAGAGGGACACTGAGGATCCGAAGCAGGCTCTGTGCTGCAGGGCTCGAACCCACAAACCACAAGATCATAACCTGAACCAAAAATAAGACACTTAACTGACTGAGTTACCCAGGTACCGCTATTTTTATTTAATTTAAATTCCTGATGAATTATGTTTCAATGTTTATGTACTTAGTAAAAAGAAAACGAATAACTTACTGTCATGTCTGTGGCAGTGTTTTGTAAACTTTGGAAAACTTTGTCTATTTAGATCAAATAACCATTTTATCATTATCCATATATTTTATTTGGATTATGGTTTGGATCTGAGTTTTTTTTTTAAAGAGATTTTTAAAAACAAAAGAACATGAGTATCTGAATGTATATAGAGATACACCTGTGCGTGCGTGCGTGTGTGTGTGTGTGTGTGTGTGTGTGTGTGTGTATGTGTGTTAAATGAAAGTTTGTAAATGTGTCCTTCAGGGCTCTCTTAATTTCCTGTTCTAGATCTCCACTTTCACTGACCTCCTTATTTTTCTTCATCATTTAAAAATGAAGTTTATTTTTGAAGCCCTGACATATACTTAGGATTATTTCCATTTATAGTATTAAAATGCCAGTGCTATTAGTACTGTCATTGGAGTTACACATGACTGGTTAAATATTGTGCCCCGTTTTTGGAAACATAGATAAGAAGCATGTACAAATGCATGTAAGAGAAGGTAAATACAGATTTATACTCTGAAGCACATGAAGAAATGATATAACAGCATACACTCACAAAAACAACATATCCCTCTATGTTGTGCATTATACAGGTGATCCCTTTTAAGCAATCAGTCCCTCTCCTTGCCCTTTCTGTTGGTATAGAAACACCCTTGCCACAAAGAACTCATCAGTTGTCAACCTCTGCCATTTCTTATTAATTGAACCTGTAGCATAAGCCTCTTATGTTGTATTCTCTTTTCTCTCATATATAGTGTGTATATGATATATAATGATTGATTTTAATTGTACAGTCTATGTACAAGTTATTCACACAACTTACCAGTCAACCCCTTATCTGTGTTTCCTTTGTATGTTAAGTCACTATATAAATATTCCCCACGCACTTCAGATCTCTTCATTCCATATCAGTACACGAGATCACACTACATGTTAATTGTAAAGGCTGTTCTCAGAGACATCTGGTTAGTCATGTATTAACCTTACATTTGTTGATTGATAAAGTGATAGTTTAAAACACCTTTCAGGGGAGCCTGGGTAGCTCAGTCGGCCAAGCATCCAACTTTGGCTCAGGTCATGACCTCACGGTTCATGGGTTTGAGCCCCGCGTTGGGCTCTGTGCTGGGGCCTGCTCAGAGCCTGGGGCCTGCTTCAGATTCTGTGTCTCCCTCTCTGCCCGTCCCCAACTCACATTCTGTCTGTCTGTCTGTCTCTCTCTCTTTCTCTCTCAAAAATAAACATTAAAAAAGATTTTTTTTAAACACCTTTCAGACTGAAGTACATATTCTTTTTTTGTGAACTCCAGAGAAATACATTATTGGTTTATAAATTGACTTGGAATGATTATAAAATGAAATTCCCCCATATATGTATGTGTGTGTGTGTGTGTGTGTGTGTGTGTGTGTGTATATATATATATATATATATATATATATAAACCCATAATCTCATTTCTAATTTAGGTATATAGATGAAGCTAGAATTTAGCATTCTGCCTGGTTTATTTTATGGGTAAAAGCTTTATTTATTTATTTATCTATTTATTTATTTTGAGAGAGCGTACGCATGAGTGGGGGTGGGGCACAGAGAGAGGGAGACGGAGAATCCCAAGCAGGCTCTGCACTGTCAGAGCAGAGCGCAAAGCAGGGCTCGATATCACAAACCATGGAATCATGACCTGAGTCAAAATCAAGAGTTGGATGCTTAACCAACTGAGCCACCCAGGCACCCTGGTGAAAACTAATTTTAATTAGAGAACTTAAAAATACAGGTTATTATGGAAGCACCTTATAATTATTTCCAATAGGTCAACTTCTTCATTAAGTTTAAGTGCTAGTACACAACTTCATGCCTTTCAAAATAAAGACAAGCATGGCTGTAAAAAGAAAAAAGCTATAGAATTGAAATCTTGTTTGCCTCTGACCTCCTAGAGAAAAAGAATGGGTTCAGTAGATATTTCTACTCTCTGAACTATTTTGAGTAAATGAAAGCACTCTTTTTTTTTTTTTTTTTTACCCCTCAGTAATCAGGAAAAACGTGGAGTTAAGGGGGAATATTGTGACATGCAGTTTTCCTGGGTTTTATGGAACTGAGAAGTGTATAGCACTGTTACTATTAGTGAAAAAGAAGACTGCTTGGATGTCAATAAGGATTTAGAAAGATTCTATAGTCACTGGGCCATAGTGGCTGGGCTGGGTGGTAGGGGGCGGGGTGGCAGTTGGGGGGGAGGTTGGCAGAAGTTGAGTGATGAATGAATACAATTTACAACCTAGGTTTCCAGACACGGAGATGTGAAGGATGAGATTAGCTTTTTCTTTACGGCTAATTAATCTCATACTTACTTGTTTTCTTAAAATTACACTTTTTTTTCATTGTAAATGGCAATTAAAAATATGCATTTTATATTTGTATTATATTCATGTATAAAGTTTCCTATTTCTTGTTTGAATTAATTACATTTGTGGAAATAATCAAATGTCAAAATTACACTACTTTAGAGATAACATTTACCTAAATATAAAAATAAAATTATTTTAGAAGAGATACCCTTTGAATAGGCAAACTAATTTTTGGTGCTTGTTTGCTTTGTGTTATGGTTATTCAGGTGGCAGTTTAATCTGTGGTTTGTCTGCATTATTTTTATGCATAATTTGTAATTTAAAAATTACATAGCTTATATGGTCATTGAAGAAAAAAAATAGAAAACACGTGAAGACAAGGACAAAAAGAATCACAGCTTCAGTACTCAGATCAAAACCGTAGTAACATTTTATTATTTTATTATTATTTTTTTTAATGTTTATTATTTTTGAGAGAGCGACAGAGCACGAGCAGGAGAGGGGACAGAGAGAGAGAGGAAGACAGAATCCGAAATAGGCTCCAGGCTCTGAGCTGTCAGCACAGAGCCTGATGCGGGGCTCAAACCTATGAACTGCAAGATCATGACCTGAGCCAAAGTCGGATGCCTAACCGACTGAGCCACCCAGCTACCCCAAAACCATTAGTAATACTTCAATACATATCTTCTTATTGCAGACATGTTCATATTATACCATAGTATAAAATCTGGTAATAGCATTTGTTCTAGATTTTCCTTCCCTTCAAAATATATGTAGAAAATATATTTAAGGACAACTGATTTAAGAGACACATTGTAACTATTATGAAGCTCTCATCATAAGTTGCTTTGTCTACTTTATAGTTTTAAAGTTTGCCATATATTAATATGTAAGATGTATTATATATAATATTTTACATTTTGAGGGAAAAGTTATTTACTTAAGAGCTTCTTTAGTTAGGGGCGCCTGGGTGGCTCTGTTGTTTAAGCGTCCAACTTCGGCTCAGGTCATGATCTCACACTTCGTGGGTTCAAGCCCCACATTGGGCTCTGTGCTGACAGCTCAGAGCCTGGAGCCTGTTTCGGATTCTGTGTCTCCCTCTCTCTCTGTCCCTCCCCTGCTTATACTGTTTCTGTCCCTCTCTCTCAAAAATAAATAAACATTAAAAAGAGAGAGAGAGAGCTTCTTTAGTTAGTGTTAGAATTCCATCCTGAATATGGAAGAGAAATATTTGTATTTTGATAAAGTATACTATATTCAAATCGTGCTTTTCTTAATGTTTATGAAAAATTTTAAGGTATCGGAAGTCAATATTAAAATGTCAAAAGAAAAAAGTAAGTGAACTTTCACATAGCTTAGCTAAAGAAAATAGAAACACCCGTGACAGCGTTCCTGTCCTCTTCCCTTTCCACTATACATCATGTCATTTATTGCCGAAACTTTTTGTGTTCCTTTTAGTTGGGCATGTTCCCAGATTTCTTTACTCTTCATTATTCTGTTTGCTTATTGTCCCCCTGAAAAAAAAAACAACTTTACATACATGAGATTTAAAGCCCGTCTGTTGAAGAACAAACATTACAAAAGCTGACAATAGTGACATTAAATGAAAACATAATTTTGCTCTAGAAAAATAGATATGGATAACTTAAATGCCACTCAGTGTTTTCTTAGAGAAAGACTACTTAAGCTCTATCTTTGGATAGAAGAAGAGAATGTAGATTATAGTTCTCAAATAATAGAAGTGTTTTCAGTATTAGCTGAATAAAATATCAAAATAAGAAAAGAAAATATTGACTGTTTTCTTGTGGGTTTTATCCAGATTTCTGTAGAAGAGATTTAAAAATATGGTTTGAAAATTTTGCATCTGGTTGCATACATTTAAATGCTTGGGTGAGCAGCATGGACGAAAAGTACGTAGGAGCACACAAGCAGGAATGTCATGTGTGATTTGAGTAGTCTGCAAAGAAGGCAATAAGACTTGAGCTGCGCCACAAATAAGGACAGGGGATAAGCAAGATGTGAAGAAAAAAGGAAACGGGAGAAATTTTTGTAATGCAAACAGAATGAGCTAAAACATTGAATCAAAAGTGTTCGTGTAGAGTCAAGGAACAGTGAGTATAGATCAGCTTGGTTGAACTGGAGGGGCAACTGTAGGAGCACAGGTTGATGAGAGAGGGGTCAGACTGTAGAACCCTTTGTCAGGTCAAAGAGTTTGGACCTGTTGCTGTGTGGATTCATGTAAGAATTAGAAAGCCATTTATGGTAGAATAGAGTGAAAAGTGGGATGTGGCCAGGGTACCACCTGGGATCGTAATGTTCAGGAGTTAAGTTTTCTGAAGTACAGGCTTTCTTTTAGGTCTTTCTTTCGAATAGCTAGCAGTCAAATCATTTCTATCGATCTGGACATAGTTGACTAATCATTTCTTCTAACTGTATTATGTGAGCAGGTAGGATAGATCAAGAATTCCCTGGGATTGTTTTCCTTAAAAATTTGTATGTGTTTTAATGAAAATGTCATTTTTCATCAAATCTAAGACACACTGATTGGTTCGCCTTGCTTTAAATAACCCAGTATTTTCTTTTCATTGATTTTAAGATGGATCACAATTTCAAAGACGTTAAAACAAAGAAGAAATTGCGTATCTTAGAATCGGTGAAATATGATATGAGTGTACAACTAATGGTGTTTAACATTTGTGTGTTATAATAAGAGTGTGCATATTATCACGGAATTAGATCTACGAAATCACTGTTTGAGGAAAATGTGTTCTGTATTTGGTCTTGGTTACTCGACTGTCAACAGGACTTGCCTCTGTCTCAGTTGCCCACAGAAGAGCGGCCAGAGAGACACGTGCTGACATGTGCACTAGTGTTATGTGTGGGGCCTCATGGAGGAATGTACGGGGGGCAGCTGGGGCCTACCAGGTGGATAGGAGTAGGTGTAAGGAATAAGGGCATTTCAGGCAGATAGGTTTTGGAGGTTTTAAGCAGCAGATCAGAGGCATCTGATAGAAGAACTAGAAGCCCAAGATGAAATGAGGTTGAAGATGCCCTGCTCCTCTATTTGTTTCAGTACTGTAATTTTATAATTTAGAGGATGCTGTCTCTTCTACACAAAGGAAACTGAATACTGAAATATATTAAAATAACTACCTAGGATCTACAGGAGCTCTTAGAACCTAACAGTGGATGGAGAGGGGGAATCTCATTTTGGTTTCTAGGAGTACTTTCACTTTCTGACTATAAAAATAACCCGATTTAGGAAATAGTTTGTGCATAAAGTAATGAAAACTGTGGTGTGAACAGTTGTAGCCTTTGTGAAGAGAGTTATGTATACAAAGAGAAGAGATGAGTAAGAACTGTGTGTAGCGTAGTGGTCAGAGGAGGGCTCCAGAGCCAGGAGCTTGGACTTCTATTCTGGTTTCACCACTCACAAGCTATGTGAGCCTAGCTAATTTATTTAGCTTCCCTATTACGTGGAATCCATTTGTAAAATGGAGGTGATATGGTTGTGTGAAGATTAAGCAAGATAAAACCTGTAAGTGCTTAGAATAATGCATGGACAGTAACAAGCTTGGTTTCTATATTTTAAAGATGGCTGTTTATCCTCCATTATCCAAGTGGTAAGGAAAATTAAATCTGTCATGCAAGTGGGTCATAGACCATGTGTTAGGTTTTCCCTTTGTATAAGGACATGTCCTTAAGTTGATTCACTTTTTTTCCCTCTGCATTTCCATACTCAGCAAGCAATCTCTGTTTGCTAATTTAGTATTAAAGTAAAAAAGTAACAGTAATAATGTCATTAGCTAAAATTGAAGGCTTCCTGTGTTCTAGGCAATATTCAAAAGTCTGTTCATATATTATCTCATTTAATACTCACACCCATATAAGTATATTGTCCTTTTATAAACAGAGAAGCGAAGGCATAGAGAGGTAAAGTAACTTTCCCAAAGTCATACAGCTAATACATGGTGGAGCCAGTGGCAGTCTTTTCTTGTACATACGTGCACTTACACGCACACACATATCTGTATATGCAGATCTATTTTTGGAAGCTGCATAAGGGAACTAAATTGTTTCAAGGATGGTCCAGTTCCATGTTTTCTGTGTGTCCTGTGGATTATAATTCTCATGAGAAAGTTTGAGAACAGTTTATTTCTCCCCCTACTTTAGGAGTTTATTTTCTGTAGTGTAAGTTTCAAAGGGATGTCATATGTGTGATGTAGTAATTACTATCCCCACCATAAAATATAGAGTAACTTTACCTTGATCTTGATGGAAATAAAATAAATATATTTTATTCCCCTTTAAGTGTGGCTAGAACTACAAGAGTGTAATTTTGTATTGAAGAATTACTCTTTAACTCTTTACATGAAAGTTTTCTTTATTTATTTTTGAGAGAGAGGGAGGGAGGGGAAGAAGGAGACAGACGATCTGAAGCAGTCTCTGTGCTGACAGAGAGAGAGCCCAATGCGAGGCTCAAACTCACAAACCATGAAACCATGACCTGAGCTGAAGTCGGAGGCTTAAACAACTGAGCCACCCAGGCGCTCCAACATGAAAGTTTCTTTTGTGGATTCAACTTTTTTTGGGTCACCACACATATTTGAGATTTCCCATCTGCATGGGAAAGAGGTCTTTCACATTACCCTGTTTTTATACTTGAATATGGAAAAAAAAAGGCCATTTTTTTACTTGTCATTTGGATATGATTGCCCTCTTAATTTGTTTCTAGTGAAATAAGTAATTTATAAGAAGCTAATTTTAGCATTTAGCTGGATGAAATAGTCTTTCAGCCACACAGATTTAACAGCATTGTCTTAGCCATTTAAAATACAGATAAGTGAGGACCCTGGGTGGCTCAGTTAGTTAAGTGTCCCACTTCAGCTCAGGTCATGATCTCACGGGGTTCATGAGTTAGAGCCCCACATTGGGCTCTCTGCTGTCAGCACAGAGCCCGCTTAGGATCCTCTGTCTCTCTGTCTCTCTGTCCCTCCTCCCTCTCTCCCTCCCTCCCTCTCTCTCTCTCTGTCACTCAAAAATAAACATTAAAAAAAATAAAATACACATAAGTGGATCATAGGTCCATCTTTGTCACAATTTTGACATTTCTCCAGCCTCCATACCTATAACACATATTCTTGGGACTGTAGAATGTAATTACACTTTTTAGAAAGCTGTATTAAAATATACTTTAACCTGGCCACAACAAAGTAACCCGAAATCCAATGGTTATGGACTCCCCTGCATTAAGAAGTCTTTTCTTGGCAGTCCTAATGGCCCTAGGTTGAGTCTCCATTCTTTTTTTTTTTTTTAATTTTTTTTTTCAATGTTTATTTATTTTTGGGACAGAGAGAGACAGAGCATGAACGGGGAAGGGGCAGAGAGAGAGGGAGACACAGAATCGGAAACAGGCTCCAGGCTCCGAGCCATCAGCCCAGAGCCCGACACGGGGCTCGAACCCACGGACCGCGAGATCGTGACCTGGCTGAAGTCGGACGCTTAACCGACTGCGCCACCCAGGCGCCCCGAGTCTCCATTCTATTAAGTAGGATGGTGGGCGTGGTATTGTAGTTGGCAGGATCAGAGAACATCCATCAAGGTGTTGTATGTATCAGGTACTGACTTTGTTAGCCACAGAGTATACATTACTTCGTTTCTCTATTTTGTTCCCTGCTTTAAGCACTATCCGAAGATGTTGTGGAAGAAGATTGGTTGGTTTATAATAAACTTAATTAGTGACCTTAAAGTGTTACCCTGAAACTGTGAGCAAACAGGATGCAAAATGAAATGTCATAGTGTGGCAAAGGTCACTCATTAACGGTGCTTCTTGTGTATCATCTTTGAGTATCTAACATGGATATTTAAAGCAAAATACCTACTTCAGCTGTGAACCTTCCCCCATAGTAATAGGCAGGAACTCTTCCAACTAGGTGTTTGTGTAGTAGAACAATAAAATATTTTATGTACAAGGACCTTGCTTTAAGTTCTCGTTCTGATGCTTACTAGCTATGCAAGTGTTAGGCAAGTCATTCAACTTCTTGAAGTTTCTGTTTTCTAACTTCAAAGTAGAGGTCATGACTATAATACTGGTCTCCCTTACAGTCTTGTTTTGAAGATTATTAATGATTACAGTTAGTTACCATTATTTTACTAAGTACTTTATGTGTATTATTTTCTTTAATTGTCAAAGGAACACTAGGAGCAAAGTGAGAATCTCCCAGTATTACAGATGAAAAACTTGAGGTTTAAATAAGAAAAATACAAAAAGAGTTAATGTTTTCAGAAGCTTATGTGAATTCAGTTATTGATGTTAGGTTACAGTGCTCTAGAACCATTTGTATGTGGGTTAGAGCCCTACCATTTCTTAGTAGCTGTGTCACATTAGGCAGATTAGTTAAATGTTCTGAACCATTTTTCTTCGTCTGTAAAGTGCTATTAATGATGCCTACTTCATAGGTTGTTCGTGGGGATTACATATGTGATACAGGGTCTGGCACACAGTGGCATCCATGAGTTTGATTCCCACTTTTTTCCAGCCAGAACATTTCCCTTTTCTTGGTTTTTAAATAGAATGTTGACAGTGATGCAGAGATTTATCTTTCTTTATCTTATTTTGAGTTCATAGAACATGATTCTCCGTTGGACATCTTAGGTCAATTATGATTTGCTTTAAGATCCTTCATTAACTACTTTTTACAGATTGGTACTGGTTTTCAAAATAGCTCGTAAAATATCATAGTTGCTATGAAAAATCCCCGTTAAATTTTCCCTAAGTACTTTAAAAAATTTTCCCCACTTATTAAGTGATTTTGTGCAAGTAGAGCTGCTTAGTAAGACCTGTCTTTGTAGTCATTTCGTGTGTGTGTGTGTGTGTGTGTGTGTGTGTGTTTGCAAGGAGGTATTTTTAGATAGTTTAGCTGAACAGCAATCTGACGTCTTTAGAGGAGACATCAGTTCATTATGTGGATACAAATTCTATGCTTTCAGCTTTTATACACCAAGTCTTAATTTAAATCTGTTCTTCTTGCCTTTTCTAACGAAAGAGACTATATCATGGTATGTATTCTGTTTCTTCCTAAGGTTGGCCTATCTAGTTAACCTTTGCTTAGAGAAACGATCAAGGTAGAAATGCCTTATTTTGCTCACAACTTAATATAGATTAGAGAAGCATGGAATTTTGAGTCATATTTAAATATGTCATTATACATTATGCTACACAGTGTTTTTCTATTGTGATGTGATTCACGGGATTTAAAATAGTCATTATGGGGCTCATAAATGCTGCTTTCTTATAAGAAGAACAATTTAAAGGCCAGAATGTGGGAGTTCTATACCTTTTAACTGTACATATTGCTTTCGGTCAAAAAAAAAAAAACCCTTTTGCTTTGTGAAAGATAATTTAATGCTCAGCATGTAAGAGGGACATGGTTATATGCTTTCTTGTTGCTCTATACACGGTGTTAAATATATTAAGTTATGATAATATCTTTCATGTGGTTATTTTCATCTCTTAAAATTCTGGGAAAGAAGCTCTTACAGCTTAAGCAAATTAATATTAGTTTTTTGTGACCCTTGTTCTCACAAAAGAGTACCTTTGATTAATAATAACCATACAACTTATCTATTTGGTTTTCTAATTTTACTACAGCTAATTTGGGGGAAAGTATTCACATAGAAGTTCAAAAGATTTTTAAAATTAATTTTCAAACATATATTCCTTTTTCATTTTCCAAAATTTAAAATTTATGTTTACTTCATGTCAAAATGTCAAAGCTTGAGTGAAAACTTTTGTTAATTCTTTCAAATGTTTTATCTGCATGGTGTGAAGCATCCAGGATTAAAGCATGGGTTTAAATTTTTAATTCAGCTATTTGATAATGTGTGAACCAACCATGATTTTAGTAATATTTTAATTATTTGAGTGGAATTCCTCATATTTTACCTTATTTTGTAAACATGAGAGATGAGTTTCTAAACCTAAAGAAAGAGAAGCTCTTGGAGAGCCAGGTTAATAATGGACATCTATCTGAAGATGTGGAGAGGTTTCATTCTTCAAGAAAAAAGCAAGAAGTAATATATATGGTAGGGTCAGAATGACATTTTTGTAGGATGAAAAACAGAGGAAATCCTAAAGCTCTGACATTAACAAAACAAAACAAAACATAAAATCTTTCTTGTTCTTAAAAATTAGTGGTGTTATATAACCACTTAGGAATTTAGCTGAAGCCTGATATTAAGTGACTCAGATTCCCAGCTTCTTAATGATGCTTCTTTACAGTGAAATTCAAGCAGTTGCCAGAGTTTTAAGTCATGAGTTCATTCTCCCCCCACCCCCAGTTTGTGTGCAATAAAAATTGACAATCTGTGCCAAAAAAGGTGTTAACACTGAAATTCTTATATGCTAAGTTTAATATATTTTATGTTGGACTGTTTCTCAGTGAAATCACCCATATTTCAATTTAAGAAAAGTGACCAACTTTAGGCTAAAGTTTCTTTACTGAGAAGTGATATAAAAGCTCCTAAATGTGGCTTTCTTGGATCCTTCTCCTAATTCCCTTAGCGCCTCAGCCAGAAAAGCCATTGTTCTCTCAGAGTTGTTTTCCCCAAATCAACCCAGAAAGGTACCTGCCTTCTTCTAACACAATAGTACACTAAACCATATCAACTAAACATGCTCTCAGGTAAGCCGAATGTTTTCTTGTCTCACCACTCGTTGACTTAAAAAGAGATACCTATCTAATAAGCTTCTTGCACAAATAACGCTAAGAAATCCTTCAGGAATTGTGAAATTGAACACTTCAAGAATTTTTCTGAAGGTACCTGGTGACTCTAACCACCCTTCAGTGGATTCAGGCTAGAAATATGAAGGATGTTGTTAATCTTTGTTCCCCCACTCCCAACACCACACACACCCACACCATACACACAGAACAGGTCATTTGCTCTGAGATAAGCAAAGCAGTGTCTTCATGGGGATATGTAGTATCTGACTTGCCAGGTATTCATTTGAATGGACACCTCATCCCCCTTTTCCTGAATTAAAGGTGATTAAGTCTTTTTTTATTGTCCCATTCACTTCAGAATACCTCATGGATTTGAAGCATAATTAAATAGAATATATAGAATTCATGGCAGTTATATATTTATCACTTTCCCCCTTCTTTCACCATGTAAGTCAGTTATTTACTTTGGAATAAAGATGTCTTAATTTACTCTCTCTGCATTGACCTCAGATTATTTTCCACTTCCTTTACTTTTCATTTCTTATTCCTCAGTTTTCCATAGTTGGTAGAGTACATTAGAATAAGCCTTGTTTGGTCACATATGAAGTATATGCATTTGTCTAGGTTTATGTGAAGACATCTAGTTTATAAGCATTAGAGAATAACAGATGTCAGACTGTGGTCTTCAAGGGAAGAGGATACACAAAAGAAATCAGAGATTATGTCTGATTTGCTTGATGTGTTTTGTTATTGGTGTCTTGGTTACTATTTAGTTTTTCTTGATTCTGATCTTTGAGTTCTCTTAAGACGTAAAAGAAAGGAGATTTCTATCTCAGGCGGTTTCTTAATCCTGAATACATTTAAAACAGATTTTATTTACAAAGGCACATTAAGTCAAATGACAAACATCTAGTTCATATCTCACCTGAACTTTTATTAGGTTTACATATTTGTAGGAGGCACTAGGTATTTTTCAAGCTCTTTAAAGGATTCTATGAGGAAAATTCTAGATGTTTAAACTAACTTTACTTTAAAATATAAGTGAATTCCTATTTTATATTCTTGTGGGGCTGCTTTTTAGATTTTTTGCTAGTGTATCTAACTCATTTATGTTAATGGCTTAGCTCAAAAAAGGAGAGAAAATGGGACCTTGTATCTCATGTTAGCCCATCTGTTTATTGATTTTGAGGATCTTTATCTCATCACAGTATGGATCAGAATACCTCTTCCTCATTATCATAATAATCTTGATTGTCATTTATTATTTTTATATGTATTAACATGTAAACACTTAATGAACATGTGAAAAGTTTTACAAAATTTTGCCCCCAAACCAGACATCCATTGGTTGATTATAATAAAATTCAAGACTATACATTCAATTGCCCACTAGATACATTGATGTAGTTGCTGTCAACTCAGATTTGACATGGCCAAAATAGAACTCCTGAGTGTTCTCCCAACCACCACCAAAAAATGAGCTCCACCAATGGATCAAGCAGGCAACAAACGCCTACGGTTCTCCACTTTTCCTCATTTTCTCATCGTTGGCATTAAGCTGTCAAAGCCCTAAAGCTACAAGTTATCTTTGGTTCTTCACGTTGCCCAGAACTCATTCATCAAGTCTTGTTTAGTCTACCCTTTTAATTATGAATTCATGCTTTTTCTCTCCATCTCCATTATCATCCTGATCCAAGCTACCATCATCATCTCATTTGGACTGTTCCAGTAGACTCCTCATGTCCTCTTTATTTCTAATCTTGCCATTTTCACACAGCAGCCTGATTTATCTTATAAAATGTGAACTAGATCGTGTCATTTCTTTTAAGACTCTTTAGTAATTCCCGATTACAACTGGAATAAAATCTATGCTCCCTGTAAAGCTGTGTATGAACCAGCTGAGGCTTGCTCTTCTTCCCTCATCTCGTACTACTTTCCTTATCTACTCCATTTCACGGCCTGTTCTTTTAACAGACCAAGCCATGGAGCCATTCCATTAGTAGTTCTTTTTGCGTGAACTCCATTTCCTGTGATCTTGATGTGGCCAGCTCCTTGACTCTCAGATCTCAGTATTTTATAAGTATTTATTGAATGTATAAGAGATGAACTAATAAAAAGCACAAAAATGCAGATACTGCCAAATGTTATTAAGTTCAGAATTAGAGGATAATTATTTCATCTTGGGAAGATTTTTTTTTTTTCCCTAGGACTAGATAAACTTAGATGAAACTGAATAGGGTATAAAGACTGAAGACGGTAAGGAGCAGCATACATCAACTACTGAATATTTACATTAGCAATCCTCATGATAAGTTAGGATTAACATTGCTAATTGCCAGAATTTTGTTATAATAAGTCATGCAATTCTTTAACATTTATGTGAAGTATGGAAATAAATATTATTCTCCTAAGCAGCAAAAAAAATTTCTGGTATAAGCTACTTAGGAATTTTGGATGATATAAAGTTGGAGACACACTATTTAGAAAAAATATTTATATGGATTCTATTAAAGAGTAAACTGTTGGGGTGTCTGGGTGGCTCGGTTAAACATCTGACTCTTAATTTCGGCTTGGCTTACAGTGCAGAGTCTGCTTGGGATTCTCCTCTTTCTCTCTGCCCCTCCCCTGCTCGCTCTTTCAAAATAAGTAAATGAACATTAAAAAAAAAAAAAGATTAAACTATCTTTGAAGACTTTCAATATACTTTATTGCCAAAAACCAGGTAAAGGTTCTTGCTTATGTTCTTACATGTTAAGACCTTGACCATTTAGCATTACGAAAGTTTTATGCTTTTCTGAGAACAATCATTGTTTTAAGATACATATATCATGGAATTGAGATTAAAATTAATCCTTTGTTGTTTCTGGTTTATACAAACATAATTGTTACTAATGAATTCCAAGTTACTTTTCTCTTTTAGTATTTTTATGTTCTTCAGAATACTTGTTTAAAAATATTAATGCTACAGTTGATGTTCCAGAAAATTTGGAAACTATTGAAATTAAATTTTTTCTATTACATAAAAGTAAGATCTGGATTCTAGTGTTAACAGTTCCATGCTTGTTCTCCTTCTTTGACATCAGTTCCCACAACTATAAAATGAGATTATGCTAAATGAACCCTTAAAAATCTTTCCAGGTCTATCACTGTACTTTCATACACAAACTTGCATTTGAATAATGCTTTATATTACTAGAATTCTTTCACATTCGTCCTGCATTCATTTTCACAGCTCTCTTGTGAGGTGGGCAGCACAGACCTTTTTATGTCTTTTCTACACTAGGGAGGAAACTGAGTTGCAAGAAATTTAAATAATTTTCTGGAATCACACAGATAGCTTGGAACTAGCCATGTATTCTTTTTATAATTTCATCTTTTAAACTATGACCTCCTAATGCTAATCTCTGGCTATGTGTTTTATCAAAATAAGTATTCATTTTATTAGGATATTTAATAAATTATTACTGAAATAACTTGAATATTCTTATAATCTAACCTCTTATTCCTCAGAAATTTGATAAGGCACCCAGATAACTTAAAAGAGGCCAGAATGCATTACTAAAGTATTGCAGCAACTAGTGCCACATAACTAATCACTTTTATGGTATTTTGGATAGAATTTTTATCTTTTAATGTTTTATTTTACTTTTTATTTATTTTTGAGAGAGAGAGAGAGAGACGCAGCACAAGTGGGGTTGGGGCAGAGAGAGGGAGACACAGAATCAGAAGCAGGCGCCAGGCTCTGGGCTGTCAGCACAGAACCTGACATGGGTCTTGAACCCACGAGCTGCGAGATCATGACCTGAGCCGAAGTCAGATGCTCAACCAACTGCGCCATCCAGGCACCCCTAGAATTTTTATCTTTTGAAGAAGTTAAACAGTTGATTACAGAGGGTCCTCCAAGTACCGTCAGGTTAGGTTTTGAAAGGCCTTTTTGTTCACTGTAACCTGATAGCACACCTCACTTCTTCCTCATTTTTCTTTCTACTTCCATTTCAATCTCTTATAATCCATTCCCCTTTCCACCACCCCTAACAGAATGATCTTATGAAACATAACTGGATCTTTTTAATTGCTTATTTTAAAAAGCCCAGTGTCTTCCCTTCCCCTTAAAAAGCCTACTTTTTATCAGGAACAGATCCTACACTCCTCTGCCCTCTTTTATACCACTTTCCCCCTCAAGCATCCTCACTTTCTCCCATCCAGTCACCTTAGACTTCTGTTTTTTGAATATTCCTACATTCTTTCCACCCTAGGGCCCTTGCTCTTGGTATTCCCTCCATCTGTAAAGCTCTCCCCTACCTTTGTTTGGCTAGGTCCTTTGTCTTTATTCATTTCTCATCTCAAACATCATTTTCTCAGAGCAGCCTTCCCAGGTTGCCCAATCTGAAAGAGCCTCCCTGAACTGGCCAGAAATATGCAGAAGAATGAACCTGGACCACTTTTCTTATTCCATACACAAAAACAAATTCAAAATAGATGAAAGACCTAAACATAAGACAGGAAACCATCAAAATCCTATAGGAGAAAACAGGCAGCAACCTCTATGACCTCGGCTGCACCAACCTCTCACTTGACGTGTCTCCAGAGGCAAGGAAAACAAAGGCAAAAATGAACTATTAGGACCTCATCAAGATAAAAACTTCTGCACAGTGAAGGAAACAACAAAACTAAAAGGAAACTGATGGAATGGGAGAAGATATTTGCAATGCAAATGACCTATCAGATTAAGGGTTAGTACTCAAAATCTATAGAGAACTTCTTAAACTCAACACCCAAAAAACAATCCAGTGAAGAAATGGACAGAAAACATGAATAGACACTTTTCCAAAGAAGACATCCAGATAGCAAACAGACACATGAAAGATTCTCAACATCACTCATTATTCGGGAAATATAAATCAAAACCACACTGAGATACCGCCTCACACTGGTCAGAATGGCCAAAATTAACAACTCAGGAAGCAACAGATCCTGATAAGGTTGTGGAGAAAGGGGAAACCCTATTGCCTTGTTGGTGGGAATGCAAATTGGTGCAGCCATCCTGGAGAACAGTGTGGAGGTTCCTCAAAAAATTAAATACCCTACAACCCAACAATTGCACTACTAGGAATTTTTCCAAAGGATACAAAAATGCTGATTCGAAGGGGCACATGCACCCCAATGTTTATAGCAGCACTACCAACGATACCCAAATTAGGGAAAGAGCCCAAATGTCCATCAACTGACGAATGGATTAAGAAGGTGTGCTAGATAGATAGGTAGATAGATAGATATAGGTATAGATGTAGATATAGATATAGATATATAGGTATATATCTACAATGGAATACTACTTGATGATAAAAAGAATGGAATCTTACCATTTGCAACAACATGGATGGAAATGTAGGGTATTATTTTGCTAAGCAAAATAAGTCAGAGAAAGACAGATATGATTTCACTCATATGTGGAATTTGAGAAACTTAACAGATGACCATATGGGGAGGGAAAGGAAAAATAAAAACAGAGAGGGAGGTAAACCATAAGAGACTCTTAAATACAGAGAACAAACTGAGGGTTGATAGGGGTTGGGGGTAAGTTAAATGGCTGACAGACATTAAGGACTTAGGGCACTTTTCAGGATGAGCACTGGGTATCATATGTACGAGATGAATCACTGGGTTCTACTCCTGAAGTCAAGACTACACTGTATGTTAACTAACTTGAGATTAAAAAATAAAATAAAATTATGAAAAAAATACATACAATAGCTCCTTATTCCCAACCATCACTGCCCATTACATCACCCCACTCTTTTAGCATTGTCTTTGCAGTACTTATGGATATCTAAAGTTGTTGTGTTTATCGTTACTTTTCTTTCTGTTTCACTGTCAAGCCCCTCCTGCCTCTAGACATGTTAAATTCTCGGGAGCAGGGACTTTGCCAATGCAAATCATTGCTATAGAACTAACTCCTGTAGCAATGCCTGGTTCACCGAAGCAAGCCAGTAAATATGTGTTAAATAATTAAGTAGATGAATGAATCTTACATTTCTGAGTGGAGTTCAAACACTTTTCATCTGCCAGTCTCCTCTTTGGAATCTATACAGATGGCAAGTCAAAAATATTTTAGCCCAGAGGTTTTTGTCCTTAGCTTTTTTGTCCTGACTTCTAGGAAATCCACACCAAATATATTGCTTAACTACAATTACTGTTAGCCTAGGCTTGGTATAATTTTATCTCGCTTTTTCTATTCATTGTCTTTTATTTTATTCTGGCGATCTATGTATAATGGCTGGTAGAAAGGGGTGACTGTGGATTTGGATAGGGAGAGAACATTGGCAGCAGATAGTTCTTGTTCAGTGTCATTCAGCTGCAGTATCCTCAGCTCTTAAACTAGGGCTAATAGTTCAGTGGTTCATGCACTTATTAAGTACTGACTGTATTTTAGGCACTTTGAAGCAAGGGAAAGAGTCATGAAAAAGGCAGACATGGTCCTGCATATAGAGTTAAATCAGCAACTACTATAAAGTGTGGTTACATTCTGTGACAGGCAGCATTCTAGGTTCACAGGAACATCTTATAAGAACTTCTAACTTCCAGTAGGAGGGTTCAGAGAGCTAGCCAGCCTTGGGATGATTGTTCTTCGTGGAGGGAATCCCGAAGACCCAGAAGAGAGATACAGAGTATGACTTTTAAACAGCCATAAGTAGCTTTAGACCTTTAGTTCAGAGACTAAGGGGTACGGAGGTGTGTGAAAAGGTGAGAAGGAGAAGATAGGTGCAGTGGTTAGAATTATAAACATTTTCTTGAGGGTGAAGAGAGTCCAGTGAAAGATTTGTGGCACGGGAGTGACAAGATGACAATGTGTATTTTTCTGTCATCTTGTAAAAGTTTCCTCTGGCTGCAACTTGAAGAGATTGAAAGGGAAATAAAAGACTGTTGCAAGAAGCTGGGTAGGACAGTGATAGTGCGGGGAGCATTAGAGTGAGGCAGGGTAGTATTTGTAAATCCCCTGTCACAGTATTGCCACCGTGAGCTTCGCTCATTTTGTAAGTTCTTGTTTTTGCTGGTGGTGAATTGACAGTGAATTGAGCCTATGTAACTTCCAGGTTATGTCAGTTAAACTGTTTAAATCTAAAGACATTTTATTAAGTGTTTGTATGTGTGTGTGTGTGTGTGTACCTGCATACACACATGCACTGACACCACAGATTATGTTAATCCAGTCATAAGTCTCCCTAAGTGTATCTTGATTAATGCTGTTCTATTTTCCTGATTTAAACTAGGGACAATAAATTAGTGTGCATACCCACGCACACTTAACAGAGTTCAGAGAAAGTAGATGAAGTTTGAGGAAAGTAAAAGCTTAATAGAGTGATAGACCTCTAAATGTTGGTGTTAATTTAGGAAGAATGTGCTAAGAGGGTTGCTCAATTGATTATGTAAATAAATCTTTGCAGATGACTGAGAAGGTCATGAAAAATGCTGGAGCATTGACAGAAGTGAGGGTATTAGGAAGGAGTCTCCTTATGAGGTAACGTGTGTTTGACTGTGTCTTAGTAACTCAGACTATTCATTTGATGATATGGTGTCTAAGGTTTATTAGTCTTAACAGAGGAAAAAAAAGGGAAGATGGAGGAAAAAGAAAACTCTGTGAGGCTTCTTGCAATTTATGCAGTATGTGTCTCCACTGACCCTGGGCAATGAGTAACGCACTGCAGATGTTCAGTCAGTTCTCCCGTAGTGCCCTCCAGACAGAGCTAAAGCAATGAAATTATCTGGTGTGCACGGTTGACACATAAAGCCCTTGACAATAGACATTAAATTAAATGTCGTAGCATGGAAGTCCTTGGAAATAAATGCTGAAATGAATATCTTTATCTTTGAAGTAAAAGGAGGAAGTGATAGCACTAGGCGCATGAAAGTAAGACCTCCTATTTTTGTTAGTAACTTAAGAGGGATAACGTGTAATTATTTTTTTATTTAAAGAATATTGTCTACCTAAGTTGTAATACTCATCACCAGAAAAGTAGCAGTTGTGGTAGTTGTGTTTGAATGAAATCTAGAAATGAACTATTAGAGGTAAGATCCTAGATATCAGTTAAAAAATCAAAGTAGATGTATATGTATGGGTGTGTGTCATGTAAAGAGGGTGGAATTTTTCAGTCAATTAAGTTGTATAGCTAGTGTACCCGTAAATGATAACTGAGAATAGACACAGCCTCATAGTTGAGTCACACTGCCTACCTATGGTGTGTCCATCAAGACAAGCTACGATGCCCCCGTTTGCTGATGGCCTCTTGATACAAGTTGTAATAAACATCTTTTTCTATTGAAGTCATGTGGAGTTACTCATAAATATTTATCAAAAATGTAAGATAATAGTCACATTAAAAACTTCAGAAAGATGTTTTACATGTATGCTGCACACCTCACGAGTGTCCAAAACCCTCCAGTGGCTTCTCGTCTCACTAAGGATAAAATCCAAAATCATTACCACAGCTTTCCTACATGATTTCACCATAGAATCTCTGTCTTAATTCCCTCTGGTCTTCTCAGAGCTTTTACTACTCTTATCTATTCCTAAAGCATACCAAAGCCACCCCTGCCTTTGACTTTTGCTCATGTCTCTGTATGTGTAATGCCTGTTTCCCTCCCCTTTGTGTACCTTCAGGGTTCAGGCATTCTTTCCATTAAGGTCTTTGTTGAAATGTTATCTTAGCAGTGAGACCTTCCGCCCTCTATATCCTCTGTCTTACTTTATTAGTTTTCAATTTACTTAAACTCCGTGTGGCATGTTCTTGTTTGATGGTCATCCCCCCCATCCCAACTTCCTGCTACCACACACAATTGCTAGGTTGTAAATCTATGGATTCAAAGATGTTGAGTATATCTTCCTAGGGAAATAAAGGAATAAAATCCTATTTTTAAAGGATTATGACATAAATTTTAATAGCATTATTTTTTTTTCTCAAGCAATCTATTCAATGAATTTTTGAGTATTATTACAAGTAAGTGGGTTCTAGACTTAAATTTCCATTTAACTTATTCAGCAGTATTTTTAAAGAACAAATAATTATTTGGAAGACTTACATTTCCATCATATATTATTTATGTCTTGAAATGTGAGCAAATATTAGTGCTTTCCAACTCATAGGGCACTGAACAACTCCGAATATATTTTATACTGTCTTCAGTTTATAAGGGACTATGGTACTTAGTTGATTTTGCTTTTAAGTTGTATAAATAGCCAAGAATTTTAATAAAATGTTTAGTGATTATAATCCTTTGGCTTAGTGATGCACTAGATTTATCTCACTTTTACACAACAAATATAACATATTCTTTATAAATACATGGAAGGTAATGTATATGTTATATATATAAAGTATGTGTGTATGTATACACATATGTGTATGTGTATAATATATAAGATGTGTATATGTGTATGTGTGTACTATTAGATAACATAACACACACATATATACATTTGTATATACACACATATATACACACATATATACATCTATATTATACCATTTTACTAGATATCTATATCTATATATATCTATATAGATACAGATATATATCTAGTAAATATCTCTATATATATAGATATCTAGTAAAATGGTGTGTATATATATATATATATATCTATATCTAGTATAATGGTATGATTACAACTGTCCCTTTAGGAAATGGGTGAAAGTATAAAAAATAATTTTCTCGTCTCAATATCACATCTTAGATCTTCCCTGGCTATCCTGTGACTCTTCATCACATAGGTCTGTCTGTCTCTCTGTCTCTCTCTCTTTAGTTTTTATTCAAATTCCAGCTAGTTAACACATAGTGGAATGTTACTTTCAGGTGTGCAACTTAGTGATTCAACACTTCCATACAACACCTGGTGCTCATCACAAGTGCATTCCTTAATCCCAGTCACCTGTTTAACCACACCCCTCCCCATCTCTCATCTGGTAACCATTGTGTTCTGTACAGTTAAGCATCTGTTTCTTGGTTTGCTTCTCTCTTTTTCTTCCCCTATGATCATTGGTTTTGTTTCTTAAATTCCATATATGCATGAAATCAAATGGTATTTGTCTTTTTCTGACTGACTTATTTAGCTCAGCATAATACATCAGTCTTGTTCAATCTTTGTTGAATGCAGCACTTATTTGACAGTGTTCTTCACTTTCCTTTTATTACTCGTCTCCACCTACTAGTTGTAAGATCCCTGAGAGAAGGGAGTTTATCCTTGCTGCTCCTATATCTAGAAAAAACACATTTCAGTAAATGTGTTTGATTGAATAAGTAAAGGAACTCTAATGTTTATTGTATCCAAATTCACATAGTACTATGAGGTTATTATCAGAGCCCTACCTAACTTCTCCTTAAGGAATTTAGAATTTCGTTGTAGAAGATTTTTCACAAATAGGTCTCACCGATTATATGAGTTAAGGTATTTATATGTATTAAGATAATGCATTTATATGGTTCAAACACAGAAGTTTATTTCTCGTTTGCATAAAATCTGAAGCAAGTACTCTTGATCACTTAGTGGATGGTTTCCTTCTAAGCAGTGATTCAAGGATCAAGGCCCCTCTGTTTTGTGGCTCAGTTACCTAACTTTCAAAACAAAGCTTCTGTTGTCTTCCAACAGAGACTTTTTTGATGCAAGGGGAAAGGATCATGACAGGTCTTATAGAATATTTTTGAAGTCAGGTGTGGAATGGCATACATCACTTGTGTTTGTCCATACTTCTAAGGCCTGAACTCAGTTATATGGGCACATATGTAACTATAAGGGAGGTTGGGAAATACAGTCCAGCATGTTTCCCGGAAGGGAGGACACTGATAAATAGCTAGCCAGTCTCAGACATTTTATGGTATTGTGTGGTGTAGAGACCTTCATAGCTTTGCATTTGGATGTATGGTAGCTTTTACAGCTTTTACAAAGTGAATTACTTGTAGGTTAATGTTTTGAATTGTGTGTGAGGTTTTCTCCGCAAATCAACTGTTTATTTTTATTCAAAAAGAAGGCAGCTTAGGGTTCTCTATAGATCCCCTACAATTTTTTTTCTTGACTTTAAACACTCATTTCCCCAACTCCATACTCCCTTGAGCATTTTTACAGCTGGGATAACTAAGCAGAGTCCCTTTGGAGCTCATCAGAGTTGTTGTCTAATTGGTCACAGAAGTTGGTTTCTGGTATTACCAGCAACTTCTCTACCTCTCCAGAGGCTGTACTTCCATAGCACCAGTCCCACTTGGTCCTGGAAAACAAGAGACTGAGGACTCAAGTTTTAGCAACTGCAGGATATTATCGGTATTACCATATGGATAATCACAAATTTTGCTAAAAAGTGTATTGAGTTGGCTTTCACATTAGAAAAATCAAGCTATTCTTATATTAGTGTAAAGTTCTTTTAAGGTTTAAATAATGGGATTTAAATAATGTTTAATAATGTTTAAATAATGGAGTAGACATGGGGCGCCTGGGTGGCGCAGTCGGTTAAGCGTCCGACTTCAGCCAGGTCACGATCTCGTGGTCCGTGAGTTCGAGCCCCGCATCGGGCTCTGGGCTGATGGCTCAGAGCCTGGAGCCTGTTTCCGATTCTGTGTCTCCCTCTCTCTCTGCCCCTCCCCCGTTCATGCTCTGTCTCTCTCTGTCCCAAAAATAAATAAACGTTGGAAAAAAAAATTTTTTTAAATAAATAATGGAGTAGACAGGTGCAAAGATTGAGTTAGACTATGGCCCCAAATAATAAATATCTATAGAGTCAGGGTACAAAGTGAAAAAGGGAGAGATTTTGGAGCCTATTACCTGGGATCTTTGGACAAGTCACTTGAGTTATTTGAGCTTCCATTTCTTTAGCGGCATCTGGGCTTTTTATAAGTATTAGAACAAATAGATGCCAAATACTGGGCTCCTTGCTCATTACATAGTACATAACCCCAAAATAATGGCGGTAATTGTTACTAACATGAAGAGAAAATGCACAAAGGTGTTGGGATTTAAATAGGTGGAATGCTACTCAGAAGATGATTTTTAAATTACCTGATTCGGTGCCAACCGCTGCCATGTATTTTACTGACAATTTCTTGGACTGAGTGATGTAGGCATTATTTTGGAATCCCTCGGAGAAATGTGTGCTTTTCAGATCAGTGGTTATTGATGATTGCAAATAAATTGAAAAGAAGAAGGGATTATATAGTGTGTAGGGGAGTAGGGCTGGGGTGGGGTGAGAATGGACTGGCTGTTGCTTAAACCGTCCTAAAACTGTGTTTCTTAATAGGCAATGGGACGTTTCATTTGCATGATAATTAATCAACTACCTCAGTATTTCTGTGGAAAATTGTATAGGCAGTTTGTTTTATTTTAGGACCCAGATAAACATTTTTATTTTGAAAAAATACAGCTGTCTTTCAGATGACAAACTTTCATCAGTTCTGATACTAATTACAGAACTGCTCTCACTCTGCCAGGTGTCTTCCTTTAAGATGATGAAATTAGGTGACTAACTTAAAAACTAACTCTATGTATATGTGTGCGTAATTTTTTTCTGATTATCACATGTTAGGGATATTATATACCAGGCAAACTTTAGTTTCTGCCAAAAATAACTTCCAGAAAAGGAGTTGCTCTCCTCGCATACTTTACGAGGTTCTCTCATAATTTATTTTACCTTTTAAAAAAAAAATTTTTTTAAAGTACTCTTCCATAAGGAACATAATGCAGAAATGACCTCAAACAGTGCTAACTTGGAAGGCTTATAAGTGTCACATGATGGAACTGGTATAAAGGAGTTAAAGCAGCTTTGCACTTGACACAGATTTAATGATGGTTCCTGGATGTGTGATCTCAAGATTGCAAGTGCTGGCTATTACCGTGATATTTTAAAGATTAGTTTATAAAGTAAACAGTAAATGATATTATAAAGAACCTATGAGACAAATGAAAAACCACCTTCACTAATCTGCAGCATCACATACAGATTCCAAAAAAGTAATGTATCTTAAACAATTTAGAAGGAATGGAAATTCTGTTAGGTTGTGGATGTAAAATTTTCATAAATTTGTTTTATGAAAGTGAGAGTGAGAACTTACTGTAAATTAGTATTTTTCTCTGTGATTTTAAAATGTGTACAAGACTATATTCATAAATTGATATGAGCAGCCATTTGCCCATTTCATCAGTATCCATGAGAGCTTTCAAGTCAGCTACTGAATTAATGAATGCATAAGTTGAATGCGTGTGTATGCTCTACAGCTAGACATCTGGAGCTGGACTCCTTCTCTATCACCTTTTCACCAAATGATCTTGCAAATCACTTACCTCTTCTGTGCCTTAGTTTCCTCTTATTTAAAATGGTCATAATAAAACCTACTTTATAAGATAGTTGTAACAATTAATGACCTAATATATCTGCAAGCGCTTAGATCCAGGCCTGGCATATGGGAACTGGTATACAGGTGTGTTCTTATTATTGCCTTCTCTTAAAAAAAAAAAAAAATGGGGCATAGCCTTACAATTTGGAAAATATGGTACCTAAATAAGATCATGCACTTCCTCATCATACTAAAGGATTCTACTTTTCTGTTTTGAAGTAAAGGTCACGTGGTTTCCTTCTGCTTAGTGCTTTCATTCAACATCTAGCAGAAAAGGCTTTCTAAAAGCATTTGCTTAAAAACATCAGTTTACTAGTTTTTATTGTTTATTTTCTTCAACGGAGGGCCAGTGTCCTATTTGTGTTCAAATAATCACTAGTTTATAGGTGTAGGAATTAAATTGTAGGTAGATTGTAATTTGCCCAATTATAGCCAGTGAAGTTTATGATTCATTTATGTTACCAACCCTAGAAAAAAATGAGAGTGGTCTTTCTGCCCTGGGGTGAGGGCTAGGTCACTACCATATTTCAGTAGCTAATTCTAACACATGAAGGTTTATTTTTGGACAGAAAGCCATGTGAAATATTTATGTGTATAAACTTACCTTAGTAGCAACTTCTGTTTATTACAGCTCCCTCTGAAACATTATTTTAGTGTCAGATAGTAGCAATGAAGTTTTGAAATAAAGCATGACTAAACTTGTGTTTCCACCCCTCCCTCCCCGCCCCCCGCCCCCCACCCCCCACCCCCCACCCCCCATGCAGTGGTGTTACTGTTCAGACTGTCCCGTAGAGACCATGTGCTCAGGATGGCAAGGATAACTTACTGTGGTTAAGCCTTACCAGGTTGGCAGCATGTGTCTGGGTCAAATACATGGAGGCTTTTGCAGTCAAACATCATACACCCACAAAAGCACAAATTCCTCAAGATGTTATCACTTTGAGAGAAATTCTTAGCTATGAAAATTTGACTGTTTATAAAAGTAATTGGACTATAAGCATATCCTGTAATGAGGTTATTTACTTTATAAAATTTAGTACAGAATTCTAACCAGTAAGTTCTTCCATATGAACATACTTGGGAGAATATATATATAATAAGTAAACTATAATGGTAGTGTTAGGTATGACACTGTCAAAAATAAGTTAGTTTTGTTTGTTTGTTTGTTTTCATTCAATCTGAAAAATATGTGACCTAAGGTGATGGAGAACCTTGACTGGAAAATGACAGAGGGAATGAGAAGGAAGAGAGAGGCATCAGTAAGGTAGATTCTATAGGTCACAATGATTATTTCATTTAGTCATTGTACTATGTTACATTCTTTTGATGGAAAAAACTAAGGTATACAGTAGTTAATTAATTTGTTCAAAGTTGCCTGACTTAGGAGGAGGTTGAATAGATGATTACTCCATATATGTCTGACATGAGGCTTATATCTTTTGAGCCTGACAGGAGGCTGGGAGAATGTTCTTACAAATTATTAATTTTTGTCAGGTTTCTCCAGTAGATACAAAGCAAATTTTTGTAGACCCATTCCTGTAAAACATAGTCATATCAACATTAAAACATGTCTCCATGTGTTTTAATGAGAAATATAATTAGATCTATCAGTTTATTAAATTATCTTATGACACTTTGGGGGAAACTCTCTTGCCTTTATGTTTATGAACAAAAGAAATTGTATATTGTGCAAACATCTTTCTCTTTGTGGAATACTGATGGATGATGTAATCAAAAATAAGTATTGAATCTAGTGTATCATAAGGCAGTATAAGGGAAGTAAAAATTACTTTTTTAAAAAAGTTTATTTATTTACTTAGCACAAGTGAGTGAGCAAGCATGAGCAGGGAAGGGGCAGAGAGAGAGATAGGGAGAGAGAGAATCCCAAGCAGGCTCTGTGCTGTCAGCAGGGAGTCTGATGCAGGGCTCAATCTCATGAACTGTGAGATTATGACCTGAGCCAAACCCAAGAGTTGGACGCCTAGCTGGCTGAGCCATCCAGGCACTGCGCAAAAATTATTACTTTTTAATTAAAAAAATTTTTAATGTTCATTTAGTTTTGAGAGAGAGACAGAGTATAAGCAGGGGGTAGAGGCAGAGAGAGAAGGACACAGAATCCAAAGTGGGCTCCAGGCTGTAAGCTGTCAGCACAGAGCCTGACGTAAGGCTCAAACCCATGAACTGTGAGATAATGACCTGAGCTGAAGTCGGACGCTTAACTGACTGAGCCACCCAGGTGTCCCTGCAAAAATTATTTCTGATGAATAATATTCAGGAGTCCAAATGTTTCCCTTATTTGGAGTTCTTAAAGAAATATTATGATTGAGAGATGTAAAAGTCAAAACCATATTATACAGTGGCCTTTAAAATAAACTATAAATAATATTCCTGCTTATTCAAGCTGTATGTAGAAACAGGTCAGAGAGTGTCAGGACTAGTAGTAACCGAAAAGATAAGTGGTAAAAGAAATACAGGGTGTGTGTGTGTGTGTGTGTGTGTGTGTGTGTGTGTGTACATACATGTGTACAGACACAGAGAATAGGAATTGCTTTTAAAGCACAACTTGAATTCTAAAGTGGATAAGGGAATAGTGTTTGTGGCTGGATGATTTTGACCACTAAAACCCTCTCAGGTAGTAAGTAGCTCAGTAACCCACTGGTATCTAGTCTTAGATTTCAGCTACAGGAATTCTGGAGCTGGAAAGGACCTGTTTCTTACGCAGCATCTGCATGTGGTAATTATAGCTAACACACTTCTATAGTGATTTCTGTGTGCCAGACCCTAACCTAAATGCTTTGTGCCCAGCCATTCATTTACTCCTCACAACACAGGTTTCCAATAAGTGATGAATGAGTAGAAAATATAGGAGACTGTATTTTCATTAACATTTCTGAGAAAAATAGTCAGTGTGTCCAGTTAGCACACCAGCTCTTCCTTGCAGAGCTCGAAAACATGAGCATGAAGAATACTTACAAAACTTCAGCGATGATAGGAGGAAAACAGTATTCATTTGGGTAAATTCTTAGTAATACATCTCAATGTAGAGTTAGTTTTTAGTGACTGAGTATATTTAATTTGCCTTCAAAGTGTTACGCAAAGTAAACTGCCAGGGAAGATTGCACAGATCCCAACAATCACCCCAATCCTTGTGTAACGATTTCTTGAAATAAAGTGATTCTAAGGTTAGTTGGGAAATTTTTCAGTTATATAAATTTCAAATGTTGGTGGCAGTATTTTTTTTTGTTTTTAGTTTTTCATTCTTTTTTAACTATTGGATTTCTCAGCAAACCTAGGCTAATAATCATTATGAAATAGGAAACTCTTACATTTCCATTACTTGTCCAGTGATACACCCGGTCTTCCTGGTAGAGCTTGAAAACATGAACATAAAGAAGTCTTTAGTAGGGAGGAAAGGGAAGAAGGCAGCCATCTTAGCCTCTCCTACATTACAACCACTTCTACCATTTCAACAAAGTATTTACTTATTTGTGTCAGACCCTTCAAGGCACTCAAACTCATTGCGTTTATGTTCAAAACAGTTCATTTATTAACTGGTAAAATTAGAAGTAATTTTATCAATGCCAATCATTAGACTAATTAATAAATCAAAGGCTATCATCAAATGCCTGTTCATATATGAGACTTGTGTCTTTTGTATAGTACTTTTTACAGCTAATTGTTGTGACATCCCTGTTTCTCCCCAAAAGAGAAAACGAGTTACTTTGTAATTGATACCCAGATTTTATTAAACTATGATTTTGTTTATGCTCACTTTATTTATCTGATTTTAATATTACCCTGTGTTTCTTATGTAGTTAATAGTGTTTGTGATTGAACTATGATTCAGTCATTTTGCCTAACAGTAGTTTATTGCAGTTGTGACCCACAACTATTCCTATTTTTAGGAATATATGTTGCTTTGATTCAGGAAAAATTTGAGGAGTAATATATTCATATATCAAGTATTAAAAATTTCAAATATAAAAATAATTTGAGGCTTCTTTAAATTTTAAATAAATTGTGAAATATATTGGTATTAAGATCAAAATGTATAAAATGCATTTATTTCCCCTTTAATTTAATTAATATCTAATATTATTCAGGTGATTGCTGTATATAGTCCCAACTTCAAAAATTTCTCTTATTTTATACAGTTTCTGTTATAAATGGTGGCTAGAGTCACAAGATAATTCACAGCCCCATTTTAATCTGAAATTTAATTAAAAATGACACTGATAATAATTTAAATAGGCACCGGGTCAAACCTAGAAAGGTTTGGAGTAAATGAATCTTGTCTTTGGCATGTCATACCCCTTTTTTTGGTGTATTTTACTCAGACTATGAGTTACTGCCTCCCTAGGGATTCTGTGCTACCCTTGTTGACCTCAGGTTTAAACGTGGCTCCGTGTAACAGTGTTTGTCTCCTGACTCCCAGCCCATATGGTTCATTTGCCTCTTAAAGACCCATTTCCCCCAGCCGTGGGCTCAGGTCTCTATTCTTTTAGGGTGTTGTGGCCAGCTGGGTCACGTCAGTGCAGTTCAGACTCTCTGTCTATGGGATCAACTTCCACATCTTCTCCCATTCTGTAACTGGCCGAGGTGTACCATCAGTGAAATTTAATCATGATACTATTCTCCCAATCTGTGGGAAAAAATTTAAAGCCTAAGTATGGCATCTGTTCTAATATAAAGAAATGTTCAGTTAATAGTAAATTGTGTATGCATTTACTTTGAGTTTAACATAACATTATTTCATGCTGTTCTGCAAAAAATACAGGTTGAGGGATAAAAGCCGTGTTTAAAAAAATATGTTTGATTCATTTTTCTATTATGGGTAACCCCTATTTCAATGACATTTTGGGTAGTAGAAGTTAGTTACGTTTAGAATTGGGAATGCCATATTCACCTCCATATTCCTTGGGCCTAATAGTATGACATAACACGTACTCAATAAGTATTTATATATAGAATAGAATTGAATTCTTCAGAGTGAAAATATTTCTTTTTTGCTTTTTAAACAGTCTTTATGATTCTTAGCCTAGCATAGCCATCTAATTCTGGTATCTGCTGTTGTCAGCTAGCATAGATGAATAGATCGTGGTACATAGAGGCTGGATCCATGTGTGTTCTATTAGATGGAGAGCTCTGTAGCTCCTAATGCTTTCCATACAGTGAATTCTCAGCAAAGATGACCAGGAGCTCATGGATACTGAAGAGAAGAGAGGCCTTTGAGGCTTGAATAAATAAGTGTCTAGTGAGTAAAAATTCATTAGTGATGTCTTCATTTGACATATTTAAGTTAATTTTAAAAATCACCCTATGTGGTACATGTCAACCTGAGTCACATCTGTAAAAGATAATCAATAGAAATCAGTTTACTGTTCTGTAATTATATGTATCAATTTATTATGCCTTTTAAAATCAGTGAGCCATTGAGTAATGTTTCCCCAGTTGCCTTCTGCAGTGAGTGACTGATATAATGGAACTGTAGCTGGGATGATGAAGAGTATTTATCCTGGTTTTGGGCACATTATTTTAATATGTGATATCACTTAGCAACATGCAAAATCATAGTCATTAGTACATCTCGGGAGATTTCTGTCTCCAAATTGTTCCTGTAGAAGTCCTGCAAATATTTCACTGTTCTACCTTGTGAATAAATATATAAAAACTCTCAATTTAGAGTTACCCACCTATCTATTCCTTGTAGAGGAATTGTTATTCTCCTAAATTTTATCTAATATTTCACAGCATCTTCAATCATCAGGTTTTTAAATAACAACGCTTAGTGAGATATGTCATGTTTGCAATGATCTCACCCATTTAAATACATTTCACTTCTCTGAGCTCCTCCAACATATATGTTTTTTGTTCATTTATTTGCCATCTAATCTTATGCCTCCTAATACATTTATTTTTAAGCCTTTTTTTTTTATATCTTGACCAAGTCAAAATATTCTGCACAGCCTGTATTTAATATTATTAAATATCATAACCTGTTTATTAAGTCATATCTGAATGATAGTGGGATATAAGTGCATTTTGCCTCTTTGTTTGGAATTTTGAGGTATTACAATTCCTTGGTTATTGCCATACAAATGAATCACCTCCCTTAGGAAACTTATTCTAATCTATGGAATGGCATCTTGTTTTTGGAAAGGGGAGAAGGGATGAGAATCAAAGGAGAGAAAGGAATGTTGCTAAGATAAACTCTTAAGTTGTATTTTAACATTCTTCATTTTTATTCAACAGCTAAATAGGATTAATATGTAGAAAGGAAAGAATGTTACGAATATTGCATGATGTCAGCATATATTTTGAAATGTCACGTGTATTACTGGCCAATCGTATAATAAGGGGGATATTATAAATAGTACCCCTTTTTAATTCAAAAGAACTGATAATAACTTACAAGAGTGTAAGATTCTTAAGGGCAGTGTTTTCTTAGTGTCTCATTCTTAGCACATAGTAGGAGGAAAAAGGCTCGGCAAATGTTTGTTGAATGGGCAAATGTATGGATGTTTTCTTTCTCAATACCTTTTCTCTGTTATATGGGAGAGTGAGGGAAGCACTTGAGGGATGCTTAGTGAATCTGTTCAACAGAAGCTATTTCATTTAGGGTTTAAACTGAACAGATAGAAAATTGGTATTTATGTGTATGTGTGTAGATTGGTAAATGTTGTCCATAGCTTTCTCAACTCTAAGTTCTTTGAAGGCATCCTATTCTGTTTTTTCATAGAGCCTAGCACAGTTATTTATATAGGAAAACATTTTGTCAATTCGAAGATGCTGTTTTTTTTTTTTTTACTTGTAAGTATTATTTAGGCATATAAGAACCTCAAATCTGTTTTCTTGTTTAAGCTATTTCTTGCTACAAAGTTGTGTTTATAGTGGCTACCAAATAGTAGTAGATTAATTTGCTCAATAGTATATAATTTGAAAGTTGTCATTGAATTAAATGCTCATCCAAGTTAATCTTAACTGCCAAATCTACCTCTTTAAGCATTGAATTTAGTATTAGGGTTCATTGGATGTCCGTAAACTTTAAAAACGTATTTTGTGATTTTTGATAAATAGGGACAATATTTAATAATTTGTGAACTTGAAAAATGAAGGATCTTCCCTAGTACTTTTGGGTAAATGGTATGGAGTAGTGTTTAATAAAATGTTTCAATGTCTTCTTAAGAGTTCTTGATTCAAATTGTAATCCTGTTTCTCCTGCTCCTTCCATAGCTTCCTGCAGATTTCACAAAACTACACCTTACTGATAGTCTCCACCCACAGGTGACGCACGTTTCTTCTAGCCATTCAGGATGTAGTATCACTAGTGATTCTGGAAGCAGCAGTCTTTCTGATATTTATCAGGTAAGAAGGTCTTTTTATTGTCATTTGTTTCATTTTTATGTATTCCAAGGAGTTTTATGATTCTTAATTGATAGGATCTATAAAGTAAATATATGTGTGTTATATTATATGTACTTTTAGGTACATATGTTAATGTTCGTGCTTCACAGAGACATATAGTATGTCTGGGGAAATAGAACTACTGTCTAACTGTATTTGCCTCTGCTATTACCAGTTATCAGGATTTTAAATGGAGTGGTTACTACTCTGGACTTCAAATATTTTATAAATTTGACTATAGACATATTAGGTTTAGGACTCTTTCTTGACTAAAACTCTGGGGTAAAACTGCAGAATTATACTACATAGTAAGTTTTTCTTATTAAAGTCTTCAGTATGATGAGGAAGAGATTATTATTATTGGATCATTAGATTCTTTTTGTTGCATTTTTAAATTATGTATAGGTTTAGTTATATGTTTAAAATAAATTCTTATGATACTGATGGATAGAAAAGAAACCAGAACCATGGAATTCCAAAGGTGTTTTAAAAGCAAAATAATTTTAATTGTTGAGGAATAGTTCATTGGCTTAGAATGTGCAAATTTTGGAAAAGTGGCTAAAATATGCAAAAAAAAAAAAAGCGCCCATCTGTGGGGAGATCTTTAAATACATACTACTAATATGGACTTTTGGATGGTTTCAAACAACAACATAGTACTCAGTTTACAAAGTATAATTCTTGACTTCATAGGAATTGTGATATGAGATGACCATAGAGGTACCTTTCTTCAGAAACATTATAGTGTTTCACGATCATTGAAATATTCAGGCAGTGCTAAGTTTCTGTTTAAAAAAAAAATACTAACAATAATTAAACAATTAGAATACTATCAGGGTAAAACATATTTAAGTTCTAAATTTAGTAGATCTTAGAAAATTAATTTTATTTCAAGGAAGTAATAGGTACACACTTTTCTATAATTCAAGGGTATTGTAGAGAGCTTACTAATAATAGCCACAAATGCAATTATTTGCAGATTCTTGGCTGAATAAGAATTTATTATTTTGCAATAAGAAATATTATCTGGCTCTTTAAGATAATTTTGATACAATATCAAATGCAAAGATAGATACTTTGCATTAAGTGTTAACTTATAATAAAATTTTTAGGAAGGAATCACATTTTCAGATGTTAGAGAAGGTGCTAGATATGGGTAAATTTGCTCTCCTTCCTCCACCTGCCAGTACTACCAATTTTTAGAAGTTGATTTTTTTTTGAACGTTTACTCGAGTATCCCTTATTCTAAGACAATGAATGGTATTCCTAAAAGCTGTGCTTTGTAGTAACTGGAATATCATGATGGAGCCCCTGTCTTCTAAACTGTGGGGTGATTATACTCGTTAAAGATCTGCAGTGGAAACACAGCTTGAGGTGGTAGCAGTTACCATTGCTGTCAACTCTATACAAACCTAAGGGGAGCTCCTAGAAGGCAAATTTATAATAAGAATGAAGTAAGTGGTTCATAGAATTTATTGAGGCATATTCTGACTGGAATTCTGGCTTTACGTGTTTAAACCTTGAGTAGGCTAGGATAAGTTCATGAGGAAATTCTTGACGGTACAGAATCTGAGAATCCAGACTGTGGGCGAGAACTCCAAATTGCTCTGACATGGTCTGCCTGCAGTCTGACTTTATCTGGGGTATAGGTGAAATAGAGGGTCTCTGTGTACTTTGATTGATTTTAGTTGAGTTTCAAGGCTATCCACTTCAAATTTGATGGCAGACATGTAGCCTGTTAAGTTTATATCCTTCCAAAGGAAGAATCCAAAGGTGTACCTAAGGTTTTGTTATTAGCCATATTAAACTTAACATTTAATAGAGATCCCCAAATAGACCATTTCCATTATCTTTAAATCAGAAATTCTTAAGGTGGAGAAGAAATCTGACAGATGCACTTGGTTGAGTGACCAGTCTTATATTTGAGTCCTCTACTGCTTTTCTGTCAGTGAAGCAAACAGTTTATTCTGGAACATTTCCAGGGATGGACAGCTATCTCCCATGGCAGTCCATTTAATCTCTGTATAATTCTGACTTAGGAGAAGTTTCTCCTAAGTCAGAAAGTTGTCATGTTGAAGTGAGTATAAATGCTTACAGGATGGACACAGGTTGAAATTGAATGCTGTATACCAGAGAGAAAAAGGTAGAATAATTTTTCTAACAGGAATAGGAGGAGAGGAATTCAAAAGCAAAGTGAATAACTAGCTTGAAGAAGAGAAGCCTTCCTCTGTTTCTACAGGTACATATTATTGTGGTGGGTTTGGATTGGGGAGTTTGAGAGTTGAGGGCATTTCTCTGATGACTTCAGTTTTTCCCTCTGAAGAAGTTGAGTTCATTTGTTGAGAGTGGGAGAGTTAGCTGGTCGAGAGTTTTAAGGAGAGAGAAGTTTTGAAATAGATGCTTCAGAGAGTAGGAGAGCAAATTGACTAGAGTAATGGAAGCTCAGTTGAGAGGGTGCCCTCAAATACAGAGTGACTTCCCTCTGCCCTATTAAGTATTTTTCTTTTCTACAGCAAGCACAAAGAAAGCAGAGATTTGGCTGCACCCAGGCCTGGAGTTTTGTTAAATGAGTGTATCACAAAGACGGATGGAGCAACATGCCAACCTCTTTTAACTGCTGAGCTTTGTTTTTGCATGCCTTCTGCCTGGAATGTTTTCTCCTAGCTTGATCCTTTTTCTGCTTCGTTTTCAAGTACCATCTTCTCAGAGAGTTCTTTGCTTATTACTGTCTGTAAAGTAGGTCTTGCATTTTGGTTCCTTTCCTGGCTATTCCTTTTATTTAGACTTTTTTCCCCAAATGATTATTGCTTTCTCTGTTCTGTCTGCTTACTAAAATGACAGCTTCAAGAAGATAGGGAACTTCTCTGTCTTGTCTCCATTTGCTCTCTAGAACCAGGAAACTGTGGGTACTTAGTAAAGATATGCCAAATGAATGTGATTGAAATAATGGACTAGGTTTTATAAGCTGAAGGTGGGAAAACTAGACATAGAAGGTAGTAGAGTCTTGAAGACTAAAGATCATGCTTGAGTTGAAAAACGGTTATCTTTGAAACAGATGGAAGCAATTGAAAAGTAGGAGTTTTTTGGCAGTAGAAAACAGAATGCCTAAGTTGGGGATATGAGACAGTGCAATTCTAGCCATAAGATCTTGGCTACATAGTGTGATTATCAGAGCAGTGGTTTGGTGGACTGGAAATAGTTGTTCAAAAATAGATCAATAGAACAGAGAGTTCAAGTAAAATGGAATTCATGTGGAAGGATGTAATAAGCAACAGGAATCCTCACACATCAGTGAAGAATGTGATGGATTATTCAATAAATGATCTTTGGGGTAGGCTGGGTCACTTTATAGCCTCACTCTATATCATTATTAAGACTAAATTCCAGATCAACCAAAGAGTTAGCAAACTCTTATGGTATAACAATCAAAATAATTTAATAGTTAAAAGATCATTTGAGAGACAAAGATTTAAAGTCAGACTATAACCCATGTAGGCAAATTAATAAGAAAAATACTTGGCTCACCATAAAACAATACTCCGAGGGCAAGAGGAGGTAATTTGCAAAAGAGTACATGCAGATACCTGTACCTTAAGTAAAATCCTTAAAACCTATTAGTAATTGAGTGTATGAGGATTAAATATACTATTTTCCTGTCAAATTAGCACAGGCTTTCTTACTTATAATACATGTTTACAGATGGACATTCTTACACCTGTTAAAATTATAATTTTTGAAGGGGCACCGGGTGGCTCAGTCGGTTGAGCATCCGACTTCGGCTCAGGTCATGATCTCACAGCTCGTGAGTTCGAGCCCCATGTCCAGCGCTGTGCTGACAGCTTGGAGCCTGGAGCCCGCTTCAAATTCTGTGTCTCCCTCTCTCTTCCCCTAACCCACTCACATACTGTCTCTGTCTCTCTCAAAAATAAACATTAAAAAAAATTTTTTTTTAAATTATAATTTTTGGAAAGAAACCTAACAATTTATACTAAATGCTGTAAAACTGTTCCTGTCTTTTAGGCATAAATATATTTTAAAGTCTATATTGAAATTAAATAAATTGATGTGTGAAATTAGGAGCAGCATAAATTATAATACACAGGCTAGACTTAGTGCAAGCATTATACTTATTTCCAAATATTTTCATACTTTCTACATATACAGTGAAAACTTGGATTGTGAGTAACTTGTGCAAGTGTTCCACAAGACAAGCAAACATTTCTAATAAATTTTAACTTGATAAATGAGCGATGTATTGCAATATGAGTAGTACGTGATGTCGAATGTCACATGATCACAACTGGGCCAATGGTTCTTGAAAGTCGCTTTGATATATATGAGTGCTTTGGGTTACAAGCACGTTTCCAGAATATGAATTATGTTCGCAAACCAAGGTTTTACTGGTTTTCTAGATAGTTCCTACTTACTTGTCTTGGTTAAATTATCGTCAGCATTAGCATTCAATATAGCCTTCTACTAGCCTAAATTTATATTGGGGTCTGACTTAGGTGCTATGTGTATGTACGTTTGAATTCTGCACGAAATTTATTTACATCAAGAATGATTACTAAGCAACCCTTTTAAAAATGTGAGGATATGCCTGTATACTTCATAAGCAAAAAGTTTTTTTTCGTAAATGGTTTTTAAGTACTCGATAAAACATATGTAGAAGTTATTTTTATTTTAGTTAAATTAACACTTCACTGGAGCCTTCATGGCATTTGATATTTCCTCAAGTTTGTCATTTTCTTGATATCCTTTATATAATATATGAAATTGCTTTTGATTTCAGTAAATCATAGAGCTTTTGGCATTGATCTGAGACTATTACTAGTTTTTTTGAGAATATTACTATTTAACTATAATGTACATCCAAATCTATATTAGGCTATACATGTGGAAAGTAAATTAATTTAGGACAGGAGTTATTTGCCTGACTGAATTACGTAAGCCTTTCTTCTTGTTCCTGAGACAGATATAATCAGATACTTTTAAACTATAAAGTGCCTGTGTGCCTATCTTTATCTAGAATAAAAGGGTCTAAAGACTGGCATTAATCTTGTAATACGGTTTGGAGGAAGCTATAAAGTAGCAAATGTTTTGTTTATGTGTATATACAAATATATTTATTTAAAATTTTATGTGTCGTGACTTAGCAAAGCAGAAAACATTTCATTGCTTTGTTATATTTTAACTGTGTTTTTGGTAGAGTTGACACGGTGTTACATTGGTTTCAGGTGGATAACATAGCGATTGGACAAATCAATAAGTTATGCTATGCACACCACTAGCATAACTACCATCTTTCACTCTACAAAGTTATTATAGTACTATTGACTGTATTCCCTATGATGTAGCTTATTCTCATAACCCATTCATTTCGTAACTGGAAGCCTCCCCTTCACCCATTTTTCCCCATTCCTCCTACCACCCTTTCCGCTGGCAGCCGCTAGTTTGTTCTCTGTATTTATAGGTCTATTTCTACTTTTGTTTTGTTTATTCTATGTTTTTGTTTGTTTTTTTAGATCCACATATAAGTGAAATGATGCGGTATTTGTCTTTCTCTGACTTACTTCACTTAGGTCTGGGTCCTTTCACTTACCCTCTAGGTCCACCCACGTTGTTGCAAATGGCAAGATCTCATTCCTTTTTATGGCTGAATAATAATCTTGTGTGCGTGTGCATGCATGTGTGTGTACACCACATCTTTATCCACTCATCTATCGATATACACTTGGATTGCTTCCATATCTTGGCTGTTGTAGATAGTGCTGCAATAAATATGGGGTACATATCCCCTTAGATTAGTGTTTTCATTTTCTTTGGGTAAATACCCAGTAGAATTATTGGATCATATAGTATTTCTATTTTTAATTTGTTAAGAAACCTCTATCCTGTTTTGCACAGTGGCTGTACCAATTTACATTCTCACCAACAGTGCATAAGCGTTCCTTTTTCTCCACATCCTTGCCAGCACTTGTTTTGTTTTGTTTTGTTTTGTTTTGTTTTGTTTTGTTTTGTTTTGTTGTTGTCTTTGTGATTCTAGCTATTCTGACAGGTATAAGGTGATATTTCATTGTGGTTTTTATTTGCATTTCCCTGATGATTAATGATTTAGTGATTTTCTTTATGAAGATAGTCTATTGAGAAAACTGGGCAAAGTATTATAGTGCAAATCATTTAGTAGTTTGTATTCGTCAGACCTGAGTTTAAGACCCAACACAATTACTAGGTTTGGTTTTGTTTGCATTGAACAGTTTATTTGATTTTCCTAGTGTTTTCTCATCTGAAAAGCAGGGGTAATAATCCTAATTTGCTGAATTGATGTGAAGATTTTTATGTGTATGGTAGTCATTCAGTATAGGATCACTATTCTTATAATTGTTGTATGAGCCATTTAGCCAGAATTAAATGGTTGCAATTAGTCTGAGTGACAGTTTTTTTTACAATAAGTAAGGGGTTGCATTATTTAACAGAGCTTTGGTTTTTTGACAAATTCTGCCAGTACAAATCGTGCATAAGCTTCGCTGGTGCGATGGGGAGAGGTAAAGATACACAAATGCTGATATAAAAAATGTGTTCCCTTGAGGAAGGGACTGTCTTTTGATGTGGCCTGTAATTGGCGTTCTTTTCTTTCCCCTTATTCGATCCAAGAACAGTGGTATGAGTGGGAGGATATAACTCTACTGATAACACTGGAGTCATGGAGGTTAAGTAATTTTGCTAAAGTCACATAATAAATGGTAGAGCTGAGATCTGAATTACTAAACCCTGAGTTTGTTTATTTAGCAAATGTAAATTCAGTAACTACTGGGTTCTAGGCACTCCTCCTAAGTTTAGTACACTTCTCCTGTAGACCAGTTGGTGTTTGTTCAGTAAGCATTTCACTCCAGTCTCCAAAAGTTTTATTGTTCATGAAGCAGTAGTATTATGGCATTAATAGACTCCTAAAAAAAATTGTTATCAAGTTCTATTTAAAATTTATTATTAAAAGAAATTCTGGAAGGGCACCTGCCTGGCTCAGTTAATAGAGCCTCCAACTCTTTATCTCAGCGTTGTGAGTTCAAGCCCCATGTTGGGCCTACAGCTCACTAAAAAAAAAAAAAAAAATTAAATTAAGGAATTCTGTAGTGTTTTAAAATATAATGGATATTTATTTAGAAAAATAATCTAAGTTACTGGTTTAGTGAGCGTTATTTCATGAATGAATTAAGAATGGAATACACATAACAGAGCTAGAAAACAACTAATGATCGTTAACACAAATGGGGTGGAAGGTTCAGTTGTGGAGAGATTAATCCAATTCACATTTAAAAGGCTTTTTGTTCTGGGACACCTGGCTTGCTTAGTCAATAGAGCATGGGGTTCTTGAGTTCAAGCCCCATGTTGGGCTTAGAGCTTACTTTATTTAAAAAAAAAAAAAAAAGAAGAAGAAGAAGAAGGAGTCTTTTTGTTTTGTTTAACACTTACATATAATTCATTTAAATGACAGTAATGATTTCTTTGGAATGTTAAAAAATATATTTTGTATCTCTTACTGTATTTTAGATGTTTAAAATTTAAAGAAACACTATAAGCTATATAACTATATTATTTAGAAGTTTTTTATTTTTATTTTTTATTTCTGTCTCTAGTAGTCCCTTCTTCAATTTCAGCTAATATTAAAGAATGTACATACAGAGGGCTGATTGTATATTTGAAAATATAAGGTGATGAATAATAATCTTCAATGTTAAGGTGAAACTGGTGTGAAAATGTAAACATAGCAAACATTAGCAAATTGTCACATTTCTAGACTTCAGAAATAAGGCTGTGATAATAACAGTATTGGCCTAATTTCTCTGATCACAGGCTTGGCATAATACATCATGTCAAGTTCTACTTCCGTTTCATTCTAGAATCTAGAGACAATTCTGTGAATTCTGAATTTAAATTAGGAGATGTGTTTCTGAGTGTGCCACAGTTAATTCAGTTAGGCAAATAATTCCTGTCCTAAATTAATTTCCCTTCCACATGGATAGCCTAATATAGATGTAGATGTATATTATAGCTAAGTAGGAATAGTCTCAAAAAAAAAAAACCCAAAAAACTAGTAATAGTCTCAGAATAATACCTAAAGCTCTATGATTTACTGAAATCAAAAGTGATTCCATATATTGTATTCTGAACACAGTTCTTAAGAGATTATTTTCATTTTTTAAAGGATATCAAGAAAATGAACAAACTGAGGAAATATCAAATGCCACAAAGGCTCCAGTGAAGTGTTAATTTAAAAGTAAAATAACTGCTCCATATGTTTTATCGAGTACTTGAAACCGCAAGCCTACAAGGCCTTACTGCTCTCCCACTGCTCTGCTGATAATGGTCTTAACCCAAGCAGTAGTATTTACTAAGGCCATTATTTAAAGAGCTTTTGTAGACATTAGGTTTTCCATCTTTAATTATTCTGTCTAAGTATTCTTTATTATTTTCCCCTTAGATTTTTTTTTTTATAATGTATGTATTTTAGTTTAGGAAATTGTACCTAAAGAACTAAAAATGTCATTAAAGTTATTTTGTTAAACTTATAAAATATTAATACCTGTTTATATTGCTTCAAAGGTAGGATTAAATCTTATGTTCTGCAGTATAAACCAAGACTTGAGAAAAGTAACTCTTTGATAAGAAAATGATAAAATTTTTCTTTAAATACCCAGTTAAATTAAAAAAAAAAATATAGATCCCTATATAAGCCACATTCATATGTAATATCTGTTGTAAAGAGATAGATTAGGTTATGGTTAAGACTGCAGAGACAGAATTCCTAGGTTCTAATCTTTTTTTTTTTTTTTTTAATGTTTGTTTATTTTTGAGAGAGAGAGCGCTGTGCAAGCAGGGGAGGGGCAGGGAGAGGGAGACGGAGGATACAAAGTGGGCTCTGCCTGTCAGCGCAGAGCCAGATGCAGGGCTCGAGCTCATGAACCATGAGATTACGCCCTGAGCCGAAGTCAGACACTTAACTGACTGAGCCACCCAGGTGCCCCCCAGGGTTCTAATCTTGATTCTGCAATAATTTCCGTTTACGAGAATGAAGAATAATAAAAGTCAGTAATAACACTTCATAGGATAGTTTTGAAGATTAAATGAGTTAATACATATAAAACAGAGCAGTTCCTGGCACATTGTAAATATTGGGTGTTGGATGAGGAGGAGGAGGAGGAGGAGGAAGTTCAGCAGTTTATATTTTTATCGTTCACTTTTAATAAATGTTTTTGCCTATTCTTAAAAATAAGACGGCCTTTAATGTCTTTGAAAACGATGTGAATTACAAGTTATTTGAAGTTAGTGAACTTTATAATACATGTTTTCTAGGAAGTTCATGGTTTTATAACAGACTTTTTAAGAGTTTAATATTTTATCTGGCAAAACGTGATGTTCAAGACTTTCATAGCTTAAGCAGTTAGTAAATTTTGGGTATAATGTCAAGTAAGGTTGATATGACAACATTCATATATATTGTGGAGATGATAATCACAGCAGGCTATAGAATGACCTCAATAGGATAGCTGTCCTAGCCTTGAGACAGCCCAGGAGAAAAGATCATTTTGAAGTTTGTGACTCTAATGACTAACATTTAAGTACTTGATTACTTGAAATTTGATTGGTGATAAGGTCACCTTGTTGAGGAATGAAGAATGTGTTACCTGTAGGCATATGGTCTTTTAATATTTTTTGGTGATTTATAATTGGAGAGTGGACATTGGTATAATCAAAGTAAATGTTAATGTTTTGTTCACATACTTATAAAGTTATCTTTGATTTATGCTTCACTTTTCCATAAAGACCACCTAATAGGAAAGAAGTTGTTGAGTCTTCTTGGCATTAATAAATCCACACCTGTTCTTTTGGAGAAGGAATTGCTCAGAATCAGTTATTACCCTTAGGCTCTTAGCTTAAGCCATTCTCTTTGAAAAATGGAGTGAAAACAAACACTGTCTTTTTCTTCTTTATTCTACTGTTTCAGGAGCATATGACAGCTCAGATAAGAAATCAGAATTTTTGAGATAAGATCATTAATCCCAACTAAAAGTTTAATAGGAGATTAAATCACTCCTGTTTTCTATAAGTGTTTCTTCTTACATAGTGCCTAGTGCATAAATATTTGTTGATATTGAATACATGCTTAGTTACAGACAAATCAATATACTAAAATTTTAATATTTCAAACTAGACTTGCTCTTATTTCTTTTGGGTACAAAAAGACTTGCTTAAAATAATTTTTAAAAATTATTTTGGTCTTGGGGCGCCTGGGTGGCTCAGTCGGTTAAGCGGCCGACTTCGGCTCAGGTCATGATCTCGCGGTCTGTGAGTTCGAGCCCCGCGTTGGGCTCTGTACTGACAGCTCAGAGCCTGGAGCCTGTTTCAATTCTGTGTCTCCCTCTCTCTGACCCTCCCCCGTTCATGCTCTGTCTCTCTCTGTGTCAAAAATAAATAAACGTTAAAAAAAATAAAAAATAAAAAATAAATTATTTTGATTTCTTTTAAGGCCACAGAAAGCGAGGCTGGTGATATGGACCTGAGTGGGTTGCCAGAAACAGCAGTGGATTCTGAGGACGATGATGATGAAGAAGACATTGAGAGGGCATCAGATCCTCTGATGAGCAGGGACATTGTGAGAGACTGCCTAGAGAAGGATCCAATTGACAGGACAGATGATGACATTGGTAAGTTTGGATAAGAAAATGAATTTAAGAGCAATTTAAAATATTTAGGGTAAAATGGCCTGATAAAATAGAGCCCAAGAATAGTAGGCTTTAAAAAGTCATTAATTTATAATTTTCGCTTGCATAAGCAGTAGCATTTGTTGAAAAAAAGTTTAAAGAATCAATTTTATTCAATCATTATGTTCTGAAGTCTACAAATGATAAAACTTCTTATAAAACTCTACCACATGAGCCCCTTCTCAGCTTACTTTATGACAAAAAAAGGAAAAAAGTAGTCTTCCATATAGTGTTATTCCTATTATTTTTCTTGTGAGCACTATTCCTATAATGCTCACATTTTCCCTATGTAAATACCAGTCAATGACAACTGGTAAAATTGCCATGTAGATGACTTTGCTTTTACTCTGGTTCCATCTGAAGATGGGACTGAGTGGAAAACTTAGTAATATATGAGCTGCGGGGGGTTTAGACTTTCTTTAAGTGCATCCTAAGGTTAGAAATCCAAGTGGCTTTGTATCTGTTTTCCCCATCCTTGTAGTTTCTGTTACCCACTTTCCCATCAGAATAAGAGATGACTGTGTAATAATGGTTTAGTGTTCAGGTACGCCTTCTGCACTCAGGCTTCTTCCTTAGAGAATGCTAGGAGTCAGGGCAACTTCTGTAGAGTACCTTGTGTCCACCACAGGTCTGGAATCTGTAAGCACCCTTGCCTGAGCCCAGATAATCTGTCCTACCACTCTCCCAACTCTTTTTGGCTGATATATATTTGCAGACAAATTCAAGGAACTTGCTCTATTGGGATTAGATATAGGACAGTATGGGCATAGTTATAAGTGGCTGGTTGCATGTGTTGTGAAGGAAACAAACATGATGAAGAAAATCTTTCACCACCTACTCTATATACATACGCTAGAAAATTAAGGATGAAAAACCAACAACTTGTATTAGATATTTAAAATACAAATATAGAATTGGTAAGTATTTATAGATGAATATACCATGTTGGTAACCATTCATTCATGCAGCTAATGTGATTGAGCACCTTCTATGTACTGAACATTTTTTTAAGTCCTGGCAACTCAGAGGGGAACAGGCAGGTAAGATCCTTGCTCTCTTTCAGTCTGAAGAATAAAGTGGGGATTAGGGAGTGATGGAGGTTGAGGAATGAACAGAATGGAGCCTATTTTAGGAGGAAATGGCTGGTAATGTCCTTTTAAAGGGCTCAGACATGAAGGAAGTGAAAAGGGGAGCCACCTATGCCTGTGGCCCCCAGTGAAGAAATGTGTTCTGTGTTAACCCTTTCTGGATAATTTTTGCTGGAGTAAGGACTTAAAGGCTTCACAGATACCCATCCCTGACTCCAGCCCATTTCCTTCTCTACCACCTGCACTCCCGTTCCAAAGGTGCTGGCAGTTTGCAAGTCTCTTGAGGGTTCTGCAGCATAAATTAGAGTGGTTCTATTTTACCCACTGAAAACATTGGGTTTCACTTTCTTATGTCTAATACCACATGCACATTCATTTGATTTGCAGTGTCCAAAGTTGTATTACACTGTCCCATTCTCTTTGTCCTTGTCGACTTCTTTTTAAATATGTCCTTAAACAGAAAGTGAAATTGGAAGTGTATTCAATTTGCCCTCTTACTCCAGAATCCTTGCTCATAGGTTGTTTTTTTTTTTAATTTTTAAATAAGATTGAACATTGCTTATGAACAGATTGATGTGGAAATTATTCTTTTGTAAGTTAATGTATCTTCTTTTTTGAATATGTTCATTTTAGTACAGTTATAGAAGAAAATAATTATTAAAATCATACAGCATGTCATTCCTGGAAATTTAAGATTTTCACTTCATATCTGAGAAGGTATCTTTTCCAGGATTTCTGGAAAGCAAATGCTATGCTGATTCCTTCAAAAGAATACAAAGCTATCTTTTTTTTTTAAATGTGCTTGTTGATAGAACCTCCAGTGAATAACATTTACTTGAATACCAATTCACTTGCAAGCAGAGATGATTCTGATGCTTGCTCCTATCAAATATACTTTTATTTAAAATAATAAAACCATTATTATTAAAGATAAAACCTTATGAGTGTTGTTTGCTCTACAAGAGATCTTGGAAGAGCTTATATTCTGTCTCCTCAAGACAAAACCACATGTGAGCACTTTTAGCTTTTTTGCTGTTACTCTTGTTAAATCTAACTGATCTGCCAGTATTTAGTTACAACAGATACCTTTCATAAAAACTACAAACTTCTAAATGATGCTCTCTCTGGATGCCTCTGTTCCTAACCACCTTCCTCTAACCCCATGAAATAGAGAAGGAATGGTGTGTTGGGAGGTGGGGGGTGGGCAGAATCAAAGTTGAATCAAATGAAATTGCTAACATATTTTAAAAGCTGCAAGAATTAAAAAAATTGCTTTGGGGTTCCCATAGATTCTTGGGTGTGTGTACCTTTGTTTCAATACTTTGAAGGAAAGGACTTTGTTCCTTTTTGCTCTCTAGCTCATAATTCTCTAGGTACTCAGTTATCGAATGGTTGCGAATTTAATTTCTTTTTTGAGGCCTTTACACATTAAGGTAGAGACCTACTTTTCAAAGATCCCTTCCAAAGAGTTCTTTTTTCTCCCCTTCAATATAGCACCAAACAAAAACAAAAACAAAAACAAAACTCCACAGATTTTTCAAAAACATCTTAATAGTAACCAGTTTTTATACAAAATTAAACCAAGCAAATAAGCTAATTTTTATATTGACATCGCTTGCGGTGTCTGTAAGCTGATTATCTGGCCTTTCTTTGTGTCACATTGACTAGAAAAAAAGTGTTTAAAAATGTCTTTTTTCAGGGAGCCTAGGTGGCTCGGTCAGTTGAGCATCTTACTCTTGATTTCAGTTCAGGTCATGATCTCAGAGTTTGTGGGATCAATCCGTGTGCTGTCAGCAGGGAGTCTGCTTGGGATTCTCTCTTTGCCCCTCTGTCCCTCAAAATAAACTTTAAGGAAAAAAGGTCTTTTTTCATAAAGGGAAATATTCCTTTCCTAACAAAATAAAATATTATTAATTAATGTATTATTCTAATAGATTCTTCCAAGCAACATAGAAGAAAGTAGTCCTGCTTCTTCAGTCCATGGCTTCTTCTTGCCATGTTCTAGGAACTGTCTTTTACTCATTCCAGGCTCTGAACTCTTGACTAACCCTAACTGCTTGAACTCTGTATGATCCCTGTGGCGTTACCAGAGTTTATGTTGAGCCCCTATAGCCAAATGCTCCTGTTTTATATTTATTTTGTGAAGATTAGTGATAGAAATTCTTTATTGTTTTAATTGCACTAATTATCCAGTGTAATAAGTACAGGTTACTACAAAACCAGCAACACTATTGTTGAATCTTTGGGAGACTTAACTCTTAGATACCATCTGGTTAAGCATTTATTTATTTTTAGTTTTTCAGCTGAGCCTAGAGCATTATGTACATTACTATCATCAGATCTTTTCTGTCTTCTTTATTATTTATCCATATTGTATGTGATACACAAATATTTTCTATCCTGTCATATTTTTTTAAATCTTAGTCATTACTCCTGTATCACAACTTGATTTCATAACCCATTAATGGAGCAGGAATCTTCCAAAAAGCAAGAGCAATGTCTATGCAGGGCACTTCAAATCATTATAGCAAGTATTAGTAAATATATTTTATACTTCATATACTCATATTCTTCAATCATATATGTGGTCATAATTTGACTTATTGTCTATTATGTCATATTATGTTGAATTTAAAACATTTCTGACTTCTGGTCTCATATTCTTCTTAAGACCATGAATCTTCACTTGTCCAAGGAAATTTAGTATTATTAGGGGAGGAGGGGGAAGAAAGCAAAATGTGTGTTCTATAGGTAATATTTTATTACCTTGTGGTGAGGGGTAGGGCAGTAATAGCTGAAGAAAACAGAGGCTTATAACTGCAGAACTAACAGTGATATACTAGCTTTTTCATTTGTGTTTTTGCTTCAGATCAAAAGGTCAGTGTGTTTGTAACACAATGATTGTTACCTCCCATATATAATAGATAATTGCAGTGGTATTAAAAATTGGTTTATTGCTGTCCCAAGGAATAAATATATTTTATTTATATGACCCAAACACACCCACTCCTTCCAGAAATAAAAGTTTCACTAAACAGAACTTATTCTGTAAGTTATGTGCTTTGATTCTCTTGTTTTTAAAATGCTGGTTGTAAAAAAAAAAAAAATGCTGGTTGCAACAGTATATTGATTTCCTGGCACATCAGTCTGGGTCAGGTTGAAGAACACTGTCTTCTTGGACAGAGTCCCTGGGTACCACCTATCAGTGTTATTCTCCTGATTCCGAAGCCACTCTGTTATGAAAGTCTTTTACAGGGCGATGACGTAGGGTCTAATCAGAAGAGACATTACCCATCTGGACCCGAGAAAAACACTTCATCTGACCTTCTATAAATGTAATGTTTTCACAGAATAGATCATTCTATTCTGTGTTGTTTTTGCAGTGAACAAACTACTGTATCTCCAATAACATAAATGTGTCACTAAATCCTAACAGATAGATGGAAGGTACACAGGGACAGTTTCATTACGTGAGGACAAGAAAAATATAGCAGAATTTTTACCTAGAAATTTGAATGATATGAGTATGATAATGACAATAATAGCTGTTCTTATTTATTGAATATTTACTCTCTAAGGACTTTATTATCTCTGTTGTATTTGTCACAGCTGTCCAACAAAGGGTAGGTATTATATTGTTCTTTCATAAATGAGGGAAACATGCCTTAAGTAAATTAATCAGCTTTCCCAAAGCAATATAACTAATAAGTATTCAAGTGATGTCTGACATATACCTTGTGCTCTTTTATCATTACCTATAATGTCCAGCAGGAGGTTTGGAGGCAGACGGTCCTGAATCATCACTGTCACTTCCTAATTATATGACTTTGAGCCTGTTTTCTCCCTGTGAAATGAGAAAGAAAACATGCACCTCATAGAGCCATAGTGAGGAGTAAGGAAAGAACTTAGTAATTAGTAAAGCTACCTAATAATAGAAAAAATTAAAAATAGAGACCACAGGACTAGAAAAGACTGTGAAGTCATCCATCTTGTCAACAGCTACAACTGGATCAAAGTTTAAGCTGTTTCTCCACAGCATTGCCGACAGGAAGACTGAAACTTTTCTCTGTTTTGGCCAGTCTGTGGGATAAAAAAAATAACATATCAATTTTCATTTGTATTTGTGATATAACGTTTTAAATTTTATTTATTTAAATTCAAGTTAGTTAACATACTGTGTGGTGTTGGATTCAGTAGAACTCAGTGATTTCATCACTTACATATAACACCCAGTGCTCATCCCAGCGAGTGCCCTCCTTAATGCCCATTACCCATTTAACCCCAACCCCCCCCAGACCCCCAGCAACCCTCAGTTTGTTCTCTATATTTAAGAGTCTCTTATGGTTTACATCTCTCTCCATTTTTATCTTTATTTTTCTTTCCCTTCCCCTGTGTTCATATGTTTTGTTTCTTAAATTCCACATATTTAATGAAATCATATATTTGTCTTTCTCTGACTCATTTCACTTGGCATAATACAATTTTTAATTGATTAATTTTTATAAATTTGTCTTAATCCATAGAAAATATCCCTTGGTTTCTAAATCATGGGTTATCTTTAGATTGAAAGTGGTTATTTCTGCTGTTTGGGGTGTCTACCTGCCCAGAAGGCACTAGAATAGACCTATTGATTTTTTTTTGGAGAATTCTCAGACCTCTATTTCATTTCAGCTTAGTATTTCACCCTTTAATTAGCCTTAATAAGATCACAGCTGATTTTCAATAGAAATTTTCCATTTGAAGTTTATTAATTTCTTCATTCCCATTAGAATTGGAATCACAATGTATACTAGCATTCCTAAATCAATAAGTAAATGTCACCACTTCCATAGTGACAGTTCTTCGTTTACCTGCAAGAAGTTCAGCTTTTGTACTAACAATATTTGAAGTAATTGTATTTTCCAGTGGGCAGTTTTGTAGGACATTTAAAAAGAAAGAACCCTAGAGCATTCTTTTTGAATGCTTGGTTTAAAAAAAAAAAAAAGTTGTAGTGGGGCACCTGGGTGGCTCAGTTGGGTGAGCATCCGACTCTTGGTTTCGACTCAGGTCATGATCTCACGGTTCGTGAGTTTGAGCCCCACATCAGCCTCTGTGCTGACAGTGTGGAGTCTGCTTGGGAATCTCTGTCTCCCTCTCTCTCTCTCATTGCCCCTCCCTTGCTCTCTCTCACTGTCTCTCACTCTGCTCTCTCACTGCTCTCTCACTCTGTCTCTCAAATAAATAAACTAAATAGATAAATAAATAAGTAATTGCTGATTAATGTTTACAATATCTTTTGCCTTTTAGAACAACTTTTAGAATTTATGCACCAATTGCCTGCTTTTGCCAATATGACTATGTCAGTGAGACGAGAACTTTGTGCTGTTATGGTGTTTGCAGTCGTGGAAAGAGCTGGGACCATAGTGCTAAATGATGGTGAAGAGGTTAGTGAACATTTCTGTCATGAAATTTCTGTTTGAGGGTCTCTTAGTACAGCAAGTGAACAAAAAACCAATTCTTATTTTTTCCTCTTAAAAAACAATGAGCAACAATTAGTTTGAATAATTTAAGAATTATGATAACACTGATTGTTATGTCAAAATATTTCAAATCTAATATTTTTATTTTTTATAATATTTCATATGCTACTGATAGAAATACTTTGATATATTAACTTTTCAGATTTTTATAACTTTAAATGTTCATTGTATGCCTTTTGTCAGAACACAATGATATTCTTATTGAGGCAGTGGTGATCATTTTATATTGCTTACATATGTTTGGGGGAACAGAAGAATTCTTTTTCCTTGTGTCATTTTAGAGAAGAATGCCCAAACTCAAATTAAAAGAGTGGAATGACATGTACCCCTAGCTGGGCATGAAGAAATACATAGATCCATGGCTGTGCTTTGCTTTATTCCTTGTTTTTTCGATTTAGTAAACAGTTAACTTCACTTGAGTTATTCCATCTTCAAAATGAAAAATCTGCTAAATCATTTGTAGAGACCATTCTAGCATTTACAGCTGCATGACCATAATTTTCTGCTTTGTCTTCATTTTTTTGAATTAGCTGGATTCCTGGTCAGTGATTCTGAATGGTTCTGTGGAAGTAACTTATCCAGATGGAAAAGCAGAAATATTATGTATGGGAAATAGTTTTGGTGTCTCTCCTACCATGGACAAAGAATACATGAAAGGAGTAATGAGAACAAAGGTGGATGACTGCCAGGTATAAAATATCATTAAAAATGTATATGTATATTTTATGCTTAACACGTCTATACAGTTGGGGTAAGATTTTTCTGCCTATAAATAGGTCATCTTTTAGAATTTTAAATATGATTTTGAAGTAGAATGTTGTCACACCCTAGGAAATTAAAAATAAATTTTCCTTAAAGTTGTTTGGACTTGGGGCGCCTGGCTGCCTTGGTCAGTAGAGAATACAACTCTTGATCTCAGGGTCATGAGTTCAGGCCCCACATTTGGTATAAAGCATACTTAAAAAAATAATAATAAAGTTGTTTGGACTCCACATAACTAGGTGTTCTGTAAATATGTTTTATTTAAAAAAGTGTTCTGTAAATATGGCATTTTAAAATTTCCATTAATAATAGTTTGATAATCTGTTCACCAAAAAATATAGAAGTAAAACACCCATTATGAAAAGAAATAGATTAATAAAGATGATGTGATATAGTTATACAATGTTTTTATTTAAATACATACAAGATAAGGAATTGATTTAAAAGTCATGAAAATCAGGAACGGCTGGGTGGCTCAGTTGGTTAAGCATCCAACTTCAGCTCAAGTCATGATCTTGTGGCTCGTGAGTTTGTGCCTCCCATTGGGCCCTGAGCTGACAGCTCAGAACCTGAAGACTGCTTTGGATTCTGTGTCTCCCTCTCTCTCTGCCCCTCCCTCGCTCACACCCTCTCTCACTCTCTCTCAAAAATAAATAAACATTAAAAAAATTAAAAACAATAAAAGTCCTGAAAATCATAGTATGAATCAGTAGAAGGACTTCTTGGTAAAAAAGTAATTACTGATTAAAAGAAAATACATGATAGCAAAAGAAAAATGTTAGTGTTGATATTGTGTTAATAATCATTATTTAAAAGCATTTATGTGCACCTGGGTGGCTCATTTGGTTGGGCGTCCAACTTTGGCTCAGGTCAAGATCTTGCGGTTTGTGGGTTCGAGCCCCGCATTGGGCTCTGTGCTGACAGCTCAGAGCCTGGAGCCTGCTTTGGATTCTGTGCCTCCCTCTCTCTCTGCCCCTCTTCTGCTCACACTGTATCTCTTTCTCTCTCAAAAATAAACAAACATTAAACAATAAATAAATAAAAGCATTTAATAAAAGACTAGAGAAAATGTGGAGACCAAATGTGAAATTTAGATTGATTATAGCTGATAACCTCTGTATTATTGAGAAATAAATTTAAGATACTTGTGTTATCAAGTGTATAAAATTTATGTCTTCTCTTCTGAAAAAAAAGTCTTTGAAAGATAAAACGTTTTAATGTAAATAAACCAAAAGATTTGACTTAGAACAATTAATGGTAAGTGCCCACTGTATTTAATGGTCTGTAGTCTGAAATACATCTGAATATACTTTGTTCTAAAAGAACATCATTGAATTTTTATAGTGTCTGATAAATGTAAAATAATACTCTTTTAAATTTTCATTTTAAGCACTTTACTTACTAAAAGAGAAAATGACCATGGCTATAAATAAATTTTTTTTTAATATTTATTTATTTTTGAGAGAGAGAGAGACAGAGCACAAGTGGGGGAAGGGGCAGAGAGGGAGGGAGACACAGAATCTGAAGCAGGCTCCAGGCTCTGAGCTGTCAGCACAGAGTCCGACACAAGGCTTGACTTCATGAGCCGGGAGATCATGACCTGAGCCAAAGTCAGACGCTTAACTGACTAAGCCACCCAGGCGCCCCTACAAATACAATTATCTTACCTAGAGAATATTGTTGCCAAAAGTAATGTTGCCAAATAATTCCTTCAGTAAGCACTGTAGAGAAAAAATAAATGGTTGTGAATTCATTGTTTTGAATAGTAATGCCAGAAGAACATTCTAAATATAGTCAAGTCTCAATTATTTGGCATAATAGAAGAAAACAAAATGGTAGGTAAATCTTGGAGTCTTTATTTGACCTAGAAATGTGTTTGTAAAAGAGATTATAGATGATGTTTCAGCTTTGGAACTGTACTCCAACAAAATATAATAAAGCCATACTTGGTCCAAAACAAACTAGGAATTTGTTAAAGGTTTCCCTATCCTATTATCTGTTATCAGTTCCTCCCTGGTACATATTGGCTTTACTAGAGCATTTTAGTCAGAGTCTGTACCCTTAAAGGGCAAGTTAAAAAGTTATTTTATTTCTGAGAATTCATCGATTACATTAATACCTCTTAATTGACCAGCCCCTTTTGTTAGAAATTTGTAATCATGGAACTAAAATGATATTAGAGGCATAGACATATTTCAGAATAATTGCTAAAAATGCTATATGACTGAATATTACAGAGTACTTAAGTAATATCAGATGTACCAGGTAACATTAAATATTTATTTCGGAATTCTGGGAAAAGAAGAGAAAGAAGATGTCAGGGAAGAGAGTCTACTCTATTTTTTTTTTTATTTAATTTTTTTTCAACGTTTTTTATTTATTTTTGGGACAGAGAGAGACAGAGCATGAATGGGGGAGGGGCAGAGAGAGAGGGAGACACAGAATCGGAAGCAGGCTCCAGGCTCCGAGCCATCAGCCCAGAGCCTGATGTGGGGCTCGAACTCACGGACCGTGAGATCGTGACCTGGCTGAAGTCGGACGCTTAACCGACTGCGCCACCCAGGCACCCCTACTCTATTTACTAGATGAGGAATTGGTGAGAAACCCGAGAAAAGTCTCTTATCTCCACTCCAGTCTAAGCCACTGTAAAAGGAAGATCTTAAATAAGGGGCTTCAAGAATCACTCTTGTACCTGCACTGACTCATCTGCTCAGGCCTGACATTCGTTCCCTCAGTAGGAGAACAAGGTTGGACAATGAAGTTAGACTTAATGTAACGCTTGTGTTGGTGTAGTATTTTAGTGTATTTCTGTTAAAATGTCATATCTGTCAGTAAGTTATCTACAAATGTTAGATCATCCTCTTGTTAGGGGAAGTAAAGGAAACAATGAAAATCATATTTTCATTCATCCATAAGATGGCCTCCCTAAGTTTATATCATTCTACTGAGCACCTTGTAGGCATTTAACAGTTATTAAATGAGATGAACAAAAATGCTGTTCTCCTTACCAAGAAGAGGCAACTTCACCTAGGACTGGCCTTAATTTTCTTATAGTCCAGTGGGTTCCAAAAGTAAATATTGAATAATGTGATATTTAGTTGAGCTCATAGTAAACCTGATCCACAATGAGTGGATTATATTTAACATTTATTTGTTTGTTTGGATCCCATGATATGCTCAAAGTTCTATTTTGCTTTGTGTGTTCCTCTTTCAGTTCTCTCCTTTCATTGTTTGTGCTTGTTCCTCTGTTCGCTTTGAAAGACAAAGGCAGGGCTAGATATAGACACCCTATGGTACCAGGCAATTGGTAATGGTTTTCCGTTTCCCATATGTGCCTCCTTCTTTTCTCCTTCCCACTTCTATCCCTCTTTTCCATTCCTGCTCTTCTCTCCCACTCTTCTTTTCCTTCTCCCCTTTTTCTTCACTACCGCCTGTGTCTTAGGCCTGCCAGTAACACATCAGGCATTGCTTAGCCTTACCCTACACTCTAAATGGGGAACGAACCCTGGGATCCCTGTGTGAACAATTAGGCATGAATTTCCCTTACAGACCACAAAATGCCAGTTTAAATAGCTCTAACTTCTTAAGGTAAACCTGTTAGACTCCCTTTTTCCAGAGACCATGGGAGCTAATGACACTGAATTTAAGTAGTTTTGGAGAAAGCAGTTACATGGGAAAGTTGACAATACTGTATTATGGTTGACGTTTAATTTTACTTCATCCCTTTATCGTCTATTATAATTTTTCTACTAAATATCAGCTGTGATGTCATGTGCCCAAAAAACAATCCTGCAATGTAAGCTGCCTTTGGCCTTTTGTAAGCCAAATCTTGTTTGCATTTTTATTTTATATCAGAATGCCAGGGTTTACATTACTTTCATATGCTTACAGCTATTTAAAAGTATAAAACCTCATCAAAATAATTATGTACATAGTTCACAATTTTTCAGCTGGCTTCATCATACCAATTAAAATTATGTCTTGCGTATGAATTTCTTATTATATCTTCAGACTTCTTAAAGCAAAAGTAAATCTGCTAATAAAAATACAGATAAATGTTTTTACCTATTATTTATTTCTTTTTAGATATGTATGTCCATATTAGAAATTCAGTTGGGTTTTATTTTCTTTTTGGATGGTACTTCAGTTTGGTACAGAAGTGACAAAAATATCTCTCAAGGGGGTGCCTAGATGGCTCAGGGGGTTAAGCATTGGTTGGACTTTGACTCAGGTCATGTTATCATGGCTCATGGGTTCAAGCCCCCCCGTTGGGCTCTGTGCTGACATATCAAAGCCTGGAGCCTGCTTCAGATTCTGTGTCTCCCTCTCTTGCTGCCCTTCTCCTGCTCACTACTCTGTCTCTCTCTCTCTCTCTCTCTCTCTCTCTCTCTCACAAAAACAGACAAAAAAAAAAAAAAATTAAAAAAAATTCTAGGCTTTATGAATTCCAAATCAAACTTATTCTAATTTCCTTAAACCTTCAGTCAAGATTAATTTTAGTACATTTCTCTTCTAAAATCATTTTCTTTCTTTTTTAATGTTTATTATTTATTTTTGAGAGAGAGAGTACAAGTCGGGGAGGGGCAGAGTGAGAGGGAGACACAGAATCTGAAGCAGGCTCCAGGCTCCGAGCTGTCAGCACACAGCCTGACTTCGGGCTTGAACCAATGAACCGTGTGACCATGACCTGAGCCCAAGTTGGACACTTAACTGACTGAGCCACCCAGGTGCCCCTAAGAGCATTTTCTTTTCTCTATCTACTTACTCCTTTTAACTTATGGAATGTATTTCTTTTTTTAGGAGATAAATGAGAAAATGATATAATTGTGTTCTCTAAACAAGTGTAAGAAAGATCACCTAAAATTATTTGGAGACAGAGCAATTTTGGTGCCCTGTAAAAAGAAAAAAAATAAACTATTTTTGAGACAAGGAACTAAGGACCACAGTTTTCAAAACGTGTATACACCTGTGGTCAGTGTTATAGAAATGGATCGTGTTTTTAAATTAAAAAAAATTTTTTAACTATATGTAATTATAAGAAAAGCCTATGCCTTTTGAATTTTAACTTTATGATTCCAATAGAAAAATTAATGAGATTTTATCAACCAGCTCTGGAAGAAACAATATTGTAATAAGCTATTGCTCAGGTATGAAGCGCTGCTATTCTTTTAAAAAACTTTACTGATTGTACGGAAAGTATGGAAAATACAGAAAATTTATTAAATAAAATGAGTCACTTGTAATTTGCATTATTCAGAAATAATAATTATTAACATACTGCTCTATTTTATTCCCAGATTTTGATGTGCATGAAAAAAATTTTTTTTAATTAGCAAGCATGTAATTATGAAACATTGGGCAAATCAGCATGCTGTTGGTACAGCTGTTTCTTTGTACAATGGGGACAATAGTAGGACCTTCTTTATGGGATGACCAGGAAGGTGAATGGAGAGTTCCTATAAGGCCACCACAAAATGATGATGATGGTGTCATATTCATGATAATTATTATTACATTTGGTTTTCCATCTTTTAAAAAAATAAATATACTATCATGAACATTAAGTCAAAACTGTAAATACTCTAACTCGTGTCTCCGCCTCACTGACTTCTGGTTAATTTGTGTAATAAGTGCTTTAATTCATTTTTCACTTTCTTTTTAAATTACTAAGAAATGTAATTTAGTGGTTTGCCCTAAGCCCTAATATTTTCTATATTTGGGGTCACAGAGGAGTAATGGCTTGCCATGCATATTATTTTTAACTTTTTTGTTTAAGAGCAAGGATTGCCCTTAATACTAGTTACAAGGAATATGACTTGAGTTTAACAAGTAGGTGGCTTGTTTTGTGGACCTTTTTTGAACGAACTTTCTAAACTGATTTCTTATCAATATAATTAGCAAATGTATAATATCTATTCCATGGGTATCTTTGAATTTTGATCTTTTTTTTTCATTTTTATTTTAAAATTGTTGCTTTTAAAATCTTTTCTAACTTGTAAAGCCTACTAAGTGGTAATTATGTTTTTATATTTATCCTCCTAAGATCCCACCTTCAAAGAAGAGGCATGAAAAAGGACTCTTTTAATTTTATCTTCTGATTTTTAAAATGGTTAGGATTTTTAATATAAACTACATATAAATATGATAAAAATGAAACTTGATTTGACCAAAGAAGAAATACATTAAAAAGTAGAGAAGTCAGATTAAGGTTCATTACTACATTCATTTAGAGAGTATGGGAAAGACATGGAAAAATGTCAGTGTTAAATAATTAAAACACTGAATTATTAGTACTGCTAGATCTCTTGCAAGCACTTTATCATTAACATGTGACTTACATTTTGTTCCAGTTTGTCTGCATAGCCCAGCAAGATTACTGCCGTATTCTCAACCAAGTAGAAAAGAACATGCAAAAAGTTGAGGAGGAAGGAGAAATTGTTATGGTAAAAGAACACCGAGAACTTGATAGGACCGGAACAAGAAAGGGACACATCGTCATTAAGGTAAGATAAACTTGCCTCCATCTTGTGGGAAGGATTTTTTTTTTTTTTTGTAGTATCCATTAGTTATGAGAACTTAAGATCCCTCCCCCCATTTTTACGTATGATTTCTCTTAAAAGTTACCAGCTGTTAAAAAGATCTTTATACTTCCTGATGAACAGCAGTTTGACAAATTATTATATATATTACTACCCAGTTCATCTTATGTTGAAAACGTGGAATTATGGTACCACATAGATATTATTTGTACGAGATAGTGATTAAACCTTTTGTTACAGGGCACCTCAGAAAGATTAACGATGCATTTGGTGGAAGAGCATTCAGTGGTGGATCCAACATTCATAGAAGACTTCCTGTTGACCTACAGGACTTTTCTTTCTAGCCCAATGGAAGTGGGCAAAAAGTTATTGGAGTGGTTTAATGACCCGAGCCTCAGGGATAAGGTTGGAAAATATATTGTAGTTTGGCTTTTAAATGTGAAATGTTCAGATATAACCTTAAAGATAGTTTAATATATATATTTGTCACACCAGTTATGTTCAAATCAGTTTTTAATGTTTATTTTGAGAGAGAGAGATTGAGAGAGTATGCATGAAGGAGGGGGGCAGAGAGAGAGAGAGAGACAGAGACAGAGAGACAGACCCAACCAGGCTCCACGCTCAGCGCAGAGCCCGACCTGGGGCTTCATCTCACGACTGTGAGATCATAACCTGAGCCAATATCAAAAGTCAGACACTTAATTGACGGAGCCACCCAGGCACCCCTCAAGTTATTCTTAATTCAAAAAGAGAATGCTCTTTTTAAGCAAAAAAAAAAAAAAAAAAAAAAAAGACACCTGAGTTCCATTGGAATCCGCATCCTCTGTTGGGCAAATGGTCAATGTATTCCAGATGAAAGTTACAATTTTTAAACTGGCACCAGAGCAGCATTTTATTGTGTGTGTTGCTGGTCTGTAGGCCCCAGTAATATAATTCTAAACAGACTTCTTTAGCGGCTCTTGAGAGCTCTTTCAAGGCCAGATTGGATGATAAACTACATACCCTTTTGAGGTGTAAGAGTTAATCATAGCCTATACTCATTTCTCCTTTCCCCATGTGACAGTCTGATTTACATAAGGCAGACATGGGAAGGCAGGTAGGAAAATCCAGAACAGTAGACCAACAGTGAAAAGCCCCCAAGCTCTACTGCTGGTCCTGCCCCTAGCTAGCTCTGTGGTCTTAGAGAAGTCACTTGGACAGCAATGCTTTTCATTTCATGTTCTGAGAGTCACAAGCCTAGGCTTGTTCAGCCAGGCTCTCCAGCCATCAAAACTTGGTTTGAGTATTGCCTTTGCCATGTACCTTAGGTGTCATCTGACCCTCCTGCTAGTCATTTATTGACTTGTAAAATGAATAATCGACATCTTTTAGGGGTTATTGTGAACATGAATAATAGAAGTGAAGTTCTTTATGTAGTACCTGGCTCAGTACACTTAATATGTATTAAAATACATCATACGTTTTAAAAATTGTTTGTTGGTGGTGGAAGTTGGTAATATTCAATTTATGATTTATGAATCTCTTTTCTTTTAATGTTTATTTTTGAGAGCAAGTGAGCAAGCAGGGGAGGGGCAAAGAGAGGGAGACAGGATTTGAAGTGGGCTTTGCACTGACAGCAGACAGCCCAATGTGGGGCTCAAACTCACGAACTGTGAGATCATGACCTGAGCTGAAGTCGGATCCTTAACCAACTGAGCCACCCAGATGCCCCTGAATCTTAGTTTTCTAACCTGTAATAGGCTACTAAGACTTTTAACTTGGCTTCTCAGCTGCAGAATTTTAATTTTATTAAAAGGTTGGTGTTAGATATGGTTTCAAGGGAGATGTGATCAGGGTTTCCAAAATTTGAAAAATGGACAGTAGTGATCGTAAATGACCAAAAATTAATATAAATATCAAGGCTTGACTCCTGAGTGTATACTAACTATAAACAGTATTTAACTGTAGTTAAAAATTAACTATATACCATCACCTTTGTTTCTCTACTGCTAGAATAATGTGCTTAATTTTCTCACTTTGATTAAAAGGGGAGATGGTTTGATTAGAGGTTAAGATGTTTGAAAAAAAATCTGTGGAAAATGTATGTTATTTAAAATTTAGAAAATAAAACTCATAAATAAAACAAGTCCTTTTATAAAGTTTCAGTTATACTCCATTTAGTAAGATTTTGTTGAGAATTCACTTTATGCTAAGACTTGTAATAAGTCTTAAGGATGTCCTGAGAACATAACAGATGAAGTTGTGCACATGGAACTTATAGTCTAATGAATGTCACAATCCTCTTGCTGGGTACATCACAAATAGTCTGTAACTGTGTGTGCATGCGTGTGTGTGTGTGTGTGTGTGTGTGTGTGTGTGTGTGTGTGTTGGTCTGTATAAAGGAGGTGTAGGGCTCTGTGAAAACACATGTGCAGTTTAAGAAAAGTCTACTCATTTTTCCTGAAGAATTGGCAGTGTTAAAAGCCTCCTGAATCTTAATGTTAGCAAGTAAGATGTAATTCCCAATAACTTCCAGCTAGCTCCTTCCTTTTTATAACTTTTTCCCTTATAGATCTTTCTAGGCTTAATATTATTCATTCCTTTTGTCTCTTCTGCCCTCTACTGTTATTTTTTAGTTTCTGTCTTCTTTTGTCTTATATTAATTTATTTTGGTTTTATTATAGCTTTGTTTTTATTATGACCTGTTTCAAATATATTTTGAGAGTAAACAAGATAGAAGTTAATTACTATCTTTCACAGATTCAAAATCCTTCTTAGCAAAACAACAAAAAGTCTATACTCATAAATATACATAATTTCAGAAGGTCATTTTCTTATGAATAAAATCCTTGCTGTGAGGGTTTTTGTTGTTTATTTCGTCCATTGTTACTAAGTAAATTGTTCAGTATCTTTTTTGAAATGACTTTAATTGCAGATTTTTGGCACTAAAAAGAAGAAAACCTGCTAAAACCATTGATTTTTCAGGTTACACGGGTAGTATTATTGTGGGTGAATAATCACTTCAATGACTTTGAAGGAGATCCTGCGATGACTCGATTTCTAGAAGAATTTGAAAATAACCTGGAAAGAGAGGTAATATTTTTGATGAAAAAAAAGTCATCAATTTTAAGTTCATTTAACTCAGCCTATTTTTGAAACCACTCTTTCTGAACTTTTATAGAAAATGGGCGGACATCTAAGGCTGTTAAATATTGCATGTGCGGCTAAAGCAAAAAGAAGATTGATGACATTAACAAAACCATCCCGAGAAGCTCCTTTGCCTTTTATCTTACTTGGTGGCTCAGAGAAGGGATTTGGAATCTTTGTTGACAGTGTAGATTCAGGTAGCAAAGCAACCGAAGCAGGCTTGAAACGAGGGGATCAGGTATATTTCTAAATCCAAACTGAAGAGTGATTATTGGTGCCTTTTTTCTTCAATCAGTTGGGATACTGAAATGAATTTCATAATTTTATTTTTTAGATATTAGAAGTAAATGGGCAAAACTTTGAAAATATTCAGCTGTCAAAAGCCATGGAAATTCTCAGAAATAACACACATTTATCAATCACTGTGAAAACCAATTTATTTGGTAAGTATTTTTGCATACTTTAATCTGTCTACTTTTGGTCTTTTTTTTCCCCCACATTTATGTCTTAATCATGAAAAAAGTCATTTTTATAAGTAATATTTCAAATATAAGAATCAAAATATTTACAGTAAAATGCATAGATACAGATAATTATGTAAGCATGTATGTAGATCTAAAAATCTAACTTGAGGACCATAAAGATTATTTTTATTGATAAATGTTTAAATACCTATTATTTTTAAATACCTAAAGATTTAAAGAGTGTATTTAACTTAGTGTGAATGGAAGTGTCAGAGCAACACAACAAAGAAGATTCTTGTGGTCATTCATTGGAGTAGTATTTTTCCATGGGATTACAGTTTTGATAGTTGAAGTATACACTTGTCACCTGTTCCTGAGTCCTACAATTTCCTTTGAATTGTTTGGATTTATTATAATGGGTGTTTTATGGTGTTTATTTCCATTTTAGTATTTAAAGAACTGCTAACAAGATTGTCAGAAGAGAAAAGAAATGGTGCCCCTCACCTTCCTAAAATTGGAGACATCAAAAAGGCCAGTCGCTACTCCATTCCAGATCTCGCTGTAGATGTAGAACAGGTGATAGGACTTGAAAAAGTAAATAAAAAAAGTAAAGCTAATACTGTTGGAGGAAGAAACAAGCTAAAAAAGATACTTGACAAGACTCGGATCAGTATCTTGCCACAGAAACCATATAAGTAAGTGTATGAATTTTCTGTGTGTTATTTTATTGTGTTAAAATGATATGCAAAGGTAGTGATATAATTGATGTTTATGCATGTTCTCAGGTTTTATGGCTGACCTGTCTTAGAAGCAATATTAGTAATGATTTTAATCTCATATGTTTGCCACTTACTTGCCCAAGCCAAGCTTTATTAGAGATAGTTTAGCATCTCCTCGTTTGTTTGTTTGTTTGTTTTTTAATCATTTGTACTTAAAAAAAAAAATAAGCATGTGTATTTGCTCATGTTTCACCCATGGTTTGGAGTTGTTTTTGCTACATTTCTTTGTTTCTGGATATCTTGTCTACCATCACTGTCTGCCCTTTGTCAACCAAATCATTGCTTCTTTTGGTTGCTACTATTCATCCTTGCCATTTTCTTTTTTCCTCTCTGTTTTCATTTATTTAACTGTTTCCAAGATATCACCATCCAAGCACAGAACTCCTTTCCTTCCTTCCAGTTGCCTGGACAGTCAGAATGTCAGGTATATTGTTGAATCTCTTCTTGGCTGCTTATTTATTCCAGGAGCTCAGACTAGACAAAGTTATAGGTGTCACACTTTTTTAGTCTTGTTTGCCTGTTTGCTTGGTTATTTCTTCATTTTAGCTCCTTCTTAGTCTAGAGATCTTTTATAAAATTCAATTACCATTAGCCAAAGTTGTTTTTTTTTTTTAATGTTAAATAACATTGATGTACCAAATGCATTTATTACATATTCCTCAAGCTACAATGATAGATAAGTTGCAAAACATGTAGGTATTTTCTTTCTTTGATAATTGAATGGCTCTTCTAGAGGAACAGTAGATATTCAGAACTACATCAAACATTTCTTAAATTACATTTCAGATAAAAATTTTTATCCACAGATTGGAGAGATATGGTCCAAATATAGTATTGATGGGAGAGTCAAACTTGTGTTGTCCCCACTGAATATAATAACTGGTGGTTTTGTATCAGTTTAAAAAGACTTCTACAATAGAGTCCTAAGGATAAGCAATGAGTATGATGATTTATTTATAGACTTGAGAGCATGTTTATATTGAGTAATTTTTAAATAAATGATGGATTAGGCCCGTTAGCATTACAGAAAATAGAAATTGATTTTTAAAATGACCATTCTTGATAAAAATTTTAATATAAAATGGGCAAAAAGAATTACTTAAATGTAGAATTATTAGCAGCACAATAACAACAACAACACAATCTGACAGTCATATTGGACCATGAACCTTAAAAAAAAGTCAAATAAAAGTCAGCATGACCCTGGCAAGTATTAATAGAAATGTGACATGGAAGAACTGGGATATAAGCCATCCACACTACAAGACATTGGCAAGGAACACAGTATGAGACTATTATGTATAATTTTGTTTTATATGTATTTAAAAAGATAACTCAAAAGCTAGAGAAGGGAAAAGAAGATAATAAGATGTGTTGATTTTTAAACACTGAGGAAACATCTTAATTTGTATTTAAGAAAATGTAAGCTGGTGTCTGAGTCTTGGTTTTGGCTCAGCTCATGAGCTCACAGTTTTGTGAATTCAAGCCCCAAGTCGAGCTAGAGTGAAGCCTGCTTGGGATTCTCTCTCTCTCCCTCTGTCTCTGCCCCTCTCCCACTTGCACTGTCTGTGTCTCTCTTGAAATAAGTAAACCTAAAAGGAAATGTATGTCTCATTTTAAGTATTTTATTGTAAAAATTATTTGAAATAATTCATGTATATAATGCAACTGAAATGAAAAAATTGTATTTAAAAGCAGGCTTGGGGCACCCGGGTGGCTCAGTTGGTTAAGTGTCTGACTTCGGCTCAGGTCATGATCTCTCGGTTCACAAGTTCAAGCCCTGCGTCAGGCTCTGGGCTGACAGCTCCAAGCCTGGAGCCTGCTTCAGATTCTGTATCTCCCTTTCTCTCTGCCCCTCCCCCCACTTGTGCTGTGTCTGTTTCTCCCTCTTTCTCAAAAATAAACATTAAAATTTTTTTTTTAAAGTAGGCTCAGTAAACTGTAGGATCTATTATATGGTATGATAGACTTAATACTAGTTACTACTTAAATTTTGCTCTCCTAGAAATCAAAGATTTTTACAAAGATTTTTTTTTTTTTAACAAGGCCATTAAACTAGCCAATCAGGCAGATTTTCTAGATATGCCGTGTCCCTCCCTCCCCACCCCCAACACTGTCAGTATTACAGAAGTTATGATGCTGGATGGTGGCAAACTGGCAAGGATAGGTATGGGAGAGGGATGTGAATAGGGTGAGAAGAAAAGGGTGAGGCAAGAGGATTATAGGAGTCAGATCTGGTTGTCAGGTAAGTAGAGAAAGAGTGATGAATACTGAGAAAAGAGAGAATAAGTCAATAGACTATAAAATCAACAAAGGCTAAAAAACAGTTTCAGTAACCATGAGAAGAGTTGGAGAGGTCGAACAATAGATATGCTCAGAGAGGGACTTGTCTGAATTAAGTCTTAACTATAAAGTAGTTCCAATCCAAGAGAGTATCCTCATGTCTGTGGATAACAGATATATAGGCAAGAGTTATTAGATCTTCATTTTAGGTGTTAAAATGTTGCTGAGAAACATTTCTTAAGAAGGCAGCTCTAGTGTTTTTAGCCATTTGTGGCCACCGTGACCCAGTTGGCTCTGTATCTTTGGCCCGAGCCCATAATAGTTGTCTTATGTCATGGATTATAATCTGATACTTTTGGCAGTAAAGATGGTTTTATGTGGTTGAGAAATGAAATTCTACTAATGTGAAAGTTTTAATGTTTCACAGAACATTAATATTTCTCATCTTTATGTGCATGCCTATATGTGTTTAAATGGAAATTGGATTTTGTCACGGACTTACCTATGAATTTGGAAGAATTTACACTAAAATCGTCTTTAATTGTTGGCGACTTTAAAAGAAATATCTTATCCTTGTTTCTTTAACTTTATAATTTCCATCCCCCCCACAAAATAAAGAATGCTATTATATATATATTTTTAATTATCATAGCCATTAAAGATAGTAGGTATTATGATCAGGCTCTAATGTCTGAGAACCTAACTGATGCTAAATGTCTTAATTTTATTTATGTCACCTTGGACACCCAACCAAAGAGTTTTCTTTCTCTTCATTTCTAATTTCTAGAAATTAGAACTATAACCATTTGCTGATGATATAGTTGTTTTGTATGTGTCCATGTTTATTATTTTAATTTTAAAGTCTTTTTTGGAAATAGTATGCCCTTCAAGTCTAGAAATTTTTAAATGTTATTAAATCATGTTTTTAAGAATTGTCCACAGTAACACGTTTTATAAAGGTAAATGAATTTGTAGCTATCAGTAATAAGGAGTATTTCTCTGGGAATTTAAATGTCTAACTAGAAATTTTGAGTAGAGAACTAAAAATAAAAAATGAGTCATTAATTTCCTTTGCCTCTTCTTTGATGCTAAGAAATATTACCATGGACCCCTGCTTTTTTATGCTTTGTATAATTAAGAAACAATCCCGGTGTCAGGGTTTCTTTACATTTGACTCCATAGTGATCTCATTTATTTCTCTGAAACACTGGAGAATGAAATTAGGACAGTTTGGATTTTTCTCCTCTGTTTTACTCCATTTCTTCAGTTCTTAAAGATCAGATTATAAAATAATTTATCATTCTGATACATAAATCACCAGTCGAGTGAGACTAAATACACTCTTTTTAATGTGCTTATTCTTAAATCTATTTCCAGGAGTAACTAGAGCTTATCTTTTCTTGAAAATACTGAGAGAGTACTATTATTCTTTGTCTACTGAAAGAGGCGTAGGTTTTAGAGGGACATATGATTAAGAAACAGCAAAATAAGTTGAGTTAGATACACTTAAGCAGTAGTTGCTACTGAATTTTCAACCAAATTTATTAATGGTACTTTTAAATGAGCTGTCTTATACAAATATGTTTTATTTATGGTCTGTGTCTATTATATATTGATGAGTTATAACTTTTTACTTGTGGATCATTTATTCTCTAATTTTTCTCTTTGTTCAGTGATATTGGGATTGGTCAGTCTCAGGATGACAGCATAGTAGGATTAAGGCAGACCAAGCACATCCCAACGGCATTGCCCGTCAGTGGAACCTTGTCCTCCAGTAATCCCGATTTATTGCAGTCACATCATCGCATTTTAGACTTCAGTACTACTCCTGGTGAGCATCGCCTGTGCTTTTGTTTTCTTGTAGTAATCTGTTTTCTTCTAACATATGGTAATGCTGTATGCTCTTGGTTTGGCGTGGATTGTGTCAAATGCTCCAAGTTGGAATAAGCCTTAAATTTCAAACCACTGGAATCAGTTCTTTCTTATTCTTCAGACTAATTTGATAGGATCCTGGGCAGATTAATCTCTGAACGTGTTTTCTCTTTCATAATAATAACACATATCATGCCGGTTATTACTAGGTCATGTTAAATAAATAGAATAAGAGGAATATATTAGATTAGCTTAATGGGATTTTCAATATAATAAAGATGAACTTTAGATTTAAATTTTTCCCTTTTTTGCTACCAACCTGAGAATTTTATGTGCTGCTGCTGTGTACTGATGTTTGTATTTGTGGATCATTCAGGTGTCTGTGGGGAAAAATATGTTCATGCAGCAGATCAGTATGTTGACTTATAGAATCTTTGAAGAAGGATTGTAACGAGGGAGAGATGCAAGTTTAGCATTTATCTTTTCTAGGGAGGTTTTCCTGATTACTTCACTTAATTGTATTACCATATGCTAAAATCCTTTCCACTTACATATGGCTTTTCTTTCCCCCAGACTTGCCAGATCAAGTGTTAAGGGTTTTTAAAGCTGATCAGCAAAGCCGATACATCATGATCAGTAAGGACACCACAGCGAAGGAAGTAGTCATTCAGGCCATCAGGGAGTTTGCTGTGACTGCCACCCCGGATCAGTATTCGCTGTGTGAGGTCTCTGTCACACCTGAGGGTGTAATCAAACAAAGAAGACTCCCAGATCAGCTTTCCAAACTTGCTGATAGAATTCAGCTGAGTGGAAGGTATACAATATATCTGTCCTATTGGATTTCTTTAACCCCTCTTCAAACCCACACCAAAGTCTAAGAGATGAACACTTTCAAAGGGTTTTTAAAATGAGTAAGTACCCCTGCAAACGAGAAAGAAGACTTATCCCGTTCTCCAAGAATTGGTGAATCAAAGGAAATGTACCCAGTAGACTGCTGACCCTCACAAGGATCTCTTAAGACCCTTTTGAAAAGGAGGGCACTGTGACCTGAATATTGTTATTGGCTGTCAGGGCACAGGCAGTCACTTCTTACACTGGCTGTAGGACACCAGGCTGGTGAAGTCACAGAGCTAACGCTGATTCTCTTTCCTGGATGTGTACATTCACAAACATGTTTTTAAATCATATTCTGTTGTCAATTGCTCCTGCCTACTCAACTTTTCTAGGAGCTGCAGTTGTTTAGATGGAGATATCAATGACCATGTGGCTGGCTAATGATGCCTTTTATTGTGTGCTACACTGTGAAAAATACCTCGCTCTAGAACAAACTTTTGGTTGCTTCAGAGCTTGGTCTCCTGCTGCATAAGTGCTTATATCACATATTACTTGCAGGGTAACATTGTACCTGATTTTGTCAGTCTCCTGAATTTCCCTTGATAATATGTAATGTGTGTCCTCAGACCACAAATTAGTGAAAGTTGAAAAAGCAGTTACCTTTTGGCTCTAATTTAAAGACTAGATTCTGCACTCACTGAATATTAAGGAGTTTCATAAATCACATTTTTTTTTCTTTTTTTCTTGCTGGATGGAGTGTTCTTTTTGTACTTGAATTTTCCATAGTATAAATCTGATTTAATTCATTCAAAACTTCCTTTTTCTTGCTATCAACTACAACTTTATTACTCTTCTTCACTTTTACTTTATTTCCAACCCTGACACCAGCAGTTAGTGTTGTTTTAGGAGATCAGTTTTTCTCATTATCATTTGAAGGCACATTGCTATATCTGTAACCATGATGGAGTTCTACAAATCTCCATTGAGGTGCAGATTCATGGCTCACAGTCAAGAAAATTATATATGAATACATGTCATGGGCTTCATGAGTAATCAAAACTGGGAATGTTCAATCTGTGGATGTGAAGGCCTCAAGGTATGTGTTTTCCGTCATGGTCGCTTTGGTGAAAGATGCAAAAGGCCAGTTTGGCAAGACTCCCACTGGGCTCATTCTGCTTCTGTCTTTATGGAATTTGGCTTAGGAAAACATCTGTCTACTAAACCAAAAATCAACCCCACAGGGCAAACATCTGGATTCTATTTTCAACAAGTTGTTTACAAAGAGAAAGGAGTAATAATGAGTTCTCGTCTCTGTCACTGATAGTAACTACTCATTAATATTTGGGAGCCTCTGTTTCCTCATCTGATAAGAATAATACCTGCCCCACTTACTTGTAGGGTTTTTGGGAAGACCAGATATTTAAAAGTTAAAGATCGGGGCGCCTGGGTGGCTCAGTAGGTTAAGCGTCCGACTTCAGCTCAGGTCATGATCTCGTGTTCATTAGTTCGAGCCCTGCATCAGACTCTTCGCTGACAGCTCAGAGCCTGGAGCCTGCTTCAGGTTCTGTGTCTCCCTCTCTCTCTCTGCCCCTTGCTCCCCCCCCGCCAATAAATAAACATAAAAAAAAATCTTTTGGCATTACTGTACTCATAGTATCAGATAGAAGGGAATATCTTATAGGTTTCTTTGGTATTTGAATAAGTTGGTTCAAATTGGATCACGTTTACCTATTAATAGTTACAGACTCTCTCTAGGAAAACAGGGTGATGACCTGTGTCTGATCTCTTCTGCCTTCCTTAGAGCCTGTTTTCTTATTTAAACTGAAATTTTAAATTGAGCTATTTTCTGTCACTTTTAGCAAAAATACATAAAATGATCTGGAAATCAGGGAAGGGCAGGAGAAAAATACATGACAACTGGTACAAATGAAATGACATGTGATTTATTAGCTCCCATCAGTGACTTCCTGATAGGTGATTCTATGAGCTGGTGACTGGGGCAGCAGCTGAATTCTCTGTCCTTGTACAAGAGAATTCTTCCATCACTCACAGTCTGTTCTTGCAAATGTTGTCTACAAAGTAGCATCATGCTTTCAAGTAATGTCATGAGACTGCTGCTTAGGCTTAGAATTGTGTGTTTTTCACAGGTATTACTTGAAAAACAACATGGAGACAGAAACTCTTTGTTCAGATGAAGATGCTCAGGAGCTGTTGAGGGAGAGTCAAATTTCCCTCCTGCAGCTCAGTACTGTTGAAGTGGCCACACAGCTCTCTATGCGGAATTTTGAACTTTTCCGTAACATTGAACCTACTGAATACATAGATGATTTATTTAAACTCAAATCAAAAACCAGCTGTGCCAACCTGAAGAAATTTGAAGAAGTAATTAACCAAGAAACATTTTGGGTAGCATCTGAAATTCTGAGAGAGACAAACCAGCTGAAGAGGATGAAGATCATTAAGCATTTCATCAAGATAGCACTACACTGCAGGGAATGCAAGAATTTTAACTCAATGTTTGCAATCATCAGGTAAGCGAGCATACAGGTCCTAAGATTCAATTCAGTTTGCAGATCAAAAATACACATCAGTCCAGGAACACCGTATAATTTCTATAAGTGTAGTAGCTTTTGATTGAATCATATTGAACAAGTCCTTTTCTCGGAATCCAATGATTCTTAATTTAAAGTCTCTGGTGAGCTACATGTAGAGCCCAGAAAAGCTATATTCACTACTTTTTTTAGTTCTGCGACTTAGGACAAATTATTTTAATTTCTCTAGACATCAGTTTATTTCTCATAAAGGAACAGTGCCCCAAAGAAGGATCAAGTAGATTCAATGATATTATGTATGTGGACTTCTATCAGCCGGCACAAGGCAGATGCCCACTAAATGTTCATTTTCATTTTCTTCCCGTGTAAGTGCTTATACTGAGGCCGGAAGACACTACAAACTGAAACAATTAGCAATATTGCTATTCACGGTGATTATGAATCATTGTCTCTCACTAGGAGTTTGATCATATTGTCATTACTGTTAGGACTTTTATTTTATTCCTGTAGGATACTTGGCCAGTCTGTTTTATCACCAGCCTCCTATGTGCCAAGCGCTTCTCTGTGCATGGAAGCAGAGCTGCAAAACAGATGCTACCCTCATGATACTTCACATTCCAGTTGTTTGTCCATAATAAACAGACTAGAAGGGTCTGAAGGGTAATAACCCTTGGCCCTGACCCTGCTTCTGTCTTCAATTCTCATTATCCAGAATTATTAGTAGTTTCTTATGAATCCCATAAATTGCTATGTATATACAGCATAAACACAGAGGTATTATACGTTTATAAACAATATGCTATTTTTACTTTCTTTGTTTCGTAAGAATGAGTCATTTAATTTCCTTTTTTTCCTTTCAGTGGCCTAAATTTGGCACCAGTGGCAAGACTACGAACCACCTGGGAAAAACTTCCCAATAAATACGAAAAGCTGTTTCAAGATCTCCAAGACTTGTTTGATCCCTCCAGAAACATGGCAAAATATCGCAATGTCCTCAACAGTCAAAACCTGCAGCCTCCCATAATCCCTCTATTCCCAGTTATCAAGAAGGATCTCACATTCCTTCATGAAGGTAAGTAGAAAGTAGATTTTCTGTCTTCACTTGTGGAAGCACACGATAAATGAATGTGATAGGATTCCCTTTTTCTTCTTTGCCAATTACAGGAAATGACTCAAAAGTTGATGGGCTAGTCAATTTTGAGAAGCTAAGGATGATTGCAAAAGAAATTCGTCATGTTGGCCGAATGGCTTCAGTTAACATGGACCCTGCCCTCATGTTCAGGACTCGGTGAGTGTGTCCTCTTCAGTAACACGTGTAGGCTTAGAGAAGTTTGGGTTTAGAGGTCTCCTAATAAATGAGAAATTTTTGAATATTTACATTTGTAGCTTGGCAGAAATTTTATTAGGTTGTGGCGAAAATCCCCTGAGCTCTAATTCGAAATAAAGGTCTTATTCAGCCTCAGGTGCACTTTTCACTGTCCGTAAAAAACAGTTTGTCCTGCAGAAATTTTTCATTTGACATGAGGCACAACTATTCCTTACTTGTCAGAACTCTGGTTTGTAGAGCTTAAAACTCATAACTGATAGTATGAACTAAAATATGTAAAGAACCCAAACAATATGGGCTCAGTATCCATGCAATGGATTTAGTTGGCAGTGTAGTCAAAAATGATTAATCCAGTGAAGGAGAGGAGTTCTTAGAACAAAAAAATTAACCGTATCTGTCTCTTGAGCCAGAAAAGTATTGCGGGTAAAGTTGTGTGTGTGAGGTGATTATGCAGTTTAATGTTTGTGAGCTTCTAGTACTGCTTATCCAAAAGTCCAGTCCTTTCTTTCTGAGCTTGTGATCTTTCTGTCTCTCTTTCTACACCCATGCTTCAATCTCCATGGCTCTCACTTACAGGAAGAAGAAATGGAGGAGTTTGGGGTAAGTGGTGGAGACCTTGCAAACCCACACACAATTCTTATTCTGCTCATTGCATTGTTTTCTTACCTGCTGTATTTTCTGATGCTTTGCATTTTCTCTTAACCCTCTTGCTGACTTCACGTTTAATCTGTTGGGGCTTTTGTTTTTGAGGTCATGATCCATGAGAGCTGTGAAGTGGTTGATGATTGTTCTGGGGAACTGTAGGCCAGGCATACTTCTCAGTCTTCAAAAAGATTTTATTTTAATATGATTTGTGTACTTGGAAATGGAGAAAGCCTAATGCGGGGTTACGGGAGGAAGAACATTAGAAGGAAAAACTGTGCAATTTAAATACTATTGCACAGATATTTAAGTAAATATATATAATGTAAAAAGTGCCCCAAGGTGTTAAAACTACAGTTTTTACAGCTCAACTAACTACTGTTTTCATTCTATAAACCGATACTTTTTAAACATAATTCTTAACAATTCATGTGCTAGTTTCTATATATATATATATGTTTACATTTGCATGATCATTTTATTAACAGATTGACCCATATTACTTCAAAAACTCTTTCACTCAAGGAATAAGAAAACGATTGTGAACAGTGTAGCTAATTTTATTTAAATTTATGTAAAATATCCTCTTTAGGAGAAGTAAATTTCACGTAAATCTCAATGATTTTTAACTGTGTATTGCATGAGCTCCTATATATAATCAGTATTTGCTGGCTTCTATGAAAGAACTGCCTTGAATGCTCTATATATGAGAAAAGCAGAATTTCCGAGTTGGACTAGAAACATATATATATGTATGTACGTATGATTCTTTTTTAACTTAAGAAAATTTAATCTATATTAGTCTATATTTCCTTGTAACAGTTTACTTACCAGAATGAGGCATGTGATCTTTTGAACGCAGAATACTTGTGTAAGTCTTGGCATGTTTCAAATAGATAAAGGAACCCCATGGTAGAGTGAGCTGCATATCTGCCTTTTCATCTTCCAGGTCTCTCAGCCAGGGTAGTACAAATGCAACAGTGCTAGACGTTGCTCAGACAGGTGGTCATAAAAAGCGGGTACGTCGTAGTTCCTTTCTCAATGCCAAAAAGCTTTACGAAGATGCCCAAATGGCTCGAAAAGTCAAGCAGTACCTGTCCAATTTGGAGCTAGAAATGGATGAGGAGAGTCTGCAGACCTTATCACTGCAGTGTGAGCCAGCAACCAACACATGTGAGTTTTTCCTTAAAGCGGCTGCAGAATCTGAAATGCAGATTTGTTTCCTGAGCAGTGGTATGGGCGGCGACAAGTGGGGCTTAGCACCGAGGGGGCAGTAGCATCCTGGCAACATACTAGCCCCTCCCTTGAATGCTGCCATTGATCCTATGCAGTACTGGCCTAGGCCAGGCCTCCCGTCCAACTCACTTGGCTTGGGCAGGGTGACCACAGAGACTTAGGGGGACGGCTGTTTCCGTTGTGTCTTTGTTGTCTCACAAAGATACTTCCAAAGTGATGGGCAACCTGAGAGGCGAGAGTGGTGAAGGGCCTGCCTCGTCAGAGGGGTCTGTGACTAGGTGCACCTGCTGCCTTTTATACCCTCAGCCTGACAGCGCCGGCAGGAAGTTGGCCTGGCACAGGAAGCAGTGGTTCTGCTGCATGGTACCAAAACGCAGCCTAACGTGTAGTTTCCCAGCCTTCAAAAATCTGACCAGGCTATAAATGGGGGCAGTTTTCTGCTTGTTTGCATCTGCATTCGTGTAAGATCGAGGCATTTTCCATTTAGGACACTTTCGGGTCTTTTATGGACAGGTTTGAAGATACCCTTGATAGAATTTAAATGTTAGATGAGTTGAGAAGATTCAAGTTACTAGATTTTCCCAGGACACCAAAGAGCTTGTCCTCTGGAGTCAGATTGGTTTGAGTTCAAATCCTGTTTGTTTCTCCAGATAGCAACGTCCCGTTAGGCAACTAACTTGAGCTCCCTAATCCTTAGCTTCTTTACGTGTAAATGGAGGAAGTACATCTGTGTCATTGAGTTGTTTTGAATGTTAATACGTTATACATACAGCATTTTTAATTGTCCTATTCAGATTGTCTTCTATATGCCATGGAATTATATAATCAGTCTAATATTCAAGCTGTGTTGGTTGCTATTGGCTAACAGATAATTTTACCTATAGGAGAGAATTTAAGAGTGAAAAGATTACAGTTAATACCATTTATTAAATAAAAACTAAGCTCATACATGTCAAGGAATTTTGAGCTCCATTTTGAAAAGTAATCCTAATAATTTTCCTGTTGTAGATTTTATCATATATTTCTGCTTTTTATATACATACACACAGCATATTGAACTCTCTACATTTTTCTACTTTTATTTTTAATGTGGTATTTAATAGTATAATCATCATTTGCGACAGCTAGTTTCATAAAGTAAATATCTTTGTCCTGTCAGGCCTATATTATTTTCTGTAACTAGGGTTCCCTCCCACCCCCATTTCTGCCCTTTATGTGGATAACAGGAAAAAGACATGATACACATTTTCATGTTCTAAAGTGTAGAAAATGCTTATGCAGTTCTGAACTTGTATATAGCTACTAACTTCTGAAATTTCTTGTTCTGTTTTTAAACCAAACAATTAACAGTGCCTAAGAATCCTGGTGACAAAAAGCCGGTCAAGTCTGAGACCTCCCCAGTGGCTCCAAGGGCAGGGTCGCAACAGAAAGCACAAGCCCAGCCACAGCCCCAACAGCCACCGCCACCACATAAAATCAACCAAGGACTGCAGGTTCCTGCTGTGTCCCTTTATCCCTCGCGAAAGAAAGTACCCGTAAAGGATCTCCCACCTTTTGGTAGGTAATTCAAATCATATCCTCTTTTGAGGCTATTTGGTGTCATGTTTTTCAGATTAGGAAAAAATCCTTATCTTGAATACCTCTAATTTACTTGAGTCTCTATTTGATTGTTCCCTCTTAGTAAAACATTAATGTTCAGAAAGTTAAATTTTACTGTTACCAGTGGAAGGGACTGTTTACTGTTTATTCTATAGAGTGTCTCCTTGAATCATGCTCATTTGTTATTGGGAGGGGAGGGCGTGTGAAATGGGAGTGTTAGTATATATCTATTAGTTTTGTCCCTTTATGTAAATAGTACAACAAAGTTATATTTCATAAAATGTATGGGTTCTTTTTTGTACATTTATGTGAAAGGAAACAATGTTAATAAAAGGGGGAAAAAAAAAACCTTGTGGTACAGTTTACTTAGATAAAATAGGGTATTGGTCACTGAGCTATTCCTACCCAGGGACACCCTGTCCTTATGAGGTGGGCAAGAGTCTTCCAGTAGGTCCTTCGTATACTTTATCTTTGGCTCTTTCTTCCTGGTCAGCATATATGCCATTTGTTGAATTTGGGGAAGAGTGACAAAAGAATATCTTTGCTTGACATTTCCCCTTTGATTTGTATTTGTATTTGTATTACTCTCCCTATCACAAACTGAATTACAGGTTTCTTTGTCCGTCATCTTATTAATATTCATATCTTCCTAAAGCCCCTGCAACCTGACTTCTATTTCCTCTTTTACACTGACCTTCTTATATGGAAGTTTATCAGTCTTTCTTTTACTTAAATATAACTTTTTAGCCAAATGTGTAGGTGTGCCTGAATATAAAGCACTTTTTTAATCTCTGCATAATGCTGGCCTTGGAATTTTTTCCCAAATCACAACTATTTATTCGTACAGCTTTAGTGTAGCTAACATTTTCATGCATGTTGTGTATATCAGCATGTATATACATAAATATTGCTTTAAAAGTGGTCTTTAAGTAACTGTATTAAAACAAGATCAGATGTTTACATGAGGTGAAATGAAGGCTTAAATCTGTGTTAAATTTCACCGCCTCCTTTTTAATGGATCCTGGTAAGTCTAAGAACATTAAAACTAGCATTGACTGAGGCAATGTCAGGTATTTCCAGGTATTTCCAAGTATTTCTTTGTCGTTCAGAAATAAGGCAATTGAGAGTGCCTCATAAGAATACTAGAGGCTTTGTAAACTATTTTAATGTGACTCCCCCATTTCTAAAAATATTTCTTGGGGGGGAAATCACCTTATATTGGGATATGTAATCCTTTTTCTTCTACCCTCATCCTTCTTGATCCTACGCTTGGCACTAGATCACTCCCTTCTGAAATCGTCTCCTGTGGTTTCTGTGACACAGGGCACTTCCATGGGTCTACTTCTGCTTTTCTTGCATCTATTTATTTGATCGAATATTAACTTCATGGAATTCCCTAGAACGTTTTTATTCACTTTTCTTACTACCTCTGATTAGCTCTTGGCTCGTTAGTTTTCTCCCATCATTCCCACTTCTCCTGAGCCAACACATCCAGTAATACCAAAATACCTGTTTGAGTTCCCCAAAATACTCAGCCTTGAATTCTAATAATAAATATTCTTAGCTGATCACTTCTGTCCTAAATTCTAATATTTTCAAATTGTTCATTTTTTTTCTTCATTGTTGTCTGATGTCAACATATTGTTGAATGAATGTTGATTAAGATTCAGAATCTAAAGTAAAATATCAAAAGCAGTCTATTTCTAGCACTCCAGCAGATCCCAGTCAGAAACCACATTACAGGTACTGTGTGTCTTCTGTAAGCTTACTGTTTATACCATGATGATATTACAAGCAGGTTGAAACTAAATGTAATATTAAATCATCCAAAAAGATTTTATTCATGTGATTCCTTTTTACTCATGAAAATACATATTTCTTTCTTTCTTTTATAGGCATATACTCTCCACAAGCTTTAAAGAAAATTCTTTCTTTGTCTGAAGAAGGAAGTCTGGAGCGTCATAAAAAACAAGCAGAAGACACTATATCAAACGCATCTTCCCAGCTTTCTTCTCCTCCCACTTCTCCACAGAGTTCTCCAAGGAAAGGTAGAACTAAATTACTTACTGTTTTCCTTTATAGCAATCCATACATTTCAGCTGCAATAAATTCCAGATTTATATATCACGTCATTTTTGATGTTCGGGTCATTTAAAATGATGTCCTATATAATGCCCAATGGATTTCCCCCCCCCCACCCCCCCTGGTTTATAAATTTGGAAGAATTTTGGTATTTCTTAATAGTAAATAGTGTTAAACTACATATTGCCATTTAAAACATATATATATGGTTTTTATTGATTGTAAGTATGGAAATAATTTTTATAGTAAAAGGTGTTCTAACTAAATATAATTATATAACATTAACTGCAGAGTAGAAAGCTTTAAAAACATAAGAAAACTAATATCTTCCTGATTTATTTTTTCATTGTATTAACACGGGTCTTGATTATCTTTTTTTTGTTGCTATTTTATTTTCAAAGAGATTAAATTTTAGGCAAACTCACTTCTTTATGTTGATGCTTTCTTATATTAAAATAATAGTAATTTTTTGCTGAATAACCCTCCAAGTTCCTTTCTCTTTCTACCCTTTAACTGAATGGGTATAAACCAGTAATAAATGGCTAAGACAGTTTTCTCTAGAGGAAGGCCAAAAAGATGAATAAATTGTTAGATTTCACTGACATAACAAATACCTTTTCAGCTTTACTTCTTAGATATTTCAGACATGGATGCATTTTGTGTGCGTATCAGTCTCTCCTGTCCTTGTTAAATGGATACATCTAAATTCTTTTCTCATCCTGTTGTTAGGTGGCAGTGACAATCAGCTGAGATCTTTTGGCTCCGGGCAGTTGGACTTAACCAGTTCCTCCTCTTCTCTTGGAAGTGAGAACAGTAACAAGAATAACAATGCTCCACGGACCTATGGGATAGGTGGGGTTTACAGAACCAAAGACTAGGGGTGGGAAAGAGAGGAATTTTCTCATTATTAGTTAAGGAAAATGGGAGAATTCCTCTAAACGTCAAGTCCTCCACCCAAGTGATTATTTTTCTAGAGGTGTTTTTTTGAGAGGACTGTTCAGGGAACGCTTTAAATCTTGTCCATCAGAACTTTCAGTGTCCTCTAAAAAAAGACTTCTCATAGATGAATGCATTAAATCTCATCAAGACCTGTGCAACCTTTAAAAAATAAATCAGGAATTAACAAGTTACTGAAAGGATGGGGAAGTACTTATAGAAGGTAAATTAGCCACATTTAGGTGTTCTAGATTTAATTTTTTTATTAGGTAAGTGGCACTGAAAAATCTGCATCGCATACACATGATCATATAAAACCAGTATTTTAAGTAATGTGAGATCTATAGTAATATTGTTTAAAAAATGAGTACTGAGAAAGAAGATTTGAATTTTTTCATTAAAAATTATCAAGACAAGCACCTCTTTCTTTGTGGCTTTCAAAATTATTTTTAGCAGCAAAGGAGAGTTAAGGGTCCTTCAGGACATCTGTTTAGACATAGTGATGGTCTAGGGAGAAACTGGAGATTTTGCACATTACGTCCTTCAAAACAATTGGCTTCTTTGCGATTCATCCAATATAATATTAATACTGAAAAACAAATGGCAAAAACCCAAAGGTATTTTCTTCAGGTATTTCAGGTATTATTCTTATATGTCCACTTGAAATGGTAAGACAGATACTTCTAGCTGAATATTCTCTGCCATAAAGTTCTAAAAATTAAAAACTTCATTGAAGATTACTGACTTTGCAGTTAAAAAAATACTTTTAAACTTGATCATACTTATTCTTCTTAGTTTCTTTTATATAGACTAATAGTAGTAGTATTTATACCTAAAGGAGCTAAGAACAGTCAACTAGTGCCATGATTTCTGCAAAATTTCCTAGTGCACATAACAGTGTTTCTTTTTTTTCCTCTTTAAACTTTCATGAAACATGTTAAATTTCATTTGAGTAAAAGTTTACCTTACCAGTCACCCAAGTCTCCACAAGTAAAATGGTTTTTCCCTCACTTCAATGGTGGTACCTTTGGCCTGCATTTTGGTTTTGCTTCTATTTGGTAGACTTCAGTTTTATGTTGTAAACCTATGGTGTCTAATTAATATGGTCGTTATTTCCCATGCAGGCTACACTCTGGCTCCCAGTGGTACTGTGGATAATTTCTCAGATTCTGGTCACAGTGAGATTTCTTCACGATCCAGTATTGTCAGCAATTCTTCCTTTGACTCAGTGCCAGTCTCGCTGCATGATGAGAGGCGCCAGAGGCATTCTGTCAGCATTGTGGAGACAAACCTCGGTGTGGGCAGGATGGAAAGGCGGACTGTGATTGAACCAGACCAGTACAGCTTAGGGTGGGCAGCGTTTCTTTAGTGTTCTTTTACATCCCTTCTTCCATCCTTTAAAAATTAGTCCTTTATTCTGGATGTGGATTTCTGTTACTTTACCTAATGCCCAAGAAGTGCTCACCCATCCCAGTTCTAATTTTTACAATTTCTAGATTAAGTTCCGTGCAATTTTTGTTGTATGCACTGCTTTTCAAGTTAGCTTTATTCTTGGAATACAGTTGCTCTGTGCTAAAGGAAGAGGCTGGTTTCAGGATGTACCAGATCCTGTGTGTGCGCTGCCTCCCTGAAATCAGATTATGTTGACTCGTCCTTTAACTTTCTAAGGAAAGGGTTCCTTTATTATATATAAGCAAGTTGTTGTTCTTTTCCCTCTGTATTGGTGATGACAAGGTGAGCAAACTGGATGTGGCAGAACCGGCCAGGAGAATGAAGCTCGGGGGTGCTTTTATCCTCTTCCTGTGATGAAACAAAGCCACCTTTCTGGGGGGAGAAAATGTATTTTGGTTTTATATCATAGATTTCTTAACAATCTTGCACTTTTTCCCCTTTTCATTTTCAACCACGTAGGTCCTATGCACCAATGTCTGAGAGTCGAGGCTTGTATGCTACAGCTACAGTAATTTCTTCCCCAAGCACAGAGGAACTTTCCCAAGACCAAGGGGATCGTGCGTCACTCGATGCCGCCGACAGTGGCCGTGGGAGCTGGACGTCGTGCTCAAGTGGCTCACATGACAATATACAGACCATTCAGCACCAGAGAAGCTGGGAAACACTTCCATTTGGGCACACTCACTTTGATTATTCAGGGGATCCTGCAGGTTTATGGGCCTCAAGTAGCCATATGGACCAACTTATGTTTTCTGATCACAGCACAAAGTACAACAGGCAAAATCAAAGTAGAGAGAGTCTTGAACAAGCCCAATCCCGGGCAAGCTGGGCATCTTCCACAGGATACTGGGGAGAAGACTCGGAAGGTGACACAGGCACAATAAAGCGAAGGGGTGGAAAAGATGTTTCCATTGAAGCCGAAAGCAGTAGCATCACCTCTGTGACCACAGAAGAAGCCAAACCTGTTCCTACGCCGGCCCACATAGCTGTGACGTCAAGTACTACAAAGGGACTTATTGGTAAGCTTATTAGAGAGCTTTGTCAGATCTCACCTTTCAAAAGTAAAATTATGTGTTCATGGTTCTTTTCCTCATCTTGACCCACCCGTTGTTGTCGGGGGCTTCCAAATTAGCGGTATGTTCAGGATTTTGAAATAAGAGTAGTCAAGAGCCCAGGTTCTGTGGTCAGGTACATACGGATATATTCCAGCATAATAAACAGTCTGTACATTTTAGCAGTCAAGATCAGCAGATTATCATTATGGATGTTTTCTTACCTTTTAGGCTAAAAGTATCAGAAGGATGCCCATTCTTTCTAAAGGAAGAATTTTTTGTGTAATTGGAGCTGTTCTAAAACTTCTATTTTGTTCCTTGAATTCTACTTAGAACTTGACACTTTGCATATATAAATCTTCCATTCACTTTTGTTATGCAGACAAATCATGTGCTGCACACTGTAGAACAAGGAAGAGGGTGCTGAGAAGTAGCATAAAGCATAAGAGCATAGGCTACGAATTTGGCGGATTGGGGGTTGAATCCCTGTTTGCCACTTTACTAACTTTGTGACATATGGGCAAGGGACTAACCTATATCTGCTTCTTCCTTTGTGAAACGAGCTTAATAATTTCTAGCAATACGGTTGATGTGGGGATTAAAGGAACTCAATGGAAAGCACTTAGAACTGTGCCTAGATAGTAATTTATAAGTATTTGAAAGATGTTTTTGCTTTGCTGCTGCTGTTTCTCTTATGAAGTCTCTCATGTTCCCCCATTCCTATCAGGTTGTATTTTCTATGGCATAGTCAACATCTACCTAACTGAAGTGTAGGAATAAATTACAGGATACAGAGTCAGAGACTCTATAAATATAGAACGGAATTTATTAATAGGGAAATTGTTATTTTGCCATATAAATAGTCATGGATGGATAACAGTTAATACCTTGTCTTGGGTTGCAATTTTAAAAGCACTTTCTTTTAACAAACTAATACTTAGAATTTTTATTGCAAAGACGGGAATGAGTTTCATTCCTAATAACTGAATCTATGAAGTTCCAGAAAATAAAACTCTCATTCTACTTGGCTTCACAGATTTCATGTTCTAGGTCATGAACGTTAATAAAGGACTTTAAAAGAAATACATACCTTATAGTTTAGAGTTTTAAAATTTGTGTCAGTTTTTGCACGACTTTTCCAAATTTAATTCTCTTTTCCAAAGTGAGGTCCAAGACCTGAAAGTAACGTACGATTGATTTTCTGCCTGACAAGGGTAAATGCCCAGGTAATATGGACTAGCTTACCTTGTCCTTAGGGTAGGGGGAGAAGGAGGAAGGAAACTTTTAGCAGGCACTACTAATATCTCCCAGGCATAATACTAGGATTTTATGTTTTCTCTTTGCTTAAACTTTCCAATAAACCCAAGGGTTAAGTGTTAACCTTATTACTATTTTATAGTTAAATGCAAGATCTGAAGTAGTCTGTTTAGTAACGTCTCTCACCAGTTATTTTACCATGGTGATAACCATTGAGAATATTTGGCCCAGTTAACATCCATTTCCTCGCCTGCCATATCCCCCACACAACATAAATCACATTTGTCATTGCACGGTGTTTGCTGTCTCAATAATTAGTTTTATATCAGAATCCGAAGCAGGCTCCAGGCTCTGAGCTGTCAGCACAGAGCCCGACGCGGGGCTCGAACTCACGGACCGTGAGATCATGACCTGAGCCGAAGTCGGCCGCTTAACTGACTGAGCCACCCAGGCGCCCCAGTTTTATAATTTATCGTAAACATTTGTGGCATGAAATAATCGTCCACAAAATTTGCAATGACCGGTACATTGTCTTCACTACAGTGCGGAAGGAGGGCAGGTATCGAGAGCCCCCGCCCACCCCTCCAGGCTACATTGGAATCCCCATCACTGACTTTCCAGAAGGACATTCCCATCCGGCCAGGAAACCTCCGGACTACAACGTGGCACTTCAGAGATCTCGGATGGTCGCCCGACCCACCGACACAGCTGGGCCTTCGCCTGCACAGCAGCCACACGGGCCTCCAGCGAGCAGCAGGCCAGTGAACAAACCGCAGTGGCATAAGCCCAATGAGTGTGACCCGCGCCTCGCCCCCTATCAGTCTCAAGGGTTTTCCACCGAGGAGGATGGTATATATATGCATTCTTAAAACCATAGCATTAGTGTGTTCACTTATTCTGCCTGTGAGCTTTCGAGGGCATTTGTTTTCTTAACACCTTGGTCAGCTGCGTCTTTAGCCATATCCTACATAAGGAACATTTTGTGTTCAGAGTTTGTTCGTTCCTGAACGTGTTTAGAAATACCAAAGATTGCCGAGGGGACACTTGCAATAAAGTGTGTTACATGACTAGATTTCTTACTGATTCTCAAAGTTTCTCTGTGGAAATGTATTTGGCCTTTTAACGAGATCCGAATGAAAGTCTGAAAAAGAAGCATACCTTATAGCTTCTTTGCCGCCTTTCTATAAATCTACCTGGCCATGCTGGAATGAGGGTGACGGAGATCACCCTCTGCCCTTGTTTAACATGTTTTATTATTGCAAATAATCATAATGGAAAAAAAGTAAAAGACAAAAAATGAAAATCACTTCTAGTCCTACCTCTTGCAGATAGCAATTATTAACATTTTGTTACATATCCTTCTAGATTTATGTGTGCGTATATATTATTTAAAGTCCCATGCTGCTTCATAATTTTCAATTTATTAACTTTACAATCAGTAAGCATACGATATTTATATCTTCTGTGTATATTTAATCATTGCTTAGAAAAAAAGGGAAAAGATTTTAAGTGAGCTATACTAAAAACATAGCTATGGTATTTTTATTTAACCTATCAGTGAATGTATTCTCTCTAGCAAAGAAATGACTTGCCTGCTCACTTTTTTTTTTTTCCTTTCTTTCTTTTTTTCTCATTGTGTTTGCAGAAGATGAACAAGTATCTGCTGTTTGAGGCACAGGCTTTTCTGGATCCAGAGTTAGCCACCTAAAAGGAGAGCACAAGAAGACGTCCCTAGCAGTGGAGCCGTGGAACTCGCATTCTGAGGATGGTGGACCAGTTTGCCTCCTTCCCTGCCTTAAAAGCAGCATGGGGCTTCTTCTCCCCTTCTTCCTTTCCCCTTTGCATGTGAAATACTGTGAAGAAATTGCCCTGGCACTTTTCAGACTTTGTTGCTTGAAATGCACAGTGCAGCAATCTTCGAGCTCCCACTGTTGCTGCCTGCCACATCACACAGTATCATTCCCAATTCCAAGATCATCACAACAAGATGATTCACTCTGGCTGCACTTCTCAATGCCTGGAAGGATTTTTTTAAATCTTCCTTTTAGATTTCAATCCAGTCCTAGCACTTGGTCTCATTGGGATAATGAGAAAAGCTAGCCATTGAACTACTTGGGGCCTTTAACCCATCAAAGAAGACAAAGAAAAACAATGAAATCCTCTTGAGTACAGTGCTTTGTCCACTTGTTTACAATGTCCTTTTTTTTTTTTTTTTTTTTAATGAATTTAAAGATTGTGTTCAGAGAGTAAATGTTCTATCCATTTGATGATCACAGTATTATTTTGAACCTTTAAGTAGGGTTGCCAGCCTGGGTTTCTAAAAAACCAAATATGCCGGACAGGGTGTGGTCACACCAAGAAGAGGGAAGACCTGGCTTGCGACCCTGTCTTCCCGTGTCCTTCTGGCCTCACCCGTGAAGTGCCCTATCCTGGAAGTAGAAGATGTTAGCCAATTACTTAGATACCAAGACACCTCATCCACTCCTTCCCCAGTGGGTGGGGTTCTTCTGTAAAACTGTTTGCACATGGCCAGGGGAGGGAAAAAGGACTCTTGTGTCCTGTGTCTGAGCCTTATGGAGTGCAGGACAGTGTCATTTGAGGGCGTGTCCTGCTCCATCGAGACGGATGGCAAACCCCGTTTTTTTAAGTTATGTTTCTTTGATTTTTGTTAAACTAGTTTTAGGGATTTTTTTTTTTTTCATTTTTAAAGAGAAACGTTTGTAACTGGATAGCATTGCAGTGAAAGCAGCTTGGGATATTGGAGCTAACGCCAGCTGTTAATACTGCTCTTTCGAGACAGCCTCCCTGTACCGAACTGGCATTAGGGAATAAACAAGCCTTTAACGTGATAGAGGAACAAAAGATCAAAAACCTGATTAGACATGCCAGCCTTTGCGAGGTGGGTTAGTCACCAAAGACTAACCTGGAAGTGGCTTTATGGACGCTGCAGATAGAGAAGGCCTACGTGTAGCAACCACCTGCTCACAGCTGCTATTAACCCTATAGTGACTGAAATGACCCCTCCACTCTATTTTTGTGTTGTTTTTGCACAGACTCCGGAAAAGTGAAGGCTGCCAATCCGAGTAGTACTCAAATGTGAGGAACTGCTGGTCTTGGATTTTTTTTCCATTAAATTCAGCTGATCATATTGATCAGTAGATAAACGTAAATAGCTTCAAATTTTAAAAGTCAAATTGCAGTGTTTTTTCACTGCATCAAAACGATGTCAGTGCTTTATTTAATAAATCTCTTCTGTATCATGGCATTTGTCTACTTGCTTATATATTACATTGTCAATTATGCATTTGTAATTTTCCATGTAATAGGCATTATTTGCCAGTTTTCTTATATAGGCTGTGGACCTCATGTGCAGATAGACAGAAACCTAGCTCTACCACAAGTCGCACAAACGTTATCTAAGCATTAAGTAATCGTAGAACATAGGACTGCTAATCTCAGTTCGCTCTGTGATGTCAAGTGCAGAATGTACAATTAACTGGTGATTTCCTCATACTTTTGATACTACTTGTACCTGTATGTCTTTTAGAAAGACATTGGTGGAGTCTGTATCCCTTTTGTATTTTTAATACAATAATTGTACATATTGGTTATATTTTTGTTGAAGATGGTAGAAATGTACTATGTTTATGCTTCTACATCCAGTTTGTACAAGCTGGAAAATAAATAAATATAACATAAAGCCTGGTGTCTATCCTTAATGAATCGTGCATGCTCTTTATCACTGAAGTGTAATAAGGCCTTTGGGTCTTACTGCAGGAGCAAGCCCTCAGAAGGTCAAGGAGATTTAGCCTAGTTAGTATAAAAACTACCTAAAACTATTCTTTTAGGTAGCTTTCTGTTGATTCAAAGATACTAATATCACAAACCAAACCACATTCAGAATTGTTTCTTGAGATTCAGTGAAAAATAATGATGATCCATATATATTTACAGAGCATTGGTCTCTTCTCAACTCTTTCTTTTCCAATAAAAATTTCTGTGGGACGTATTTTAATTCCCAGTGTGCATAATGAGAAACAGGACCTCAGAGAACATAAACTGTTATTCACGATCATGACCACTAAGTTCAAGGTACAATGTAGCTAATGATTTGAGACTTCTGAGTACATAAAATATTGTTATGTCTAGGAGTTGTGTTATTTGGTAAGTCTGAGTAATGCTTCAGTCTATCAGAAGGGCACTTATACTTAAAAGGTAAAAATCAGTTCAGCAGCAACCTATTTAAGCACTTTTGAAATCAAGGACTCATTTCTTAGCCTCAAGCAGACATAAAGAAAAGTGGTACCACTCACTGGGAAGCCTCAGAAGCTGGAGTGGAAGCATACGGGAGCACGTGCACAAAATGTGAGAAAGTCTAAAAAGGAGTCAGAAGTTTAGCCCTACTACTCAAGTGGCCACTGGCCAAACTTAAAAAGCTTTCTGAATCAGCATTTGTGCTAGCTGTCTTGGTGAGGACATGTTGAAAATCTGGCCATCGAAACAATTGGAGAATTAAAACGAGTAGCTTCAACCATACCTCTTAAAAAATGAAGGTATTGTATATAGATGTGTTGTTATGTGTTTGCCTCTATTCATTATAAAAGCCATTCATTACTCAGGGACACTCTTATCAAAACAACCACCTATGCTTTAATGCAATGCTCGATTTAAATTTGTCATTCAAAAAGCTTAATTTTCTCCAATCTGGCTGGAAAAAATTAAGAATCTGATGCTAACAAGCTCTTCATCCTTTTTGTATTCTTAAAACAGGAAAATGACTAAACCACGATGCCCATTAAAAACCCTTTTATATTTTAGGTTACCTTTAAGTAGGCAAAGACTTGTCTCTGCTTCAGGGATTCAAGAAATCCATGTTCATCAGATGTAATCAACAGCAGTGACAGAGTTTAATCCGTGTCCTGTTAGTAACAGAATTTGGTCCAGTTTTAGGAATGTTGTAGAAGATACTTTGTTGGCAAATATCTGATGCTCTATCCCCTAATCAAAAAGGCAACACCGACCCAAGTCTGTTTCCATGCACACAGGTTAAAAAGCCCTCCAAATATTCTCAGCTTAAACCTGTCGTCCTGTATTGGGAAGTAATAGAGCTTATGTTCATCTATGCTTTAATATATTTTAGCTCCAGTTCACTGATACTATCTCCCTAAATGTTCCTGAGTGATGCAAGCTTCTGAGAATGTGTGTATCAACAACGCCTGGTAGGTCTGTGTACTAATGTATTAATGCATTATTGCACTCATGTTTCTGTCAAAAATAGGAAGCTCTCTGAGTCCTTGATTCTGTGATCTAATTCTCCTTTAACAATAGCTTACTCAAAGAATAAGAAAGTGAAGCAAGTTGTTGATGGAGAGGGAAATGATTTCATTAATATTCATAATGTCAAGAAGAATGTTGAAAGGGGCAGTAATGTAGCTTTAATGAATAGGACAGACTGTAGCCAAGCTGACATGACTTTCAAGAAAGACTTTAAAGCGAATGACAATTTACCCAACTGAAAGGGAGACAGACACACTGGAACTGAAAAATAATTTGTGAATTGCACTTTTTCAACGTTCACGTTTTTTTGCAAGCAGGATAAAATTCCTGCCTATGATTGAAATTACACTCATTGCCCAGTTTTTACAATGCCATGATTATATAACAGGAAAATTTTATAGAGGTGATCAAAACATTGCATGCAAGGTTAAGGAATCGTAGAAAAGGCTTTATTTCATGGGCAATCAATGAGGTCATAACAATTTTCATTGTGGGAAAAATAGGGTATAGATATAATATCAAAGTAAACAACGTCAAATGACCAATTTTATAGAGGAGGGGAAATAATGAAATAAATTCAGTTCAGGGTACTCCGCAACTCCAAAACAAAAGCAAGTTCTGTTTTTTCTGTAAATAGTTCCATAAAATTTAAGGAGCTTTGTTAATAACGTTATTTGACCTAACACTGAGTAGTTGCCATGCAGTATGGTCTGATGTGAACCAATGAATTAACAGTATGGCAGAATATTTGAGGCCTTCCTTAATTTATATAGATATATAATTTATGCAAAACATCTTTTCAGATAAGATTATAAAACTGATGTAGGATTAAGTCAGTGTCACGTGTAGCATTGAGATGAAAATGTGTGCAGTGCTTCCAGATGTAAATGAGTTGATTTCAACCATATTGTACACTTACTATGCTCTACGCACTTTCTTCTAGATGGTGGATATAGATTTCATTAATGTGAAATGAGGTGTCTTTTAATTACAGTTTTTCGTTTTGGTTTTTGCAAAGTGTCTCCCGTTTCTCGGGCCTTAGAGGGGAGAACTTAGTGATCTTAATATCTTATCAAGTAGTCTTGATCACTGCTGGATCAAAGGCGATACCAGTCCCAAGAGTTGCCCGTGTAGGTTTGCCAGCAATGTGTAAGAGGGTCCTTGACTAAGCACTGTGACCAGTAGGGAAAGTAACAACCAACTTGAACTCATCACGTTCTCTTTGGGGTATTTCTGTGAGAAGGCAAAAAAGAGCAAAAGCTATATACTCAAATCAGTATACAGAAGCTATGAGACGAGAGAAGTGATGAGTATGCAGAAATCACAAATAAGTAGGGGTCTCTGAAGTCCAGCAAGGGATTAATCAAAGGCAGGAGTGAGGGTAAAAGCTTAGTGTAACAGACACCTGTTTCTTAGGAAGAAACCAACAATATGTCTTCATTGTACCTGAATAGATTTCCAGTCTCGGAACAATCCCCTTGCAGCTTGGCTCTATGAAATGTGTTTATTCTTCCCACAACCAGGATGAAAAGCCATTCCCATTCTTTGTGTTTCCTTTTCTGGTAACTGTTCTTCTCAGCACCTAGAAAAATGCCTGGGATATTATAAAGGTTTTTAATACATGAATATCTTACCAAGCACCCTAAAGGGCCCAATTTACACTAATAGATTTGACAATCAAAATCAGCCAATGTGCATTTATTGAGGGGCATCTATAACTGCCCAGTACTGGTAAATATTCAGAAGTAACATAAAGTACTTTGTTAAAAAAAATTATTTTTTCTTTATTGAGGTATAATTGACAAATACATGACTCTTAACAGGACTAGCAAGGATTAAGATTAAAATGGGGGCACCCGGGTGGCTTAGTCTGTTAAGCATCCAACCCTTGGTTTCCACACAGGTCACGATCTCATGATTTGTTAGTTCGAGCCCTGCATTGGGTTCTGCACTGTCAGGGCGGAGTCTTCCTGGGATCGTCTCTGCCCCTCCCCTACTCACACACTCTATCTCTCTCAAAATAAATAAATAAAACTTAAAAAAAAAGACAAAGAATAAAATACTATTTAAGAGTTTTGTGTGGCTTCAGTTCCGATAGGCAAAAGATCAGTAAAGACTGAAGCATCCATAAAGGAGTGTTCAGTTCTCCCTTGAAGTATCAGGAAGATTTGATGAACAAAGGCATTGCCTATGGGACACTGAGGAGACACACTTAATTGCATGGACATCAGGATTAGGAGAAATTAGTGGAATAATTAGGGGAATGTGAGATTACATGTAACAAAATAGTTACAGAGATTGTATTTATTTTAGGGGATCAGAGCTTATAAAAAAAGGCAAGAGCAAAAGGATCTTTGATGAGACAGTATTATTCAAGAAAGATCTGATTTGGCAGGACTATAGGATGTAAGGGTGAACCAGGGAGAAGGTAGTTCGCGGGAAAAAAATCCACAATAATCTAGGCCTGGGCTAGTCAAGTCCTGGAAAGTGTGTCAGGGGAGCAGAAGCAATTCAAAGGGGGGAAAAATAATAGTACTTGGTATCCATTAGGATACGATAAATTAAAGGAAAATTAAGCCCCTCTCCCCACCAAAACAAAGTCTTAAAATTATTTGAGTACTTAAGATAAAGGAAGTGGGGCGTCTGGGTGTGTGAGTTAAGCATCTGACTTCGGCTCAGGTCATGATCTCACAGTTCATGAGTTCGAGCCCTCCATCGGGCTCTGTGTGGACAGACAGCTCAGAACCTGGAGCCTGCTTCAGATTCTGTGTCTCCCTCCCTCCCTGCCCCTGCCACTCCCCAACTCATGCTCTTCCTCTCCCTCTCTCTCAAAAATAAAGAAAAAAGATAAAGTAACGTTGACAAAGATAAGGAAGCTGCAGAAAATACTGATTTTTTAAACGAAGTCAAAAAAAGATTTTTGTCCAGGGGATTCTACTTTATGTTCTACTTTAATGCCCATCATACCTCCTGCACCCAGGTTGAAGAAGGCGGTATTCTACCCTACTTAGGTACCATTATTGGTGAGTCCTCATGGCTTATTCACTACATTTTCCAAAATGTGTTTGATTCATTCTTTTATATCACTGTCTAGGTTTTAAATCTTTGAGGGCAGGCTATTACACCTAACCAAACTATTTCTAGCACTATGCACCCTGTGGTTATGCTTAAATGATAGTATTTGTGTGATCTTGGATCAGCTGGTTAGTTTTTTTATAGCACTCCAAAAGACCAAGAAACAAAACACACAAGCAGAATGTGAATAAATAGAATGAAAAGAGCCAGAGAATTTGAGTGGGTAAGGGGTTAGGCCACAGCCTCACAAAATTATACTTACTGATTCACATGAAAAGCTAGACCCAGAGAAGGACGTTTACAGCATGGCATTTTGAAGACTTGCCTCAAAAAAGGCACTCCCCAGGGGCATCTAGGTGGCTCAGCTGGTTAAGCGTCTGACTCTTGATCTCAGCTCAGGTCATGATCTCACAGTCATGATCTCATAGTCGTGAGACTGGGCCCCGTGTCAGGCTTTGTGCTGAGAGGGGAACCTGCTTAAGATTCTCTACCTCTGCCCCTCTCCACCTCAAAAAAAAAAAAAAGTCACTCCCAGAGGACGAGTAGAAATGAAAACTTACCCAACCTACTCATGGGAGAGTCTTGATTCTCCAAGTGTCTCTTCTTCCACCAACTTTCCTGACAAGGGAAGAGACGAGTGAGCTAGCATTCCACTGTGCCCAGTATCAGGTCCTTCACTACCCAAGAGACAGGAGAAGTCCTTTGCTAATATTCTTACTCCATCAAGAGTCCTGGTGCATGACTAAGTCTGCAGGATGCAGATCTCTGAAAAACAAAATAAAACCACCTTGTTTTCAAAAAAGTGAAATGAATAGAGACCAAGGTTTCTTTTACAATCTTGCTAACATTCTTTTTTGGTCCAAACATTTGAATCTTGGAGTTGAACTGCATGGTTTTGATTTCTTAACTGTGTGACTCTGGGAAAAAAAACTGAATTCTATATCTCAGTCTTCCCATGTGTAAAATGGATAAAACAATGGTATCTATCTCAATGGTAACAGCAAAGGTAAAGTAAAATATCACATATTAAACATTTTACACAGTATGTGGTACATAGTAGGCACTCAAACAATGTTAGCTGTAAGATTTTCTAAATTACAAAATATTTTCCCAAATAGCATGTACACATTAATAACATACAACTTAAGCATACAACTTAATGCAATTAAGCAAACATTTATCATTTCAGGGGGGTGTAAACCACAACACTGGGATATACCACTCCATACCCATTAGGATGGCGACTATCAAAAAAAAACAGGAAATAACAAATGCTGGTGAACTTGTGGAGAAACTAGAACTCTTGTGCGCTGTTGGTAGTAATGCAAATGGTACAGCCACTGTGGGAAGCAATATAAATGGTTCCTCAAAAAACAGAATTGCTGGGGCGCCTGGGTGGCTCAGTCCATTAAATGTCTGTGGTTCAGGTCATGATCTCACGGTTTGTGGGTTCTAGCCCTGCGTTGCGCTCTGTGATGACAGCTCAGAGCCTGGAGCCTGCTTCAAATTCTGTGCATCTCTCTCTCTCTCTCTCTCTTTCTCTCTCTCTCTCCCTTCCCCATGCGTGCACTTTCTGTCTTTCTCTCTCAAAAATAAACATTAAAAAATGAAAAAAAAATAAAATTGCCACATGATCCAGTGATTTAACTTCTGGGTATATACTCACAAGAATTGAAAATAAGAATTGGAAAGGTTCCTTGGACACCTACATTCTCAGCCTTCACAATAACCAAAAGATGAAAGCAACCTTAGTGTCTACTGACCAATGAATGGACAAACAAAATGAGGTATATGCCTACAATGGAATATTACTCAGCCTTCAAAAGGAAGGTAATTCTGACATGTTGCAAAATGGATGAACACTGAAGACATGCTAAGTGAGATAAGCCAGTCACAGAAGGACATATACTGTATGGTTCCACTTATGCAAAGTATGTATAGTCAAATTCACAGACATAGAAAGTAGAATGGTGGTTGCCAGAGGCTGGAGGAATGGGGAGTTATTGTTTAATAGGTACTGAGTTTCAGTTTTGTAAGATGAGAAGACTTCCGTGGATGGATACTGACGGTGTGGTTGCACAACAAACTGAAGGTACTTAGTGCCACTGAAAGGCACATGTAAAAATTGGTTAAGATGGGGTGCCTGGTGGCTCAGTTAAGCGTCTGACTCTTGATTTTGGCTCAGGTCATGATCTCACAGTGGTGAGACTGAGCCCCAAGTCAGGCTCTGTACTGAGCGTGGAGCCTGCTTGGGATTCTCTCTCCTTCTCTCTCTACCTCTCCCCTGCTTGTTCTCTCTTTAAATAAATAAATAAACTTTAAAAAAATGGTTAAGATGGCAAATTTTATGTGGTTTTTTTTGCCACTATAAAAATATTTTTTTACCTTTATCATTAGCCCACAGTAGTCTGACATACATATGTGCCTTTATACTTCTTGTTCCTTATACCTATCTTCCAGAGGTGGAAACAAAATTGTATAATTCTCTGCTTGAAAATAAAAATACGAAATCAGGAATAAGTTCCCCTTTAAAAGGCAAATTGGTTTTAAATAAAAGGACACTAGGACTTGAAACATTTGAACCTAAAATAACCTTGCTTACTTACATCCTGTGTCCAATACATTGTATTGATGCTTTAAGAAAACAGAATTGTACTATGTATTTGTGATGCAGGACATTAAGCATAAAATCTATTTTCTAACTAATCAGGTTGGGGGTATAACATCAAGTAGGATTAAGTATGACTTCTCCACTCTTTAACATTAGAAATAAGGGTTCCAATTCTGGTAATGGAAAAATAGCTTGTATCAGACTAGCTCTTCTGCTGATAACAATTATAAATGCTAGACAAAATATAAAAACAAGCAATAGTTTGCATTGGAGAGCAACCAAAGGCAATATCGGTAGGGGCACAATCCTTGAAGGAAGGAAAGCACACTAGGTGAGCTCTTTGTAGAGAACTGACTTTTCCCTTGAGGGTACGTTCTAGTCACATGGCCCATCAGCGATAAAGGTCAAAGTCAGTTGTTTTGGGCTCAGGAAGATCAGAGTTCTGTTCTGAAAGGTTGAGAGCAAATAGGGAGGACGGTACCAAATCTGCATAAGAATTCCCTTCAAGTCATTGGAGGGCTCCAGAGCTGTGCATCTGCCAAATGATGGTCCAAAAAACCCAGCAGAAGGCAGCTGCTGGGAGGCTTAAGAGCTAAGCAGAGATTTCAGCCACTGTCGCTTTCTGGGAAGACTGGAGTTAGAATAAACACCTTGGGCTTTCCACTGAAAACCCTGAAGGGTCATTACTCGGAGTAAAGATCATGTCCCCGAACTGAGGGCTATGTCCTCTAAGGCAAAACTAAAAGAGAGTCATCCTGACAAAGCCTGTAGCTAAGCCCCATGGGATCAATGTGACCTGTTCATAATTTAATTACAAGAGAACACAATTCAACACTCTTCAGAGGAAAGCAACATAAATCCAGATTCTCCACAAATGTTATCATTGATTATATGATGTCAAGAGTATAACTAAATATTACTAGGTATGGAAAAGCCCAGGAAAATCATAATTAGTGGTAAAGGAGGTGTAAGTACAGGAAAAGAGAGAGATAGAGAGAGAAGGGTAAGAAACAACAATCATATGGTAGAAATAACTAACACTTTCAAGAGAGGAAAATCACCACAGTGGTTCATATTCATTCAATTAATTCAATATATAGTCATATAGTAACCATAATATGCAAAAATTACCACTTTATTGATAATATGATTATCATCAAAAAGAAAAAAATGAATAAAAGAAACAGATTTTTCTTTTGGTTTTATTTCCTGGCATCCAATAGAAAGAATGAAAGGGATGTTTATATTCACTTTTCTTTGCTGAAACAATAACTATGGTTATTCATATTTGGGTATATGGCAAAGATTGTTTTCAAAATTAAAACGTGGGCATACATGGCAGAGCGCAGAACTCTTGTGAAACAAACAAAAATCCCACTCCTTTTAAATTATAATAATGGCATTGAAATTTTCCCACCAATAATAGTTAATGTGGCTCATGAACTGGATACTTCTGATAACAGCAAAGGATTATATCTTTTAATTGTCAAATTTTGATAGCTACCAGATAAGTTTATTCGTTTAAAATTAAAGTACATAATTTTGCACATGATAGCTGAATCCAGAGTTTACTTGGTTTATGCTTACAGTGGTTTTCTGCTTTGATTTCAAGTGTCTTTTAAGGTCAGTCAAGTATGATTGAAATTTAAATAGCCGTTTCCTTTCACTCTTACAGAGTTATGAGATCCTCAGAGTTTCCCCAAATGAAACAATCTCTGTTGAGAGGGTAGAATGTGTGTTCCCTTCGTTTGAAATTTCAGTTGACCGGGTCAGCTCAGGAGGAAGTAAATTGTCCATGGATTTATATAAATATCACTATAAAGAGACAAAATATTAAGTGGCAAAGTTGATTGAGCGTCTGACTTCTGCTCAGGTCATGATCTTGTGGTTCATGGGTTCGAGTTCCGTGTCAGGCTCTGTGCTGACAGCTGAGAGCCTGGAGTCTGCTTCAGATTTTGTGTCTCCTTCTCTCTCTGCCCCTCCCCTGCTAACACTCTGTCTCAAAAATAAAAACATTAAAAAAATTTTTAAAAGAGACAAAATATTAATAAGTGCTTTCGATTTTTTCTTCCTTCTGCAGACCCAGAAAGGAACCCAGAATTTATCAGCTTCACACATCATAAATCTTGAACTTGTGAGTTACTCTTTGAGCAATGACTCTAAGTGAGACTTTTCCTTCCTTCCTTGTGACTCTCCCAGAAGTTGACCCTTTGTACTCTACATCAATCAAGGATTCCCAGCTTGAGGTCATGTTAGGGCAGCAGATACTTTGAGGAACCAATTCTCATGACAATGGAATGCCACTGTCCCTCTGGCCTCTAAATGCTGGGGTGGCTACACTGTGTCTCTAAATCATGCTTTGTCCACCCAGACAGGAAGACTCCGCCCCATGGTGACAGCCACACTGAGGACTTCAGGGAGCTTAAACCTAATGGTGTCAGGGAGCTTTAAGTGATTTTCAAACCAGCACTTGAACGATGTTTCTGGAACACAGTGGGATAGAAATAAAGAATATCTATTAGCTACCGTGGTACTTTTTTCTTCTCTGAATATTTTATTATTTCTACCCTAAAAGGTCCCTCTTTCCCCACCATCCCTTCCCTCTTTCTTTTCCTACAGTCCCTTTCCTCCTTTCCCTGTGCTCCTCAACCTCCTTCACCACCACCCACCCGGCCCTAAGAAAAAAATTCCTTTCTTTTAGTGTTCTTCCATCATGACCCACACCTTATTGAGTGGTTCTCATTAGAGAAATTTTAAATACATTAATCCACATCTTCAGGCTTATTATGAATCCTCTACTGCAAAATTTTTAGGATCTTTTCAAGCACCCATTACAACTTCTACCAAGCTCACAGGTGTCCTTTCTTACTCACGACCTCCTCTCATCAGCCTCTGCACTGTGTGTGTGTGTGTGTGTGTGTGTGTGCGCATTACTGTGACAAGAAGTCTGCTTATATCTTGGGCTTTTTCCCCTGGTGAAGGCAAAGCTTATGCTCAGCTGCCAGGAGAGTGCTTTGATCCAAGCCCCTTTCCACCCCAGCACGACCTTCTGGAATCTCCTGTTATGTCCCATAGACCCAATAAATCTCCCAAGATGTTCAATTAATGCACCCTAGTCCTGGCCAGGCTGGCTTCCTTCTATCCCTGAAGCAAGGTCGAAATCACCTCTTCGAATGTGTGAGCCCCAAGAGACAAATCCAAATACAAATGAAGTAGCAAACTCCCATTCCTTATTTTAGTCTTAAAAAGCATTATTATGACAAACCAAAGATCACCAGGAACACAGAGCACACACTGTATGGTCATCTGCCACAAGGGAGAGATTTGTGTCCATCCTGTTCTGTGAAGGAAAAGGATGACATGTGGACAGGAAGTCTCATAGGTTTACTGGTAAGCATGCCGGACTTCAAGTGGCTTGGGGGTTGGCATCAGGGAGGACAGGCAGTGTTGGGATTAGAAAGCAAAGGTCTCTTGGATTTATCCTGGATTGCTCTCTTTCCATTATGCTCCTTGAATTAGTTTGCTATGGTTGCCAACAAAATACCACAGGAAGGTAATTTCTCATAGTTCTGGCAGCTGGAAGTTCAAGATCAAGGTGCTGGCAGGTGTGGTTTCTCCTGAGGCCTCTCTCTTTGGCTCAAAGATGGCTGATTTCTTGTATTCTCACATGGCCCTTTCACCCTGAGAATATTTCCCTGCTGTCTCATCTTGTCTAAGTACAGTAGACAAGCTTCACTCTTAATTACCCCTTTGGAGGCCCTCCACATAGAGTTACATTGGATATTAGGGCTTCAAAATATAAATTTTAAGGGAACACAGTTCAATCCACAACAGGTGGTCACTGAGCTAGCAGGTAGCTAAGAGCAAGATGGCAGGTTCACAAAAGCAACAGTCCTCGTGCAGCTCAGAGGGACATCCATAAAAGACTCTTCACCAATGGGGATCCTTGAGGTACTCTTTCCCTACCCATGTGATAAGTGAGATTGTTTAAAGGTGAGCTGTGGTTCTTTAGGTCTCTCATAATGACCCTCATACATGTTTCCTCCTAGGAAATGCTCTGCTGAGTCCAAGGTCTCAGCTTTATAGTTGGTTTTTAGTAGCAGATAACTTTTCCCAAGTAGCAAACTTTTTGCATAATTTTGAGAAATTTCTTCCTAAAAGGCATACATGTGCACAATGTACACATTTTAACAATGTAAATCTGCAAGTGATGGCGAAGTAGGATGGGTTGTAATAATCAGAGAGTAGCTCATCTCATGACCCCAAACTAGAGGCATGACAGCTACATCCAAGCCACCACTGAAATGTACAGCCTATCCTGTGGAAGATGCTGATGACGCAGAGCAGACCTCTTGTGAAGGTCCAGAGAGGACTGGATCAGTGGATGTTTTGGCCAATTCTTTGCCTCTTAGTTAGATTGGGCATGTAGTGAACAGGCATGTCTGCCAGGCATGGGATGTGGTTGGGGTACTGTCAGGGCAGGGGGTGGGGGTCTGAGCCCAGGCCAAGGGCTCAGACAGCACGATTCAAGAAAGTGTCTCAAGAAACCCTAAAAATACTCAAGTGAAAGTTTTCAAATTATCAGTCAGAGTCTGATGACTGACAACTTAAAAGCAGTTGTTCTCAAAACACTTTCAAGAAGGTGTATGTGGTCAAAACTTTCATGAGCTTCATTACCATGGAAATAATGAATGCATGAACTGACACATCATTTGCTTTTTTCTCTGTTGGCATCTCCACTGATGGTACAAAAGCAATGGTAGGTAAACAGTTGGTACCTTAACATGAAGCCGTAGCATCAAACTAAACTAGCCGTCAGTCATTGTGTTTTTCGTTGTCATGTACTTCCAGTAAAACAAACACACCAGTGCTTAATGAGGCAATAAAACTTCAAGATTTTACTAAATCTTGTCCCTTGAGTACTCATCTCTTTAGCATTCTTGATGAAGAAATGTAAATACAAATAAAGCACTTTTGCTGCATACCAAAGTCCAATGACTGTCTCAAGAAAGCACTTTTTTTGTTTGATGTCAATCATATCTCAATAAAGTGTTTTAAAAATAAAAAGAAAATGCATTTTGGTTGAGCACAAACTTAACTAGCTGCTTTTTATCATGCAATATCAGGAACACAATTTTTTTCCAGAAGAATGACTATGGTTATTTGGATATTTGGTGTTATGGACTGAATGTTGTGCTGCATCCCAATTCATATGTTGAAACCCCCTACTTTCCCGTGTGATGGTGTTAGGAGGTGGGGCTTTGAGAAATGATTAGGATTTAGTGAGGTCGAGAAGGTAGAGCCCTCATGAATGGTATTAGTGCCCTTATAAGAGTCACAAGCAAGTTTAATTCCTTTTTCTGTTCTCTGCCATGAGAGGATATGAGAAGGCAGCAGTCTGCAGCACAGAAGAGGGCTCTTTCCCGGAACCTAACTCTGCTGGCACCCTGATCTCAGACTTTTGGCCCCCTGTGGAAGGGCCCCTCAGACTTTTGGCCTCAGACTATTTCCCCCGCTGTGGGAAATAAGTCTCTGTTGTTTATAAGCACCAGTCTATGGTAATTTGTTATAGCAGCCAAAACTGACTATGACATTCGGTAAACTTTTTCTTCAAAAACAAAAAAAGTAAGCTCACTATTTCATGGAAAAATAACTGAAGAGACTTGTTGCCAATGATAAAATCCAAGCTTTCAAGTGAAAATTAAAGTTTTGGAAAATCTGTATCTGCCATTGTACACTTGAAAGCTTTCCAATAAAGAGTTTTCTGATGAGATTAGTAGTGATATTATCTTTTTAAAAAATGTTTATTTTTGAAAAAGAGAGAGAGAGAGAGAATGTGTGAGTGGGGTAGAGGCAGGGAAAGAGGGACAGCCTGCTTGAAGCAGGCTCCAAGCTGACAGTAGCAAACCTGATGAGGGGCTTGAACTCACAAACCACGAGATCATGACCTGAGTCGAAGTTGGACACTCAACTGACTGAGCCACCCAGGTGCTCCAGTAGTGATATTATCTTAAGGAATGGGATTTTTTTTTTTTTATACAATGAAATGTGTCAATAAAAGAGGTTGAGAATTACTACCTTGAAATTTAGGTTGGGCTCCTGTTATCTAGACCATTTTGATTCCTCCTTACTAAAACAAATGGATGTAAATCACACACGTGAAAATAATAAATTATAGAGTTTCTCTACTTGAAAATGGTAAGCAGCTAAGCTCTTAGGCTGAACTTTGAAAGGTGTTTGTGGATGTCCAGGATCACTGAAAATAAATAAATAATAAATAAATAAATAAATAAATAATAAATAATAAATAAATAAATAAATAAGACATACTTATCTGTAAAAAGTATAGATATAAAGCTCTTAGAAAGTTAGTATATTTTTCTTATAGTTTAATTCTAAGAGAAAGATCTAGAACATTTTTAACCTACATTCCTTCTTGGTTTGACTATACTACAAAAAGAATACTTTCCAGAGTCACATAGGATTTCTTGGTTTGAAATCCAGATCTTCCTCTTTCCACTTATGTGACTGGGAGAAATGTACATCTCTGAGCCTCCAAAATAGTCCTCAGTGATCTCTGTTTCCTGGTCTTTATACCCTTGTGCCCCCTGCCATGATAGCTCTCTGGCCAATAGAATATGGCAGAAGTAATGATATGTAACTTTCAAGATAAGGTTATAAAAGACTGCACCTTCCATCTTGAGTTCTTGCTTCTCTTTAGATCACAGCTCTGGAAGAAAGCAGTCTGTACCATGAGGCCACTGAGGCAGCCTGTGGAAAGGCCATGTGGTAAAGAACTGAGGAACCAACAATCATGTGAGTGAGCTTGGAAACATGTTTCAGCCCCAGTCAAGACTTGAGATGCCTGGTACCCTCGCTGACAACTTGTCTGCAATATCATAAGATACTCTAAGCTAGAACCAACTGGTGGTTCCAAAACTCCTGATCACAGAAACTGTTTGTTGTTTTAAGTTACTTTTCTTTTGGGTGGGGAAGTAATTTATTAGCCAGCAATACATTTAAGTACAGTGATCTTTTTGTATTGATGCCTAAAGGATATCTTTTTCCCTCTGAAAAAGCTATGGTTGTGTTAGAATTAGAAATCTTGTACTGTGCATTGTCAGCTACTATTTCATGCAAGCAGGGGGCATATTCAATAAATAGTTTCACATCTTCCCTAAAGAAAGCTTTACTACAATTTAGATTTCAGTACTGTTTTAATTATTTTAGTTTCCCTTTTCAAAGCCCTCCCCCTGCCATAATACATATGTTAGATCCTCTTTTACTGACTTCTACAGCTACCACTTTCTATCAAATTTTTTAAATCTCTTTCTTCATTTCCTTTTGATCTTTAAGTTTCCTTCTTTGCCATCGTCTACTTCCTTTAAAGCATTTTGTGTTGGCTTTGTTATTGTTTCATTGGGTTTATCTTTGTTTCTCAAATGACTTTTTTTCCGAAATATTCTCTGAGTTCATTCACTGATTTAAAATTTCTCTACTCATTTTATTTATGAAAAATTTTAAAAATTCTGATTTTTGATGATTTATGAAAGCTTATAATAGTTTTCCTTATGTTATTTTCCCATATTTTGAAATATTAGGTTACAGTTTTCATTCATTTTGTGAGTTTGGATTTCTGGCATTATTTCATAGTATGCAAAGGATTTATTTTAATATACTTCCATTTCTCTTGTTTTCTGATAACAATCTCTTGGCTTGAGATTTGATATATCCTTTTCTGCAGTTCGTTTTTAAGTGAAATGAGTACTCCTGTCTTTTTAAGAGGAATAAATGAGCCAGAAATAGCTTTTCTAACTTCATGACTCTAGATCTCGTTTATTCTTTTTTACAAAGTGCTAAAAAAATATGGCAGTAAACTTCCTGAGATTTTCCTTGTCTGGTCTTCTCCCTTAATTCTATTTAAACTTCCTCTTTCCTTTGCCTCTGTTGTTTCTGTCCCGCTCATATGGGATTCTACTCTCAGCACTTTCTCCTTGGTGCAGGGCTTTGTCATAGAAAGTTAGTTTGGTTTGTTACTTTCAAGAATTCATAGGCACAAATCCCTGGAAAGAACTCATATCCTCAATTTTCTGAAACCCCACTGAAATTTCTGCACAAAACATTCTGCAAAATGCCTTCCCAGGTTCTGCAGCTATTCCCAGGATAATCCACTGTGATTTCCAGGGAGTCACTGATAGTAATTTAGTAGATCTTTGTTGTTGGTTTTGTTCTCTTAGTTGCTCTGATTGTTTTAACAGGGAAGTTTAAAGAGATTCAAAAACTGTATTGCCATTAGTACCTAATTCCTAGAATGGTATACTCTTGCTTTTCTTCTGAACAAAATTTCCTTAGAAAAAAAAATTTTTTTTTTTTACAAACTTGTGCATCTGTTTTTTAGTTAGCTTAAAAAGCTAAGTGTATTATGTAAATTTTAAAGGTAGAGAGTAGAGAGGATAGTATACTACCACCCATCTGTGCAACTGATGAGGGAGCGTGGGGCAAGCTGAGGGCAAAATACAGTCAGGGACACACACCCTGCCCCCATGCCTTGATGACACTTTGCTAAGGACAAAAGAGAATCTTAGCTTAACATTATCCCAACCTCAAGGATCCTGTAAGTCTATTTCCTTTATCTCAACTGTCCTAAGATATATCCTGGCAATCATATTCCAAGCTTATGGCCCCCTGATATACATCTGAAGGGTCTACGACTGAGGTTTTATCAAATGGTAATAAATGGTGTTTCCCTAGCAATAGCTAGCCCCTTGAGGTTCTGGAAACCTTGCTTCCAAAATTCCTTGCAGACTTACTGTATCCCTAACTCCTTCCCAACCTGAGGGTATACAATCAGTTACCCATCACCACCCCAGTGCAGCTCTTCGTGCCCATAGGTCCTGTCCCATGCTCTAATAAAAGCACCTTTTTTTGTACCAAAGACATCTTAAAGAATCTTTCTTGGCTGCTGGCTCCAAACCACTCCACCAGCACCCCAAAACTTCATCACAAGCATTTTCAACACTTATTAACATATAGCCAACCTTATTTCATATTTAACCCTATTTATTCCTGCTCCCTCAATGGATTATTATGAAGAAAATTCAAGACATCATGTCATTTCAGCATGAAATATTTTTGTGTTTTAATTATTTTTGAATGCTAACTTTAATATATGATATAAATAACAGGCTGAGATAATTTACAACTTCACATAAGTTACAAGTGCAAAATGGAGGCTTGGCTTCACATATCTTAGGAAAATTGTGTCTATGGATGGGTCACAGAAATCAAAATTAGCAAGAGGTCTATTCTTAGAGATTTGTGAAAAAACAATACTAAATACAACAATACTTAAAACCATCGATCCAATGTTCTATGTCAGAAAATCTAAGAGTCGTCCTCAATTCCTCTTTCCCTTCCCCCAACAGAACCAGCAACCCAAGTTCTGTGCATGCAACATCTTCAATGTTTCCATTCCCACTGCCACTGTCTTGGTTCAGGGCTCCTTTCTTTCCTTCCTGGATTATGGCAACAGGTTTCTAAATCACCTCTTGACTGCTAGTCTCACCCACTTCAGTTGCTCCTCCAAGAACCATTATCAAGACCTTAAAATGTAAATTGATTCATTTGGCTCTTCTGTTTAGAAGCACTTAGTGTCCCCCCCATCACTTGAAAACACTCCTTTTGAAATAAACTAGGCTGCTCAGGATTTATTTCTCCAATGTCTCCTCTTAACTGTGTCTATACAAAAACTGCATGCAAGAGTATGTTGTTCAGGGCACCTGGAAGGCTCAGTAGGTTAAGTGTCCAACTGTGGCTCAGGTCATGATCTCACAGTTCATGAGCTTTAGCCCCACATAGGGCTTTGTGCTTACAGCTCAGAGCCTGGAGCTTGCTTTGGATTCTGTGTCTCCCTCTCTCTCTGCTTCTCTCCTGCTCACGCTGTCTCTGTTTCTGTCTCTGTCAAAAATAAACATTAAAAAAAATTTTTAAAAGAAGAATATGTTGTTCTATTTTTTCCCCCAAACCCTTCCCCCATACTGTCAGCAAATTCTTACTTTCAAATTCCAACAATGTTTCTTTCAGCTTTGAAAAAAATAGCTTTATACACTAAAATGACCACATTTTGTTCACAAAGAAAACTTAAATAGTATCTTGGACTTTCAATATCTTGCCTGCATTTTTTATCTCATTTGTTCCTCAAAAACCTCCATCGAGTATATAAGGCAGGTACTGTTTCCTATGGATGACTAAACTGGGTAGGGGCAGCAGTTAGTAGGGGTAGAGGTAGGAGAAGACGTTGGAAAACTCCAGCAGGCACCATTCACGTTGTATCCTATAGAGATGATTCCCGCCCCCAATACTGCAGCAAGCAAATCTGCCTTTGTTTCATATAGATCACTTTCAGAGTTCACAGCAGGGGATGCCGTTCATTATGCAGATTTTTGACCTGTTTTCTTTCTTTCTTTTTTTTAAGCTGTCATGACCAGTAATTCTAAATAATAGGCAACTAAAAAGCTTTCCGTTGGAAGAACGTTAGTTTTTTCCTTACCTTCTTTACTTACAAATGCACCCAGGTCAAAAGTTTAGGGAAGCTTGGTTTGAAATGGTATCCATGGTTTTCTTATGGTAATTTTTGATTTCTAAATACAGAAGTGATTTAATAGTAAAATCCTGCTGGTCCAGTTGGAGGTCATGGGAATGCCTCTATGTGAATATAAAGAATTGGTTTTAAACTACTAGTTGGCCAAAGGCTTATTTAGCAAATTTAGAGAAGCAGTTTATGACCTTTACCTACACTTGAACTGAAATGGTAATCTACATTTCCAAAGATATTAAGAATTTCAATTTGAATTTCTGTGGAAAGACTGATCATTGTGTTCTGAACGAAGATGAAAGAATATAGGTGAGAGGTTATGAGCAGGCAACACTGCCCATGCCACTGACAATCAACTAGAAAACAGCCTCCAGAATTTCCAATTTTTCCAGATGTAATATTCAACTCACTTTTTTTGTTGACATTTGGTAAACAAACATTTAGAAATTCACGTGCTGTAACACCTGTTGTCCCACTCCAGCTACCAAATCGGTTAAAATGGAAAAGATTTTTTTTATTGTAAATTGCTATTCTTCAGATTGTGGGAACAGCTTTAGATTTTCAATAAATGCTTTTTTTTTAATTGAATACATATGAATAATAAAACTAATTTAAAAACTCTGACATGTTAAGTTTTACTTTTTAGTTTCAAACTATAATGTCTTTGATGGCAGTGATGTGTTTCCTTCAAAGACTTTACTGAATGTAACATGTCAAAAATAAACTGATTAATATGGACAAGTAATAATAATACCACAGTTTACTCAAGTTTGTAGTACCTCCTATTGAATAATGTAATCTTAAGAAAATAATTAAATAAAGCTGACTTTTTTCCAAGATGAAATTTAAGAAAACTTGGATATTTAAGAATTGAAAATTAATTACAACAATTTAATCCCTCACCTATGTTTGAGAATGCTGTAAATTAGCCTTTCTTTAGATTAAAAAAAGAAAGAAAGAAAGTATATTAGAAAAGACCCCTAGTGTTTATAGCAGCTTACTGCAGTTTCATTTTAAAAAATCTACACTGGGAAGATAGAATAAATGTACTTTTCCCTACTTCTTAACAAAGTACAATGAAAACCTCTGCATTATATATAAAAACCTGCATAAGATGACTCTGAAAGGTGACGAGAAGATAGGCTGGCTAGAGACCTCAGGACCAGGTGTTCCCTGGGGTTTTCTTTTTGCCTCGTAGATCCCAGACTTGGAGCTAAAGCTGGCAACCCAGAAATGCCAGTGAATGGAAAGAAAACAGAGCAATCCTGCTCTCTAGAAAAAGACCTAAGAAATGGGCAGCTAGCAATACAAAAAACTGTTAGACGATAACTGCTCTGCTCCAGTGAAACCATAGATAAAGCTGTAGCCCTACCACCCATGCCAGCAAAAGCTGGAATGGGAAGCCTAGAGTTCCCCAATGCCCAGACTGTAACAGCGGCGGAACCAACCTCTCCTTAAAACTTCTATTGGGCTAGTGTCGAAGAAAGCTGATCAGGGAGCTAGGACTTTCATCCCTTCCAGGCAGTATCACTCAGGACCATGTAGAATTTCATACCTACTAAGAAGTAATTAGCAATAATGTAATGCCTTTGCCCCTCCCTGCTGGGTCTCAGAAGAGGCTTATGGATGAGTCAGGACTTTTTTTTTTTTTTTAATGTTTACTTATTTTTAAGAGACAGACAGAGCACAAGTGGGGGAGGAGCAGAGAGAGTGAGAGACAGAATCCAAAGCAGACTCCAGGCTCTGAGCTATCAGCGCAGAGCCCAACGTGGGGCTTGAACTCACAAAGAGTGAGATCATGACCTAAGCTGAAGGTGGATGCTTCACTGACTGAGCCACCCAGGTGCCCCGGGACAAGTCAGGACTTTTATCTCCACCCAGCAGTAATGAGGCCAATCTTCCCCTATAATATCAGTCAATGCCATGAAGAAAAGGAGTAACAAAGCCCAGAAGGTAGCTGAGTGTGGAGCAAGAATTCCTACTCCCATCTAATGGTAATTACTGGCTCCTCCCCTCAGATGTCAATGAAGGTTAAGTGGGATCCTAAAATTCTACTATCCAGCAGTAATGAGGCAGTACACCTCCCACTTCTGCTTTCCCTTCCTAGAAGAAACTAGCTAAAACAGAAGATTTTTTTAATGTTTATTTTTGAGAAAGAGAGAGAGAGGGAGAGTGCATGAGTGGGGGAGGGGCAGATAGAAGAGGCAGATACAGGATCCAAAGTGGGTTCCACGCTTCAACTCACAAACCTCAGATTATGCCCTGAGGCAAAGATGGACACTCAACTGACTAAGCCACCCAGGTGCCCCTAAAACAGAAGAGTTTAATACAACCCAAGCTCTCATTACATAATATCTAAGTTTCAACAGAAAATCACTCATACCAAGAACCAAGAAGATCTCAAACTAAACAAACAAAAACAGTGAACAGCCAATATGAAGATGACAAAAATGTTAGAATTATCCAATAAAGGTCTTAAAGAATTCATCATTAAAATGATTCAACTAACATTACAAATGTGCTTGAAACAAATAAGAAGTACAAAGTATTAATGAAGAAATAGAAGATATAAAAAGAGAGAAATGGAAAGTTCAGAACTGAAAAACACAATAATAACAGCAAAAAAACAGTAGATAAGCTCAACAGCAGAATAGAGGGGATAGAGGAAAGAAACAGTGAACTTGAAGATAGGACAATAGAAATTACCCAATCTGGGAAGAGGGGAAGATGGTGGCAGAGTAGGAGGACCCTAGGCTCACCTCATCCCTTGAATACAACTAGATAACAATCAAATCATCCTAAATACCCTAGAAATTGACCTGAAGATTGGCAGATTCCACAACTAAGGGTAAAGAGACCATATCAAAGAAGTTAGGAAGGGCAGAGATGTGGTTTGGGAGAGAAACAGATTGTGGCTACTGTAATGCAAAGTGAGCTGCAGTCTTGGAGAAGGGTGAGAGACAGATTAGAATACAAGGGAGTGCACAGGGAAAATGAATCCCCATAGCTTGCAAAGCAGGAGGAGTTGAATTTCCTGAGTTTTTGCAACCAGTAGGCTTAAAGCCTAGTGTTCTAAAGGTCAGCAGGTTTGGCTCAGGGAGAACCCAGAAGTATTAGGGCTGTTCCCGGAGAGAAGGCAGGGCAAACAGCCTAAGGACATATAGTGTGAACAGTGATCTAAAGAGTGCCTAGGGTATACAGTACAGAGGTTTATTGCTTATCTCAGAGTATATCCCAGAGAGGCAGCATTCACGGACAGACCCCTCCATAAGCAAGAAAACTGGCAGGTGCCATTTCCCTCCTCTGCTCCTCATGGTAAGCACAGCGCCACCTGCAGGAACCAGCAGAGTACTGACACTACCTAACAACGAACCCCTGTGCTCCAGGGGAACCACACTTCTAAGTCCCACCTGCCTTGGTCTCAGTGTAGTGGGCCCCCTCCCTCAGAAGACCAGCTCAAACCCCTGCTAACATTGTGTCTCCTGATCTGGGAGTTTTGCAAAACCTAGGTTCCAGTGATGGTGGTGGCTCTCATTTCAAAGCAGATCAGAGAACCTACTTAAAACATGCCACATTCAGACCAGGGACCAAACACTGCCCACAACAGGAAAAAAGGGGCTCTGCAGATGACTTGCTTGAAGAATAGAGCGGCTGGGGCACCTGGGTGGCTCAATCGGTTAAATATCCAACTTTGGCTCAGGTCGTGATCTCGTGGTTTGTGGGTTTGAGCCCCGCGTCAGGCTCTGTGCTGACAGCTCAGAGCCTGGAGCCTGCTTCAGATTCTGTCTCCCTCTCTCTCTGCCCATCCCTACTCATGCTCTGTTTCTGTCTCTCAAAAATGAATAAACGTTAAAGGAAAAAAAAAAAGGAATAGACTGGCTGGACAAAACAGCAGAGCACATGTAGCACACATTGGAGGCACTCCTAGAAGACCCAGGCCCTTGGGAACAGGGAATACTATGCATCAGGGCACTACAGGACCACTTTTTCATAAGGCCATTACTCTCAAAAACAAGAGATGTAGCTTACTTTCCTAACACAGATAAATAGGCACAGAGACTTAGATAAAATGAGAAGACAAAGAAATTTGTACTAAATGAAAGAACAGGATAAAGCCATGGCCAGAGATTTAAGCAAAACAGATATAAGCAATATGCCTTATGGAGTATATAAAGCAAGGATCATAAGGCTACTCACTGAACTTAAGAGTGGAAGACATCAGTGAGACCCTTAACACAGTGATAAAAAAGAACCAATCAGAGATGAAGAGTGCAATGAATGAGATTGGAAACACTCTGATGCAATGAACAGCAGGCTGGAAGAAGCAGAGGAATGAAATAAGACCTAGAAGAGAGAGTACTAGAAAATAATAAAGATGAACAAAATAGAGAAAAAGGAATTATGCAAAACCAGAATAGATTTAAGAACTCTGGATTTCATCAAGCATAATAATATTTGCAGGTGCCTGGGTGGCTCACTTGGTTAAGTGTCTGATTCTTGATTTAGATCAGGTCATGATCTCATGGTTCATGAGACTGAGCCTTGCATTGGGCTCTGCGCTGTCAACATGGAGACTGCTTGGGATTCTCTCTCCCTCTCTATCTGCCCCTCCCCCATTTGTGCTTGCTCTCTCTCTCTCTCTCTCTCTCTCTCTCTCAAAATAAATAAATAATATAAATTTTAAAAAAGTAATAGTATTTGTATTACAGGAGCCCCAGAAGAAGAAGAAAGGGAGGTAGAAAATTTGTTTGAAGAGATAATAGTTGAAAACTTCCCTAATCTGGGGAATGAAACAGATATCCAGATTCAGGAGGCACAGAAAATCCCGAACAAAGTTAACAAAAGCAGATCTACATAAATACATATTATCAATGAAATGGCAAAATATAGAGATAAAGAAAAAAAATTTAAAGCAGCAAGACAAAAGAACACAGTTACATACAAGGGAAACTCTGTAAGGCTATCAGGGGATTTTTTCAGCAGAAACTTTCCAAGCCAGAAGGGAGTGGTATGATATATCCAAATTGCTGATTGGGAAAAATCTGCATCTGCAGTCAAGAATATTCTAGCCCAGTAAGGCTATCATTCAGAATAGAAGGAAAGATAGAGTTTCCCAGACAAACAAAAACTAAAGGAACTCAGGACCATTAAGCCAGCCCTGAAAGAAATCTTAAAGGGAACTCTTTTAGTGGAAAGGAAAGACCAGAGGAGACAGTATGAAGGTAGGAAACATAAAAGCAGTGAAAATGAACATTTTTGTAAAATTTCAGTCAAGATACTTACAAAATAAAAGGATGTAAAATATAACATACCTAAAATGTGGGGAGGAGAGCAATAAAGTATGGATTCAAACTTAAATGATTATCAAATTAATATAGACTGCTATATGCAGATGTTATATGCAAACCTAATGGTAACCACAAATCAAGAACCCCTGATAAATAGGCAAAGCATAAAAATCCAGCAAGCTATGAAAGACAGAAAGACAAGAAAAGATCAGAGAAAATCTTCAGAAACAACCAAAACCAGGTAATAGAATACAATGAACACATATCAATAGTTACTTTGAATGCAAATGGACTAAATGCTCCAATAGAAAAACATACGGTGACAGAATGGATAAAAAGATTTATTCATACACTGCTTAAAAATACTCATTTTAGGGGCGCCTGGGTGGCTCAGTTGGTTAAGCATCCAACTTTGGCCCAGGTCATGATCCTGCACTTTGTGGGTTTGAGCCCTGCATTGGGCTCTGTTCTGACAGCTCAGAGCCTGGAGTCTGCTTCAGATTCTGTGTCTCCCTCTCTCTCTGCTCCTCCTCTGCTTGCACTCTGTCTCCCCAAAATAAATAAATATTTTTAAAAAATTTTAAAAAGACTCATTTTAGACTTAAAGACACCTGCAAATTTAATGTGAGGGGATGGAGAAATATGTATCATGCAAATGGATGTCAAAAGAAAGCCAAACTAGCAATACTTATATTGAACAAAATAGACTTTAAAACAAAGACTGTAGCAAGAGACAAAGAAGGATATTATATAATAATAAAAGGAACAATCCAAGAAGAAGATATAACAATTATAAATATTTATGTAACCAACATGGGAGCACCCAAGTACATAAAACAGTTAGTAACAAACATAAAGAAACTAATCGGAAATAGTATAATAGGAGAGAATTATTAATACTCAGTTACATTAATGGACAGATCATCTAAACAGAAAATCAACAAGGAAATAATGGCTTTGAACGACACACTGGACCAGATGGATTCTGGTCCTAAAACAGACCATCCTAAAACAGCAGAACACACATTCTTATCAAGTGCACATGGAACATTCTCTAGAGAGGATTATATATTAGGCCACAAGACAAGCCTCAACAAAATAAAAAAGATCTAAGTCATACCATGTACCTTTTCTGATCACAATGCTATGAAACTAGAACTCAGCCACAAGAAAACAATCTTGAAAGACCACAAATACATGGAGGTTAAAAACATGCTACTGAACAATGGAAAACCAAGAAATAAAAGAAATAAAACCTACATGGAAACAAATGAAAATGAAAACATAATTGTGTCAAAACCTTTTGGATGCAGCAAAAGCAGTTCTAAGAGAGAAGTTTATAGCAATACAGGACTACCTCAAAAGGCAAGAAAAATCTTAAATAAACAACCTAACCTTACACCTAAAGAAGCTAGAAACTGAACAACAAACAAAACCTAAAACCAGAAGAAGGAAAGGAATAATAAAGATTAGAGCTGAAATAAATGATATAGAAACTAAAAATAACCCAATAGAACAGATCAATGAAACCTGGAGCTGGTTCTTTGAAAAATCAATAAAATTGGTAAACCTCTAGCCAGAAAAAAAGAGAAATGTTTCAATTAAAATCACAAAAAAGAGAAGAGAAGCAACAACCAACATCACAGAAATACAATTATAAAAGAATATTATGAAAGAACTGTATGCCAACTAAGTGGATAACCTAGAAGAAATAGATAAATTCCTAGAAACATATAACCTACTGAAACTGAATCAGGAAGAAAAACAAAATCTGAATATACCAAATACCAGCAAATAAATTGATTCAGTAATAAAAAAAACTTCCAACAAACAAAAGTTCAGGACCAGATGACATCACAGGCATTCTACCAAACATTTAAAAAAGAGTTAATACCTATTCTTATCAAACTATTCCAAAAATAGTGGAGGAAGGAAAATTTCCAAATTCATTCTATGAGGCCAGAATTACTCTGATATCAAAGACACCACAAAAAAGGAGAACTAGAGGACACTATCTCTGATGAACATAGATGCAAAAATCCTCAACAAAATACCAGCAAATTGAATCCACTAATATATTTTAAAAAATCATTTGTCATCATCAAGCACAATTTATTCCTGGGTTGCAAGTGGTTCAATATTTGCAAATTAATCAACATGAGCATCATCAATAAGAGAAAGGATAAGAACTGTAGGATCATTTCAATAGATGCAGAAAAAACATGACAAAGTACAACATCCTTTCATGATAAAAACCCTCAACAAAGTAGATTTAGAGGGAATATAACTCAACATAATAAAGACCATATAGGAAAATTTCAGTTAACATCATCCTTAGTGGGGAAAAACTGAGAACTTTTCCCCTAGGATCAGAAACAAGACAAGGATGTCCACTATCACCATTTTTATTGAACACAGTACTGGAAGTTCCAGCCACAGGATTCTGACAACAAAAAGAGATAAAAGGCATCCAAATAAGTATGGAAAAAGTAAAACTTTCATGATTTGCAGAGACATGGAGCTGTATATAGAAAACCAAAAGACTGCACCAAAAACTTGCTAGAGCTGATAAGTTCAGTAAAGTTGCAGGATACAAAATCAACTCACAGAAATCTGTTGAATTTCAAAAAAAAAAAAGGAGAAGGAGAAGAAGAAGAAATCTGTTGCATTTCTAATACACCAATAATGAAGCGGCAGAAAGAGAAATTAAGAAAACAATCCCATGTACAACTGCACCGAAAATAGTAAGATACTGAGGATTAACCTAACCAAAGAAGTGAAAGACCTCTATTCTGAAAAGTATAAAACCCTGATGAAAGAAACTCAAGATGACACAAAGAAATGTAAAGATATTCCATGTTCATGGATTGGAAAAACAATTATTGTTGAAATGTCTATACTACCCAAAGCAATCTACACATTTAATGCAATCCCTATCAAAATACCAACAGAACTAGAAAAAACAAAATTTTTCACAGAACTAGAACAAACAATCCTGAAATTTGTATGGAACCATAAAAGACTAGACAAACCAATCTTGAAAAAGGAAAACAAAGCTGGTGGCATCATAATTCTGGACTTCAATTATATCACAATACTGTGGTACTCAAAATAGTGTGGTACTGGTACAAAAATAGACACATGGATCAATGGAACAGAATAGAAAACCCATAAATGGACCCACAGTTATATGGTCACATAATCTTTGACAAAGCAGAAAGGAATATCCCATGGGAAAAGACAGTCTCTTCAACAAATGGTGTTGGAAAAACTGGACAGCATCATGCAAAAGGAAGAAACTGGACCACTTTCTTACACCATACACAAAAATAAATTAAAAAATGGATGAAAGACTTAAACCTGAGACCTGAAACCATTTAAAATCCTAGAAGAGAACCCAGGCAGTAAATTCTCTGACTTTGGCCATAGCAACTCTTTTGTAAATAGGTCCCTGAGGCCAATCAAAAGCAAAGAGAAGGGAAACAAAAGCAAAAATAACTATTATATTTAAATAATAAACTATTGGGACTACATCAAAATAAAAAGCTTCTGCACAGCGAAGGAATGGGAGAAGATATTTGCAAATGCATATTTATTACATATATAATAAAATATTATTCTTCCATAAAAAAGAACAAAATCTTGCCATTTGCAACAATATGGATGGAGCCAGAGAGTATAATGCTAAGCAAAATAAGTCATTCAGAAAGACAAATACCATGTGATTTTATTCATATGTGGAATTTAAGAAAGAAAACAAATAAGCAAACCAAAAATCAGAGTCTTAATTATAGAGAACTGATGGTTACCAGAGGGGATATGGGTGGGGGAATGGGTAAAACAGGTGTTGGGGATTAAGAAGTGCACTTATCATGATGAACACAGATGATGTATGAAATTGTTTAATCAATATATTGTACACTTAAAATTTATATAATACTGTACGTTAACTAATTGGAATTAAAACACAAACTTAAAAGAAAAAAGGAATTACCCATGTGAACAATAAAGAGAAACATTGAAAAAAAAGTGAAAAGACCTTCAAGAACCTGTGTAGTCTATTACAAAATATTCAACATTCTTGCCATTAGAGTTCCATAAGGAGCAGAGAAAGAGGACAAAACTGAAAAGAAAAACAAAACAAAACAAAACACTTGAATAAATAATGGCTTAAAAGTGAGACAGAAATGACATCTTAACTTTATAAGGAAAAATAATTTGAATAACAATAGATTTGTCTTGAGAAACCATGGAAGCTAGAAATAAGAGAAACATTTCTGAAGTGCTGAAAGAAAAGACCTGTTGATACAAAAAACTACACTCAGCTAAATATCCTTCACAAATGAAGAGGAAATCAAAGCATTCTTAGATGAAGAAAAACTAAACAGATCTCTTGCCAGTAGATTTACCCTAAAAGATGTCTAAAAGAGTTCCCAAAACAGAAAGCAAATAATGGAAGAAGAAAATTTGCAACATCTGAAAGGAAGAGGGATTGATGGAAAGAGTAAGTATATTGTAAATAGAGTATTTTCTTTCTCTTCTTCTAAATTATGTTTAAGAGGTGAAGCAAAAATTATACCACAGCTAGATATAGTTCTTAACATATGTAAGGGAAATATTTAAGCCAATTATTACAAATGGGAGAGAGTAAAGGTCTAAAGAAAGATAAGATTTTTATACTTCTCTTAAACTGGTAAAATGGTTAAAATATTGATACCAGATAGTGACAAGTTATGTATGTATTATGTACCACTTAAATCAGTAAAAAGCTATAAAAAATACATTCAAAACAACTAAAGACAAATCAAAATAGAATACTAAAATATGTTCAAGTAACTCACAGGCAGGCAGGAAAAAGAAAACAGAGAAGTGAAAAACAGAGAACAGAAAACAAAATGGCAGACTTAAAGTCTAACACACCAGTAATTAAATTAAATGTAAATGGCCTAAATACACCAATTACAAAGATAAAGATTGGTAAAGTGCATTAAAAATCTGACCAACCTAGGGGCACTTGGGTGGCTTAGTTGGTTAAGTGTCTGACTTCAGCTCAGGTAATGATCTTGTGGTTTGTGGGTTCAAACCCAACATCCAGCTCTGTGCTGACAGTTCAGAGCCTGGAACATGCTTTGGATTCTGTGTCTACCTCCCTCTTCATGCCCCTCCCCTGCTCACATTCTCTCTCTCTCTCTCTCAAAAATAGACAACATAAAAAAAAGAATCACCAAAAAAAAAAAAAAAAATCTGACCCACCTATATGCTGTCTACAAGAAACTCACCAAATATAACAATAGAGGCAAGTTGAAAGGAAAAAGATGGAATAAGTAATATCATGTAAACATTAATTTTAAAAAAAGCAGGAGTAGCTACATTAGTATCAGCTAAGTAGACCTCAGAGCAAAGAAAATTGCCAGAGATAGAGAGAGATATTACATAATGATAAAAGGATCAATCCATCAAGAAGGCATAGCAATCCTGAATGGGTATCTACCACACAACAGACCTTGAAAATACATGAAACAAAAACTAATAGAACTGAAAGAAAAAATAGACAAATCCAGAATTATAGTTGGAGATTTCAAGACTCCTTTCTCAACAACTGATAGAAACAATTAGGCTGAAATTCAGCAACAGTATAAAAGCACCAAACAACCCCAACCAATAGGAGGTAATCAACATTTGTAGAGCAGTCCACCCAACAGCAACAGAATACACATTCTTTAAAATACCTATGGAACATATACCAATATAGATCATATCCATAATCATAAAGCAAACTTTACCATATTAACAGAAAACAACAATAACAAAATTGTATGATCATATTTATAAATGCAGAAAAAGCATTTGGCAAAATTTAATACCTATTTATGATAAAAACGCTCAGAATAATAGGAATAGACATGTAAGTCCTTCAAAAATAACAGGAAACACGTGCTTTCAGAGATGGATAACCTTAAATAAGAAAACTATAATTTCAAAAAGTGGACTGATCTACCCATAATTAGTAATAGATGTGAGACCTATTACTAAGCTTGTGACAGTTTCAGATTTGGGAATACCAGACCATTGGCCAACTATATGTCTGTCAAATGGTAACTTCAATTAAAATGTTCACCCTGGACATAATATCTATGTCCATTAGCTTTTCTTTCAGGAGGAGCAGTCTTTTACTTACTCAAAGGAGACTCTTGAGAGTTACTGTCATTTTCTAGTCTAACTTAACAACACTTTTTGTGAACCTAGAACTGCACAGTGTTATGTGTATCACAGCCTATAGATATCTTTTTACACTGGGGTGCCTGAGTGGCTCAGTGGGTTGAGTGTCTGACTCTTTATTTTGGCTCAGGTCATGATCCCAGGGTTGTGGGATTGAGCCCCATGTTCAGCTCTGTGCTGAGCATGGAGTCTGCTTAAGATATATTCTCTCTCTCTCTCTCTCTCTCTCTCTCTCTCTCTCTCTCTCCCCTTCCCTCTGTCCCTCTTTCCCACGTGAACTCTCTCTCTCTGTCAAAAATAAAAACAAAAACAAAAAAAGAAAACAGAAAAAAAAGAAAAAGAAAAAATCTTTCTACACCATGAATATACCAAAATTACTTTAGCAGACATTACGTAGTATCCCAAGGCCATGTGTCTATGTAGCCTACATGAGAGTGGACACAGATGGCAATAACTGATATATATTGAGCCTTTTCTTTGTGCTAGGCAGTGTTCTAGGCATGTCACCTTTAGTGACATGTTTATCTGTCACAACACTATAAGGTAGATATCCTTGCCATTGTTTAGGTGAAGAAATAGGCATAGGAGGTAAGCAACTTGCTGCAGTTGTAGTTAGAAAGTTGGAGAGCTAGGCTATTTGAACACAGCCAGACTACCTCCAAAGTCTGTGGTCTTAATCATTACTCTGTAAATGATTAAACATTTGAATTTCTATACCCAGAAAGGTCACATAAATGGTTTTCCTTGAAACTGCCTTGGCATCCATAATTTCTGAGTGGCAGGGAAGGCTTTTCTGTTCAGACTGAGTTGGAGGTTACTTTTTCTTTATAAAAAGTAGATAACTGTAAAACTCCTTCCAACCCTGTCTTATCTGATGTGAGTTACACAGGCTTCAACAAGATGTTAGCAGCCAAAGAGTGATGAACCACAAGTCCTGCAAGTTGCAGAAACACAAGGGACAGGCTTCAGTACTGTGTAATATTTCTTGTCTCCTTCCCCTATTTACCTCTCTCTGGCTTCAGAAAATTTTGCTTTTCCTTTGCAAAGAATCTACTATCCTTTGCCATGTTTAGATTGCTTCAACTTGGCTAGCTGAGTTTCCTACTCTTTAGTGTTGTAGTCAGTAGCATTAGATGGCTGAGCAATAGGGGAAAAGGGTAATGACTTACTCAGGCTAAATCTCCACATACAATACAGAAGCTGGAGAGAGGGAAGTAACTAGAGAGGTTCAGAATATAAATAGGCAGGGGCACAAGTGAGCTTTAGGTTGAGCATATAAGAGATCCTGAGTAGTTATAAGGAGAGAGAGAAATTAAGAGTAGAAAGAGAGACATTTGAGAAGTGCTTCTGTGAATTTAAAATGGGACGTATTTCAATACTATTCAATATATGCAAGAAAAGATTACAATCTCTGTCAAAGCTCACCTTGCTTCTTGGGTTGTCTATAAATGCAACTCTGAGCAGAAAACTGGCTATAATGGGGCCCTTGTTTTATTAGGATTCCACACGTTTGACAGAGAAGGACCACTCCTAGAGGCTGACAGGTAGTTAAAGGAATTGTACAGAATGTTTTGAAGGAAAAAACTTTTAAAAATAATTGAGATGATAAAGAATAAAGAGCTTGCATTTATAAATCTGACTTCATATAACTGTAAACTAAAAATTGGAGACTTTTAACATTAGAAAGAACCAGAAAAACTCAAAAACAAGAAAGAGAAGATATTTAATAAGAAAAGAGTAAAATACTTTTAACTGTGTTATGAGTTGACCAGCTCCTAGGAGGAATTGGAGTATCAAAATCTCAGAGTTTATTATTTATTTTTCATCCTATGTGGTTAATTACAATAATGTATATCATTTTCATTTTGAAAAGTGGATTTAGTTATTCTTGTTAACTTTTTAGTTGTTTATACAACGTCTCGATCTAAATGACCCTTTGGTTATTCTCAGTTTCACTGGGAATGTGGACCCTTGCTAAAAATTGCAATGACATTTTGTTACTCAAAATAGGAAAATCAGATAAGCAGCACCCCCTGCAGGTTGGTTTCTTGATCCAGCATATTCTTGCCTGATTATATGACCTGTCATAATATTTAAAAAAGAAATTGTGAGAAACATGAAGGTAATAGTTTTGTAACAGAAATAACTGATATGAATATGAAAAATGTGTAAACTTTGATTTTGTAGATTCCATAATCTTTGTTTCCTATTTCTCTAGCTCATTTTTTCCTAATAAGAAAAAATTAAAATCAGACTGGCAATATAGATCTACTCTAGAATGGAGAGAGAATACCCTATCTAGAAAAAATTTCTGACTTTAAGAATCCAAGGACTAGTTTGTGAAAGTGAACTTAAAAAGCCTATCAAAGCCATGAAATTGAGAGCTGTATTGGTCCTTTTTACTTCTATTTAGTTAGGAGAATTTTCAAAATTAAGAACTTTTGGTTCAGTTACTCTTATTCTGTGTCTTACTGGAAATGAGAGTGTTGTGCTTTAAACATCATGTTTTCATTGCTGTCATTTAATCCTTTGGACAACTGAATTACTTATTTTCTTTTAAATTTCCCCAGGGTTAACAGATCTGACTATAGGTTCAGATTTTAGTAATGTGGTTTTGTAATCCTAGAGTATGTGGTCGTTTTAGAAAGAAAATAGTCCTTTCATGATTCAGCCCTAGGCATGAGAAAAGATAACTTCTCCTCTGACTCCAGTATTATCTGAGACTCCACAAACAACCAATTAACACTGTAGCTTAAGGACAAAAGGAAGGATCTGGCCTTAAGAAAGCAATGGTAATTTTGCCTTCAGAGACTGTCTGAACATACTATTAGATGTTTCCATGTGAAAGGTGCCACTTGGGTCCAACATGGGTGTAGTGGGCTTGTTAATTTTGTTTGGCCATTATCCATTTCCCCTTCCTCTGTTAATTGCATGTTTATTTGAGTAATGGAGTCCATCCCTTTCTATTATGTGGCCTGATTCATATGCATAGCCTAGGCTTCAAGAAGAGTACATGGCTCTGGCTTGGCCAATCAGAGCACCATGACCCATCAGTGACAGGAACTGGGTAAGGGATGTGCTCGTGACCTCGGCTGGGTCAAGTTCCTCACTGGGACTTTTGCTGGAACTTTTGGGAAAGATACAGAGTCTTCTGCTAGGTTGCTAAATTGACAATGGAAACCTGGCACTTCTTGGTAGCCTCCCCACCCCGCCCCCCGCCCCCAGATACTTGAAAGCATTAGCCTTTGCCTGAGAAAAAGCCAACCCAGAAAAAAGCAAATCAAAGAGATGGAGCCAATAAGAAATTCCTGAAGATGTAACTGATTACGTCTCTCTGTGCCTGAGCCCATCCATACTCTTCAGCTTGTCAGTTTTGTGTGTCATTAAGAATAAATTATAAGTAATCTTAATAATTATATAATTATTTCATGTTTTGTTTTAAGTTTATTTATTTATTCTGAGAGAGACAGAGAAAGCACGAGTGGGGGAGGGGCAGAGGGGGAGAGAGAGAGAGAGAGAGAGAGACAGAGAGAGAGAAACCTAAGCAGGTGGTCAGTGTGCAGAACATGATGTGGGGCTCAAATTCACAAAACTGTGAAATCATGACCTGAGCCAAAATCAAGAGTCTGACACTTAACCTACTGAGCCACTTCAAGCGTCCCTATTAATAATTATTATTAATATTTTAAGCCAATATAAGCTGAGTTACACTGGCAACTGAAAGAGTTCTGATGAACACAATTAGTTTTCTGTGAATTGGTACTATTGGCCATGACAAGGAATGAAATATTGTTAAGAGGTCTTGTAGTCCTAGAGGAGAGTGACTAGGAAAATCATAGTTATGGGACAGAATTTCAAATTAGCTATTAAAATGGTACAGGCTGCCAGACAGAGAAAACTTGGTTTTATCAAATGACCCATATTATAATGTACAAGACATTATTTAAAAAAAAAAACAAAACGCTGCAGACTGGTACACGTTGTTCAAAATGAATAAAAGCTATATATATATATTAGGCTGAAAAACAGTCCCCCAGAGATATCTATTTCCCTGAACATGTGAAGGTTACATTAAATGGCGAAAAGGACTTTACTGAGGTAATTAAAGATCTTGAGGTGGGGCAATTATACTGGATTATCTGGATCGGCTCTAATTGTAATCATGAAGATATATAAATATAAGAGAGCTGTAAGAAGGTCAAAAGAGGAAATGGATGATGTGAAGACAGAAGCGGAGTTTGGAGTGATGTCAGTATGAACCAAGGGTGCCAAGGCAGTCTCTGGAGGCTGGAAGAATCGAAGAACAAATTCTCCCTTGGACCCTCCTGAAGGAACCAGCCCTGTCAATGTGAGATGGATTTTAGACTTCTAATATCCTGCATGGTAATAGAATAAATTTGTGTCGTTTATGCCACTAAATCTGTAGTAACTTGTTACAGTAGCAAAAGGAAACTAATACACATGTTAAGTGGATCCTTTTTTTTTTTTTAAGTTTATTTATTTTGAGAGAGAGAGCACACCACGCATGCATGCGTGTGTGCACAAGTGGGAGAGGGGCAGAGAGGGCAGAGAGAGGGAATCCCAAGTGTGGAGGCTGACATGGGGTTTGATCCCATGAACTGTGAGGTCATGACCTGAGCTGAAATCAAGAGTGGGACACTTAACTGACTGAGCTACCCAGGCACCCCACATGGATTTTTTTTTTTTTTTGAAACAGACAACCTCATATTGAAAAATATTTTTTCTCTTGAACCACAAGCAGCTTTAAGAGAGAAAAAAAGATCTCCAAACATACCTGGGCCTTATTCTCTGAGCTAATTAAAAGAACATTTCTAGTTAGGGTTAAACATAGGGATTTCCCAACAAATTGGATTACTTAAGAGGATCATCAGGGTCAGATTATATCATGGTGTTCATGACTTGAACACCTTATTATCCAAGAGAGAGCATTGTTAAGAGGCCTTCAAAGGAAGGTGGGATGATTCTCGAGCCGACTTGAAGTAGGGAGAGACAAGAAGTTAAACTTCCCCTCCAGAGACAGTGTGTCAGTCAGGAAAGTATTTCCTGTCAGTTGAAGTATCTTTTTATAGCTGGGAAAAACTTGGGAAATCAACTTGTGAGCCATGGAAAAAGGTTTCTTTTGTTTATTTACTTTGGCTTTTTGAAATGTTCTTGGATTTGAGCAGATGTTTGACTGGAGAAAACAGACCTAAGGACAATTAAAGATATACCAAGTTGACTCTGCAGGAAACTAGCATTGTTTATTGCTGCATTTGAGAGAAGCTCCAAGATGGAGCAAAAAAGGAGAAGACTGGTGACCACCTCAGGCCTATATTCCCACAACGGCAGGCTGTGTTTCTGTTGCACCTTTGTGCAGCGAGTGAATTCACCTGAAACCTTCCCCGAAAGAGGGCAAAGTATGCTTTCTCCTCCACTTTAACTTAGACACCATGTCCCATCTTGGTGAAGTGCCATTTTGTTTAAAGGAACATATCCTGAATGTGTACAGCTAAAGACCCAGAAGAAGCCCACCATTAGAATGTAGGCTTTTCAGCAACCTTTATGCAGGTCTCTCTTTGCTTTAAACTCTCCTGGAGAAACAAGGACTGGCCAAGTTAGCCTAAGCACAATAACTCTTGGGCAAATATAGGGACATGATTCTCTCCCTACACTACCAACCTATAGACCACCAGTGGCTATACTTACCCTGAGGCAAGAAGTCCAAGGGAACCAACCTTGTGCATGGATTCAATACTGGAAGGGAGTGATAATGGTTTTAGGTATTTAACTTTCTGGTGTCAGTGGAGAGTTGTTTGTTTGTTTGTTTTTTCCTTTTTCTTTCTGACTTAGATTCTCCAAGGGTTGGCAATAGTGGTGAGCATAGGAGTGAGAAATGTGTGTGTGTGTGTGTGTGTGTGTGTGTGTGTGTGGTGGAGTGTGGTGGTTAAAAGAGGACATTACACTGAAAGATGAACTTAGATTTAAAACTAGCAGCTGCAAGGAATGGACCAGTAGACTGAGGCTCCTAGTTGGCAAATAAATATTTCTCCATAAAGACAGCTGATATTTCCTGGGGTATACTTTATTTTTTTAAAGTATATTTAATTATTTTTGAGAGAGAGGGTGGAGGAAGAGGCAGAGAGTGAGAATCTCAAGCAGATTCGGTGCTGTCAGTGCAGAGCCCAATGTGGGGCTCGATGTAGGGCTTGATCTTGAGAACTGTGAGATCATGACCTGAGCCGAAACCAAGAGTCGGGCACTTAACTGACTGAGTCACCCAGGCACCTCCTTGGATACATACTTTAAATGAGAGACAGTCTTTTATATGCTTTACATATTTAACCTATACAACAGCACTATGATGAGAGTGCAAATGTTATTTCCATTTAATAACTGGAAAACTGGAGGCGCAGGGAGTCCAAAGCACCCAGCCAGTAAGTGGGGGAACTAGGATTGCACTCAGGCCGTCTTCATCTAGAGCCACAAGGAGAAAAGTGGAAGAGGAATGAAAGCAGCCACTCAAAACTAGATAATGATGCCTCCAAGGAAAAAAGAGCCTGCATGCTGCGACATTTTCATTTCTCTGGGCAAGTGCTTCCTTGAATGGAAGGCGGAGGCAGGCCAGGGTGACTCAGCCCCTGCCTGGGCAGCCCACTCTCTGGATGGGGTCCATCCTGCTGGTGTGGGGTACAGATGTGCTGGGGAGGGAATGCTGAGTTGGGAGATGGTGTCCATGGGACACATGCCTGAGGCTGAAGCTCAGGGCAGAGTAACATCCCTTTGTGCCTGAAATGGGGTTGTCCGACTTCCTGGGGGAATGTGCTTCTGTTTGCCATCAAACCAATTGGAATTAATTTAGCAAGTGTCAGTTGTTTCCCTCTGAACTGTGTCAAATGCTATTCTAAAATGAGACTAACTAGTGAAATCCTTTCGCAGACTTTTTTTTTTTTTTTTACAAGATTGAGATAATATTTCACAGAAAGATGCGATGGAATGAGGCAGCCCTTTTTAATCACAGACAAATTTCCCCTGAGGATTTTGACGCCTCTCTCACAGCATGGGGACCTGCTAGTGGGATGTGTGCCTTGGAGGAGTTTTGTTGTTGTTGTTGTTGTTGTTGTTGTTGTTGTTGTTGTTGTTTTTACTAGGAGTGGCTGACCTACTACTCATTCTCTCAATCATATACCTTGAGAACTAGTGCTAGACGCTGCTTTCACCTTCTCTTTGAGAATAAGCCACTGGGTACTTCCAACCTTCTAAACTTTTGAGAAATGGTTTGGAGATGGAGATGTCACCATTATTGTTATTAGTTGTGGATGTGAATTTACAAGGTGGGAAAGTCATCATCTAGAAGACAACTTAGTTTAGCACTTAGCTAAGTGCTGGCTGGAGACTGTGATGCAATCCCACTCCTTTGAAGGAACACGGTGGGAAAACAGATGCTGAGGAGGGACTTATTTCAAACATACTGAAGTCATTTATATACATGATTCTGGCAGGTAAGCAAGGGAGACCTAAGTGGGAGACCACGGGCCTGGTGTATCAGCATGAGAAAAGGTCATTCAGTTTAGGGGGGTATGCACAGAGTTGAGCACCGAGCAGGGGAAGGCAGAGTGCCTGCGGACAGTTCAGCACTTGGGCACTGACAGTCACTGTGAATGGGGCTGTGGGCCAAGGGCCATCAGTCCACAGACAGCCTGTCTTTTTAGCGTCTGTGAAAACAAGATGGGGACAGTGAGTCCTTCATCCATCCCCTCTGACTTTCCTCTTCCTTTCCTACTCCACCCTCTCTTCTTCCTGCCCTACCCTCTTCACTTTTCCTGCCTTCTCCCCACTCCTTTTGTCTGCTCTCTTGATTTAGTTTCCTTTTTTTTTCTATGCTGTCAGTATCCTTTCGTTAAGAGGCATTGATTCCCCTATTCTGTGTCTTTCTCAAGAAAAATACTGCTTTGTTCAAAGTAACAAATCCTGCTCAGTTCCCCATCACCTCCCATGTTACCTCCCATTTTTTACTTTTCATAGCTGGCAACAAAGCTAGGTCAGGAATGGCAGAGGGGGCTCTGATGCCTCTCCAAGTCTGAACCCCACCCACAGTAGGACTGAAGGGAGAGCCACAGTGATCCAAGGGATCTGATATTCCATGACACCCCACCCTTTATGCTCCCTTTTCTTCATTATAAATTATCTAAGAGACAAGCCCCCTTAAAGAGATTATAATGAGAACTGATTATCCACATCCCCACGGGAGACCAGGAAAATCCCTCTAGTACTTATGTCTCTGCTTGCCTCAGTCACCTCCAAAAGTCCAAGTCCTCAAGGTCATCCTGTATATTCTGACTCTTATTCCCATAATCGTTCAGAACATTCTCTCATGGACTCATGTTCCCACTCCTTCCTGACCCCTAGCCATTCCATGGGCCCTCTGGAACTCAGAGTCTGTCATCATAAGATATGCTGTTTTCAATCTCACCTGTGAACATATTCCTTTCACCTTCCTGCTCTAACTTCCAGCTGTCTGATACAGTAGCTGTTACCCACATGTTGCTACTGAGTACCTGAATGTGGCTAATCCAAACTGAGAAGCGCTGTCAATATGAAATACCTAGTGGATTTTAAAGACTTTCATGGAAAAAAAAAGAATTTAAAGTATCTTGAAGGCTATTTAGGTGAGAATAGGATTTTGTGTTGATAGTTCTTTTAGCACTTCAAAACTGTAGCACTTCCTTCTGGCTTCCAGGGTTTTTCATGATAATATTTTCACTATATTGGGTTAAATAAAATAGATTATTTAAATTATGTGTACCAAATTCTTTTTACTTTTTTTTTTTTAAAGTTTATTTATTTACTTTGTGGACAGAGGGGCAGAGAAAGAGGGAGAGAGAATCCCAAGCAGGCTCTATGCTGTCAATGCAGAGCACAACAAGGGGCTCAAACCCACAAACTATGAGATCCTGACCTGAGATGAATTCAAGAGCAGGACGCTTAACCAACTGAGTCACCTAAGTGCCCCAAATTCTTTTTACTTTTACAAAATGATGGCTAGTAGAAAACTTAAATGACATATGTAGCTTGCATTGTATTGCTCTAGGACAGCAATACAAGCAGCAGTACAAGAAGACCCAGCTTCTTCAAATGGTGCCTCGTCCTTTTCTGATGCTCAGACTAGGTGTAAAGGTGGAACAGGTAGTTCCTGGTTCCTCATTGCTCTTTCCAAACCACTGTTCATCCTATTTCCTAACACATTCCAGATCTTTTGAAGCACATGACATTGAATTAGATCTATATCTACCCCATTCATACTGCAATTATCTACCATTCTCTTGGTTACCCCTTTTCCCCCTTATTGAAGATGTTACCATCTGATTCACTGCCATTCTCCCCAGCATGGCTCTGGTCATCATTCTGATCACTAGTGTCCTCATAGATAATCCATCCACACTTGATGTCCTCACTTATAATGATTTGCCCTCCATCCCACCTCACCATGCCCCCCCCACATCTCAATGATCTTATCTTTGTCACTGCCCATAATTTCACAATCTCCAAAATCTTAACTTCAAACATCCCATTCTTTGAGTAGTATCTCTTATATTTATAGCTTATTTCCTTTAGGCTCCCCATTTTAATAATTATTTGACTCTACTTCCAATCAACTCTTTGACCCTACTTCCAAAACTCTATCACTTTTTTACCTACCCAGCTTAGAATCTATGGTTCATCATTGTGATTACCTCCTTGAATATACCTTTAGGTCCCTTATATCTCTACATCAGTCTTGCAGTTTCTGGAAAAACTCTCAACGTGTTTTAAAACAGCTTGTCCCTAATATCCACAGCCAAGACAACTAAACTAGTCTTACTAAATTTGTGATGCCAAACCTCAAGTTGTCCCCAGCAATGCCTGTCAGTCTTGTAACATATCCCTTGTCATTTTACTCTCTCACTTTCTTCAAACACCTTCACTGACATGATATTTCAGCTGAGATCTTCTATTGCAACTGAGAACACAGAAGCAATCAGAAGAAAATCTCAACCTCTTCCCATCACCAAATCAATCCAACATCTTTGCAACTATATATATATATATATATTCTCTGTTTTTCTTTCACGTATGATCGGCAAATTTCCCTTGCTCTTATCTAAAGCCAATTTCTTTACTGTGACACCATATCCTGTCTTCCCACCTACTGAAGGACTAAATTCCTGCCTGCAATTCACCTTCCTCTGTCTTTTTTTATCCTCTCTACTGGATCACTGGCATCAGCATCAGTCTCTCTTGAACCATTTCTATAAGATATTTAAGCCCACAAGTCCACAGCTACTGTCAGTGTCAGCATCAATGTCACAGAGCCTCTTCTAATGTTTACTCACAGTCATCTTAAACTTTTAGCAGCATTTGATCTGGTTGCTTGTTTCCTCTTGCAAAAGTGTTTACATGGCTTCCAGGGCTGCTTTTCTTTCCCCTACCTGGTTGCTCTTTCTCACCCTCCATTGCTGATCCCTCCCCTCCTCTTTCTCATCTTTTTTTTTTTTTTAATTTTCTAAGGTTTATTTATTTTTGAGAGACAGGGAGACAGAGCATGAGCAGAAGAAGGGCAGAAAGAGACAGAGACACAGAATTTGAAGTAGGCTCCAGGCTCTGAGCTGTCAGCACAGAGCCCGACATGGGCTTGAACCCACGAACTATGAGATCGTGAACTGAGACAAAGTCAGATGCTTAACCGACTGAGCCACCCAGGTGACCCTCTCATGTTTAAATACTGGAGTGTCCACAGGTGCAGTCCATAGATTCTTGTTTTCTTTTCCACACTCATTTGCTCCTAGAAAATTTCACACAGTTTTATGGTTTAAAAAACATATATATGCTGTAAACTTCCAAATTTACCTTCCCAGCCTGGGAATCTCTTTGGATCTCTAAATTCAGAAAGCCAATTGCCCATTCTATATCTCTATTTGATTTCCAATGAGAATCTTGATTATTACATATCTAACACCAAACTCTTTATTTTCCTTCCTAAATCTCTCTTCCCCCATAGTGGTCCATATGTTAGTAAATGCCATCATCATTCACCAGTTAGCTCCACAATTCCCCCAAACTGGAATGAACTCCCTTTTTTTCTCTCATGCTCTCATGACTTACATACAACTCATCATCACATCTGGCAGACTCTAGCTTCACAATACATCCTCTCCATCTCTCCATCACCATCTAGTCTAAGCCATCAACTCTTTACTGCAATAATCTCCTTGGTTTTCTTCTTCTTCTTTTTAATGTTTATTTTTGAAAGAGAAAGAGCACAAGTGGGAGAGGGGCAGAGAGAGAAGGGGACAGAAAATCCAAAGCAGGGTCTGTGCTGACAGCAGAGAGCCCAACATGGGGCTCAAAATCATGAGCCGTGAGATCATGACTTGAGCCGAAGTTGGATGCTTAACAACTGAGCCACCCAGGTGCCCTATCCTTGGTTTTATTCTTACTTCCCTCCAACATTCTCTATGCAACTGCCAGTTTGATCTTACTGAAATACAACCAGATTATTTAATGACCTACTTAGAAACCTATAATGTTTTATAACCTAGCTTATTGTGATGGTTCATTTTATGTGTCAACTTGACTGGATCATGGGATGCCCAGATATTTGGTCAAACAACATTCCACACAGCATTGCTTTGATCTAGAAACTCATTTCACAGAAAGTGAAGTATGACAATGGGCCCATGCTTATGGAACTCACTAACATTGTCATGTTCCCATTATCCTGAAACAGCTGGCTTGACAGAAAGGTACAATGGCCTTTTGAAGACTTAGTTGCAATGCCAGCCAGGTGGCAGTACCTTACAAGGCTAGGGAAGGGTTCTCTAGAAGGCTGTATATGCTCTGAATGATCATCCAATATATGGGCTTATTTCTTCCATAGCTAGAATTCATGGGTCCAGGAATCAAAGAGCAAAAAATGAGAGTGGCATTCCTCACTATTACCCCTAGTGACTCAATAGCAAAATTTTTGCTTCTTGCTCCCATGACTTATGTTCTTCTAGACCTATGGCCTAGAAGTCTTAGTTCCAAAGGCCAAGAAACACAACAATAATTCCATTGAACTGGAAATTAAGACTGCAGCCTGGACACTTTGGGTTCCTCATGCCTATGAATCAATCGGCAAAGAAGAGAATTACTGGACTGGCTGGGGTAATTGATTCTGACAACCAAAGGGAAATTGGATTACTACCCTACAACAGACTATGCAGGGAAGAGTATGTCTAGAAAACAGAAGATCCCTTAGGGCGTCTATTACCATCACATGCCCTGTGATTAACATCAATGGAAAACTATAACAACCTAATGCAGGCAGAACCATTGATGGTCCCAACTCTTTAGGAATGAAGGTCTGGGTTATGCCACCAGGTAAAGAACCATGATCAGTTGAGGCACTTGAAGGCAAAGGGAATATAGAATGGGTAGTAAAAGAAAATAGTTATAAATCCCAGCTACAACCATGTGACCAGCTATAGAAATGAGGACTGTAATTTTCATGAATATTCCCCTCCTTATTTTGTTATAATTGTTAGTGCGTTCGTAGATATAGATATGTACATTAAGCAAATATCTTTGTTTTCTTCCCTCTCTTATTCTTTTATCATGTAACAGAAGAAGTATTAACTTTGTATCATAGTATTTAAGTAGTGTTAACTTTACATCATAGTATTTAAATTACGGGAGAAGAGTAAATATCACTGAAATACTCTACTCCCTCTGCCTATATATACTGTTTTTTCCTAAACATACATACCTATAATAAACTTTAGTTTACAAATTATGCACAGCAAGAGACTAACAACTAATAATAAAACAGAAAAATTTACTGTAATAAAAATTATGTGAATGTGGTTTCTCTCTTTCTCCCAAAATATCTTATACTACTCACCCATATTCTTGCTATGAAGTGGGATGATAAAATGCCTATGTGGTGATATGAAGTGAAGTGAAGTGAATGACATTAAGCTACTACTGACCTGACAATATGTCAGAAGAAGGATCATCTGCTTGTAGACTAGCTGACCATGGGTAACTGAAACCTCAGAAAGCAAAACCATGGAAAAGGAGATACTATTAAATATATATATCTATATACCTGTACCTATATCTATATTTATCTCCTATTGGTTTTGCTTCTCTGGAACACCTTGACTCATATAATTATAATAAAATGAAATTCCATTCCATGGGTTAAAAAGCTCTCCATGATCAGGCTACCACATATTTCTTCAACTTCTATCTTCTTCCCCTTCCTCACTGTGCTCCCACCACGCTGGCCTTCTTATTTTTTGGAACAGGCTAAAGACTTTCCCACTCCAAGGCCTTTGTACTTGCTCTTCCTTCAGCTTAGAATGCACTTCCCCCATATATTTTTAGTGCTTTGTTTTTTTATTTTCTTGTGGTCTTTATTGAACATTCCCTTCCTCAGAGGCATTTCCTAACCACTGTATCCAAAATAGCACCCAGTATCATTCTATCCCCCTGTTTGTTTGTTTGTTCTTCTTAGCACTTATCACTCCTTACATGACATTATTTTTTTAACATTTGTTTATTTATTTTCTACTAGTATGTAATTCCCACAGAAGAAAAACTTTGTCTCTGCATTTTCCTTCACCAAAGTGATCCCTTTCAGACAAGCTTTAAGCTATTTACCCACTCCTTATTTCTTGGCAACAGACGTTGCTCATGAAACTTGCAGAAGAAAAAGATCAATTTTTCTTATTTTGAGTAACTTTTATGGTAAACCCAATTCAAGCATTTAAAAAAAATTTTTTTTTACATTTATTTATTTTTGATAGAGACAGAGCACAAGAGGGGGAGGGGCAGAGAGAGAAGGAGACACAGAGTCTGAAGCAGGCTCTGGGCTCTGAGCTGTCAGCACAGAGCCCCACACGGGGCTCAAACTCACAAATCACGAGATCATGACCTGAGCCGAAATCGGACACTTAACTGACTGAGCCACCCAGGCGCCCCATCCCAATTCAAGCATTTTATAGACAATCGTTGTTTTACAGCAACAGATATTTAAAAAGCTAATTAAATATTGGTAGATATTATATAATTTCCGGGGGCTTACTACCCCACCCTACTCCCTTTTAATTTACTAAACTGATTATATTAAATTTTTGAGCAATTTTCCTAATATACCACTTTGATCACCCCAAAGCAAATTCTTTCTAATTACCAGGCTAACTGCAAGAGAAGCATGCAAAAAAGTTACCATCCCTAGAACATAACTATGCTCAAAGAAGACATCCAGTTTTCCTCATAATTTATTTATTTAGTTTTAGTTTGAATCTTGGATCGTCCATTTCGTATGGTGGAAGTACCCTGGGCTCTTCCATTAATGAACATGGACCTGAGCCTTGGATCCGCCATTCAAATACCATGTGATCTGGGCCAGTTCCTAAACACCTCTGAGACCCAATTTCCTCATCTCTAAAAACAGATTAAGAATAACAATAATATCTACATCACAAGGATTTTATGATGATTTTCTAGCATCACATGTAGGGAAAATTGTTTCAGAAAGTTTAAAGCAATTTAGAAATGTTACTGATATGTGTCTGGGACACAGGAGTTCAATGCATTTTCTTAATAATGAATAAATGAAGTTATATTGGTTTTGTTCCCTTTGAGGACATGTTGGGGATGGCTGTACTAATTTAAGGTGGATTAACCAAGAATAGATATTGGGCTATTTTATTGAAGGACCTTTATCCTTTGTCTATATTCACCACTGTTCAATTGTACAGTGCCATTTTGAACTATCCAGAGCTAAATCTGAGGGGAGGAGAGATATTTATTATGCAGATGACCTATAAATTATCTAGGTGACAAAGAAAGGACAAAATGATACACACACACACACACACACATATATATACACACATGTATATATTTATATACACATACATGTTTGCATATTACTCAATTTTCATCTTAATTTTCACTGATATAAAATATGTATACATTATACATTAAATCTATCTAGTTATCCATCTTAAACCCATGGATAGTTTAACAGGCACAATGACTGGAAAACAAAATAGAAAAAGAACAAAAAGTTAAGCTGACTAAAATAGACAGTTCTTAATGCGCTTGTGCTAGAATTTCAATTACACTACAGGGGCTAAAGAAATAGGCTATATTGTTGCATTCAATTTGCTTTTACTGTCAATAAATGCCCCATGCTCCATCCTGCATTTTCTGTACCCTTCATTGTTTATTTCATAGCTCTTTTCTTTCATTTGCTGTTGTTTTATAAGCTTGCTGTTGTCTATCACTTTGACAGAGAATAAGAGCTATTTGTTAAAAATCTATACAAGTTATTTTGACAAACATAAATGCTTTCCCCCCTGAACTTCCTTAAATACAAACGTACTTACTCTCCAAAGGAACCTTAAATATATATTTGGTTCAAAGTAGCTAGTAATCCAAATCACTAAGTCATAGTCCTTTGTGCCTTACTCTGAGCAAATATAAAACCACTTTGAAATTTTACCTGCAAGTCACAGTGGTTTCCAACATCACTGAAAACAAAACAACAACAACAAACAAAAAACAAGGAGTTGAAGGTAGACAGCCACATGATAGGGAGACACAAACTATCTGAAGACCCGAGGGCTCTTCAAAGCCTACACACAAACATTAAGAAACTAAACAGGGCCTGTTCATGGCTTTCATCACAATTTTGTAGACAGACATAGTAAAATACTGGTCATATTCTGTCTCCAGTCTTGAAACTGACCTAAAATACGATGCAATCCTTTGCAAGAAGGTAGGGATTCTGAACTATCCTGAAATAGGGATTGAACTGCTTCTTCCAAAACAGCTTTACCATTATTCATGGATGAGATATACTGTAACTGAGTGAGCTAGGGTGGATGACTGAAACCCTTGGCTTCATTTCACTCACTTCCCTTTGCAACTGGGTATATGCATACTGGTTGTTGTCAAGTGGGAAAAATATAGCCTACCTCTGTATTCTAGTCTTTAACTAAAGGAGGATCTAAAGCCTCCTTTCTTGGCAGGCCTGGGGGTGCTCTAGGATAGAGAAGTAGATATTTCTGTGTCAGCACTGATGGCCCTCTGGGAATATCTTAAAACAGCACTGAGAACCTTGGTGAGTGTTCTCTGCCTTAAAAGTCTCTCGATTATATAAATGTTCATCTTATGGGCCATATTTAGAGCATGCATGCTCCACAGAATATAAAACAAACGGAAGACTTTACTGCAGAATTATGAAGAACTCACATTGAATGTTGCCAGTTTCACATTCTGTCATGCTGTCCTCCTTGGGATGCAAGTGTTATAGAGGAGGTAGCCATCTGGTCCTTGTGATCATGACAGATGAAAACTGAGTAATATGCAAACAGATATTTTATATTTCTAAACCACAAAGGAGATAACTTGGTCTTTCTGCTGCTTGATTAGAAAGATCTGGGCTTAGACTGAAGTGATGGCAAAAGTTCTGAATATATAAGACCTGATATTTTAAGACATTCTTTATTCATCAAATCCACAAGTACTCTCTGAGCGTCTGTATTGTGCCAGGGCACTAGACTCGGGGGACAGGAAGCTTCCTGTTCTCATAAAGCTTACAATGTATTACTGCAAATCAGAGATATCAAAGGTGATATTTTTGCTTCCTTACTATTATTAGTCTTTTAAACATGATGCAAATTTAGAGATAATAATAATGGGCTGCTTCTTAGTTATATTACTCAACATTTTTTTTAAAGTTTATTTATTTATTTTGAGAGAGAGTGCTTGCATGTGTATGAGTGGGGGAGGGGTAGAGTGAAAGAGTGAGAGAGAGACAATCCCAGCAGGCTCTGCACTGATGGCACAGAGGCCAATGCAGGGCTTGAACTCACAAACTGTGAGACCATGACCTGAGCCGAAATCAAGAGTTGGACGCTTAACCTGACTGAGCCACCCAGGTGTCTCTAATTTAAAATCTTAATAACATTTAATTGCCTATTAGAACTTAGATATAAAATGTTAATTTGAAAGCATATGCCAACCAATTCACTAATTTCCTAGAATTTCTAATGTGGTAGAAATCTACAGCTGTTGATGAAAACAAAATAAAAAGCACTGTAGTGAACCACTGTTACGGGGTTTATAGCTATTAATGTAATTCATTAATTATCCTCAGTTAAACTAAAGCTTATAATAGGTTTAATTTCTTTACAGAAAATTCACTTTTGGTTCAAAATTTTTTTTAAATGGCATAGGGTAAAAATTAATAGACAAGAATAACATGAATATATCTTCCCCTTCTGTTTCATTTCTCCTAATTTTAGTCTGATTCTCCACACTTCTAATGTGATTTCTGTCTCCTCCATTCTCTACGACAAAATTTTTTGTAACTGCTTTGCCAATTACATATTTGTATACTATCTTCTAAGCTAACGTTAGTCTTCTTTCATTTACAAAAATTTCATTTACAAAATTTCCATTTACAAAAATTTGCAAATTGCATTTGCAAAGGGACATAATTAGTAATCACTAGTTGGGCAGAAATTAAGAAAATGGACTCAGAATTTATAAGAAAACTTGTTATTTACTAAGAGCTGCACAGCAGGGGGGAAAGAAAGCACTAGCCAGTAACTGGATGAACATTGCATCCCAGTTCTTCACGCATCAAAATGACAGCCTTTCCTTTAGGTACAGAGACAATCTAACACCCATTCTGAGAATTGTGTTCTCACCAACAGGGGAGAAAAGGCCTCATAGTTCATAGGCTGAAGAGGAGAAGCCTTGTGATACTCAGCACATCAGGAGAAAGTGAACCTTGTAAAACCAAGTTAGATTTCAAAAAGCCTGTTTGTAAGGAGTACTGATAATGCTTATTTGAAAGAGATTATAGCTTTTTTAAAAAATAGCAAAACTGTAGTGATATATCACTGTGTTGATATTTAAACTTTCTCTAAATACTGTATGCATGTAGTGTCTTGTTATTTTTTTTTTTAATTTTTTTTCAACGTTTTTTTATTTATTTTTGGGACAGAGAGAGACAGAGCATGAACGGGGGAGGGGCAGAGAGAGAGGGAGACGCAGAATCGGAAACAGGCTCCAAGCCATCAGCCCAGACAGAGCCTGACGCGGGGCTCGAACTCATGGACCGTGAGATCGTGACCTGGCTGACGTCGGACGCTTAACCGACTGCGCCACCCAGGCTCCCCAGTGTCTTGTTATTTTAAAGGGCTTAAGTTCCTTTACCATTAGGCTTAAAAAAATCATCTAGTTGTACTTGATACTTGCTATAACCCAAATATCAGCCTCCCATGTGTCTTCTGTCCCTCAAGCTTCTGTGGATTACCTTTTTCTCTAGTGCTCAAATAAAAAGGTCTTGGGCCTTCCTTTCTTGCTTTAGAGACCAAGTCCATATCTGAGCTCCACAGGGGACAAATAGCCAAGAAGCATATCTACTTCAGCTGGTGGAGCAGTATACATTGGGTAAAGACGCAACGAGACAGGAGCAATAGCCCGTGTGCATGTCCATCACTGCACATTGTATTCTAGGGCAGTGCAAAGAGATTTAATAAGACAGGATGGGAAAGAGACCTCAATCTTTGGACTCAAGTTTGCTAAGCCGCATGATTAAGGAAGCACCAGTCCCTCCCCTGCTGTCATCAGGGCACTCATACAATAGCAATATAATGAGGCAGAATCTTGGGTCCAGCCTTATATTGAGAGTTCAGTGTTTATGACTGGGAAGGCACTAGCCTGGTCAGGTCAGGGCCCTGGTGTTCAAGACTTGATATTACAGTTGTATAATGTGACAAGATAGCAGCATTTGCCACATTGGCTTTTATGGTTAGAGAGATATCTGCTCTCTGCCGGTGTTGTTGAGGGGTTGGGGTCCAGGTGTATGATTGATGAGAGCTGACTGCCTTCAACACAGAGCTGTAGCTAGACTCCATGGAGCTTTGGAGAAGGCCAACTCAGTCTCTGAGAGGCTAGCTGCAGGAATCAATTTGGAAAATTCTTACAAGTAGAAGAGGTTTGGTCTATAATTCAGGGAGAAGCAATGCACGGTGAGTGAGAATTTTCCATTTTTCATTACCCCCTTGAACCATCCACATATGATTAAAAAATGCTTGTAATGTGACTAAGGTTTGGTCAATGGAATAGGAGGGAAGTGATATTTGACACTTGCTGGTATGGGTCTAAGGACACTGGGCTTGTTCATTCCCCTTCCCAACAGGTTATCGAACCGGTTATGGCTGTGACACAGCTTTGATCAAACAGGTGATAACAAAGCCTTAGGTGAAGCAACAAGATTAAAGGAAACTGGATTTATGAATAGTCATCTAGAGGAGGGTACTATTACTCGACAGGGAAATAATCTTTATCATTCTTCAACCCACTGTATTTTTGACTCTCTATTAAAGCAACTTAGCCTTCATGCCAATCAATTATACGTTGTTTGACAACAGTGAAACAGTGAGAAACCAGACGGTGCAGGCTGGAAACATGGTATTTATTTATATCATGGCAAAATTTTGCTAAAACTTTGACCTGACACACTATCTGCTCTAAGGGAACTGGTTGGAAAGAATAGAATATGAATATAGGTTCTCTTGGAAACTTTTAGCAAGGAATTCAATAAAAAGTCTAGTTCAGGCAAGAATTAGCTAATTTTAAATCAGAGATATAAGGAAATGGAAAGAGTCCATATACCTGGAATCTCATAAGTCGAAGACCAACTACTTTTGAACCTCTTGAAATTTTTTCCTCAAAGACTGATTAAAGTCTTTCTGTAAAACAAAAGGAGCCAGGTCTCTGGGTATGGCTTTCCTACCCAAACCTAGTGTTTCACATAGTCTCAAGGTAACTTTCATTTAAATGAAGAGGTCAGAGTTAAGCTCAGAGGATAAAAAATAAGGCAGGTTAAAGAAATATGGCTGGAAAAGAATGGTGGTATGGATATTACCACATGGAACAGACTATAAAAAATATACCAGAAGACTACTAAAATTTTGAGGGAAATTGCCAAAGAAATGACAAGCTTTGCTTGTAAAAGCTTGTTGTTCAACCTCAAACTAGTTCCTAAGCAAGGCATACTTTCTAACATCTACTTTAGATCTGGCTCTGGTATTAATGAAGAAGAAAGAGCCTCCTATAATGCAAAGTTGGGTCTATATAGGACATAGGAATTATATCCAGAGAGAAAATTGGGCTAATCGGACAACTCACTTCACTTCCAGGATAATGTCCCATGATTTTCTACTCAGGATTTGATACTACTTATGTAGTAGTGATCTCTATGTGTTTCCTTCCTATTCTTGCCTTTTCCGAGTGGCAGTTTTATCATGGTTGTCTTGTTTCTTCACCATCATTGCATGGTGAATGTGAGAATGATGATGGGGCAGGGAGATTAGGCAGATTTAAAAAATCATTTAATTTAAAGGTATCTGAACTACAAAGGTCCCACAAAGAACATTATCTATAGTTTCTGAAATTTGAGATGGATTCAATAACTGGGTGGGCCATTGATTTTCTCCTCTGAGGAAAGGGTCTGCTGTACTTGTGGGAAAATGCACATAGATTTGAAGATGTAAAGAGAGGTGGACTCTCACAGAGACTACCAGCTAACCAGACTGCTCACACTGGGGCTAGTGTGTGAGAACAAAGTGAACTTAGTTGCTCTGTAAGCCATTGGATTCTTTGTTGTAGCAGTTTAGTCTGTACCTTAACAAATGCAGCCCCCTTATTTTATTGCTCCTGAAGGGTAGCAGAATATGCCACCCTAAAACATAACACTTTAACATAATGATTCTTTATAGTTGAAGGCAAATGAAAAGCAGAGACAAGAAAAACTCTCTGTCCTCCTATTTGGCTAAAACCAGAACAAGTTTGTAAAGATGCCCCTCTCCCTCCCACACTACCTCTCCTACCAGGAAGGACAGAAGTTAATCACCAGAGACAATTCTATATCCTTATCAGTCCAGAGATGGCACCAGAAGAATCTATATAAAAAATTTGGCTAAAGCTAGCCCTTATCTTCCATCAGTTTCCTTCATATAATTGCCTCTCCATAATTTGCCACCCTAGGAATTCAAAGTGTACTCTTAATCCCCTTCACCTATTTCACCCATTCCCCATTCACCTCCCCTTTGGCAACCACCATTTCTCTGTATTTAAGAGTCTAGGGGTTTCTTTTTGTTTTTTGTCTCTTCTTTAGTTTGTTCATTTATTTCTTAAATTTATTTATTCATTTATTTCTTAAATCCCACCTATGAGTGATATCATGCAATATTTGTCTTTGACTGACTTATTTCCCTTAGCATTATACCCTCTAGATCCATCCATATTATTGCAAATGGTAAAATTTCCTTCTTTGCTATGGCTGAACAATATATATATATATATATATATATATATATATATATACACATATATATATACATACATATATATATACGTATATATATATATATATATACACACACACATCTTCTTTATCCACTCATCTATTGAGAAACACTAAGGTTGCTTCCATATCTTGGCTATTATGAATAATTCGTCCATAAATATGGGCCCATATGTCTTTTCAAATTAGTGTTTTGTTTTCTTTTGTTAATACTCAGTAGTGGAATTACTGAGGAATCTCCATACTCTTTTCCATCAGTGGCTGCACCAGTTTGCATTTCCACTAAGAATGCAAGGTAATGTAAGGTTTAAGCAGCTGATACAGGACAGACCACGCAGGGCTTGCAAGCTATGTTAAGATCTTCTCTTTATATTGAAAAAGTAATGAAAGCCATTTGAGATGTTTTATACAGACTTGATCATATTTGCATTGGCTCCGAGGAATGGATCAGGTATTTAGAGAGAAGCAGTGGTAAGTTAAAAAGAAACATAGTTAAATCAGACAGGATTTGGTGAGAAATTGACTATGGGGAGGAGGAAGAGAGGTATTAAGGATAATTAATAGATTTCTGGGCTTGGATAATTGTATAGATGGTGGTAATATTCACTGAGACAGGGAGTGTTGGGAAGGGAGTAGGTTTAAGAGGGAAGATAGGTGTTAAACGGGCAGTTAGACATGCAGGTTTATACCTTACAGTAGAGGTCTAGGCTAGAGATGAGAATTTGTAATTTTATATTATAGTTAAACTAAGGATGTGAATAAGATTTCCTAGCATAAAAGTATATAAGAGAGGAGGAGAGAGGCCAAGAGAAGAACTCCAAAATTTAATGGTTAATTAGAAAAGACTAAACCAGCAGATATGACTTAGAAGGAGTGGACAGAATAGTAGGAGGTAAACAAGGAGGAGAAGACAGTGTTTTAACAAAGAGTGTGTTAAAGGGTGGGTCAGTAGGTTGAGTGTCCAACTTTGGCTCAGGTCATGATCTCGTGGTCCATGAATTTGAACCCCGCATCAGGCTCTGTGCAGACAACTCAGAGCCTGGAGCCTACTTTGGATTCTGCCTCTCTCTCTCTCTCTCTCTCTCTCTCTCTCTCTCTCTCTCGAAAATAAACATTAAAAATTAAAAAAAAATTAAAAAAAGAAAGAATGTGTTATGAACTAAATGTTTGTGTCACCTCAAAATTCATAGGTTGATATCTTAACCCCCAATGTGATAGTATTAGGATGTGGCACCTTTGGTAGGTAATCAGGACATGAAGGTGGAGTCCTCATGAATGGGATAAGTGTCCTTATAAAAAAGACCCCAGAGCGCTCTCTCACCCTGTTTGCTATGTGAGGACACAGTGAAAAGAGGAGCATTTGCAAAAACAGGAAGAGAGCTCTCTACCAGGAACCAAGTCTGCCAGTACCTTGACTGGCTTGGATTTCCCAGCCTCCAGTACTGTGAGAAATGTCTGTTGCTTAAGCCACCCAATCTATAGTATTCTGTTGTAACAGCCTGAAACAGCTCAACACTGTTGCATGCAGCTGAAGTTATCTTGCACAAGGTCCAAAATATTCACTGGATTTAGTGAAGTGGAGGTCTCTTGTGACATTAGTAAGAGTTGTTTAAATGGAATAATGGGGTGGGAGCCAGATTAGATGCCTGAAAAGTGGGTGAAAGAGAATAAAAGGAAGATGTTTGTTTTCATGAGAATTAGTTGGACATATTTAAATAAAAATGGAAAGGATTCAATTAGGAGAGAAAGGTTAAATTCACAATAAAGTAAGTTTTATGAGAGGGCTATGCTTTGAGTCCCTGCCCTCTATCTTCCATCGGCTTCTCATATTACCTTAGAAAGGAGCTTTCCTGTTATAACAGAAGTATGGCCACAATTGTAGGTAATGTGATATGCTTGTAGAAGCAGACTGAGAGGGTTCTAATATGATGGTTTTATTTTTATGTAAAGTAGGAAATAAATCTATTCCTGAGAAAAAAATTTTATGAATGTGTGTGTGTGTGTGTGTGTGTGTGTGTGCGCGCGCGCGTGCTCGCGGCTGAGGAAAGGGGAGTCAGTAGGAGGATTCAAGAGACTAGGGAAACACAGAAATGTATTCCAGTTATCTACCACTGTATAACAAAGCACCTCAAAATTTAGTGGTTTAATAATTTTTTTACGCTCATAAACTCCATGGACAGAGCACAGTGGGGATGGATTGTCTTGACTCCATGATGTCTGGGGCTTCAACCAGAAAGGCATGAAGGCTGCAGGAAACCAAAAGTCTAGCACCTGTTACCATCTGGAGGATTCTTTATTTATATATTTGGCAGTTGATACTGGCTTTTTCTGGGACCTCAGCTGAATATGTGAACTGAACATCTATGTGGGCCAATTTCATGGGCCAGGTTTTACAACATGGTGGCTGGATCTAAGAGTGAGTGTCCAAAAGGACAGGACATGGAACCTACTGGTTTCTAAGGCCTGGCCCTGGAAACTGGCATGGCATCACTCCTATTATATATTCTTTTGGTCAAGGAGTCCATATTCAAAGAGAGGAAATAAAGACTTCATCTCTCACTGGGAGAAGTATCAAAGAATTTGGGGGTCATTAAAAAAATGGAAATAGTAAAGTTTGGAATAGGCATTTTTGGAGAGTAGAAGATGGTGTACAAGGCAGAAGTGCAGAAGGAGTCTGAATAGCCTTATTGTTCATCCCCTTTCCCTATTTTCCAAACTCATTGAACCCCTTGCTGTTCCTTGCTCTTCCAGGTAGCTGCTTTTGTTGATTGTTTTTCTGGTGACAAGTATCACAATGTCAGACTTACATGCTCATTCACAGAAGTCATACTGAATACTTAAGGCTGGCATATTTGCTTTTCTTTTTTAAATTCCATTCCTCTCTTTTTATTTCTGTTTGTCATTTTATTTTTTTTTGTTGTTGTAGGGTACTGCCAATTTGTTATAAGGGACAGAGATACAAACAAATATACAACATATAATTTCCCTTCATTGTAGAATTGCCTTATTTCCATCCATGCCTTTTAAAAAGGTTTTAAATCACCTCTATCAACCTTAACTGATTTTATTCTTTGTTGGTCCCAACGCACTTGGTTTGTGTGTTCAGCTACCGGGACCAACTGTTCTCAAATTTGTTTACCCAATATAATTAGCTCTAGGTCATTTAAAAAATGCACATTTCAGGGGCACACAGCAAACCTACTGAAACATATCTCAGGCATACAGTGACCATCAATTATTTAATCGTTGATCAATTGACTGGCATTTGTATTTATGTCTTTAGACCCATTAGATTCTCAAGTCCTCAGAGTCAGAGACCATGTTTTATTTCATATCCTCTCTAGTGTTTGGCATAGTGCTTGCCACATGGGAGATGTTCAATACATTTTTTAAGAGTTTGTCTCTATCTTCTCTTGGAATTATTGATATCTAGAGACTTCCAAGGTGCTTTTCTTTTTTCTTGGATTTCTACCAGGTGCCACCTGATAACTGCTCTTGTTTTTCTAAGTAGCCATCTGGAGCTTGACGATCTCAAACAGTAACAACAATAAACAGTCTGTGTAGATGGGATGTGTATATTCAAGTTACTAAAACTGTAAAAGAGATTTGTATTTTGCTTGCATTTGTGTGAACTCTTACATAGTCAGAGAATCAAAGAGATTTCATATTTTTTAAATGTTAAAGGTAGTATTTTTTAAGTCTTCAAGGTTAGAGTGGTATAGATCATGAGAATGAATGAAATTTCCAGTGATTATTTGGTATGTGTTGCTTTTTCTTTTACTTTATGGTAGAGTAAGAAAAGGAACAGAAACATCTTACACTCTCGGAAAGGCAACTTAAGCATCTAGTCCCCTGAGACTCTGCTCAATCTGCTTTGTAGAGGTAACTTAAAATTGGCTCTAGCAACAAGGGCTTACAAATGGATGGTATGGAATTGAGCTTTTTTTTTTTTGTTTGTTTTTCAGTTTCAATCTTGGCTAACCACTAAACAACTGGATTATGATTTCAATGCAGTGGTTTGAAATAGTTGATTTAATAGGGCAATAGTTGACTATCCTGCAAAGTATGTGTATTATATGTGGGAAGCAGTTATTTTCTCACTGCATACTTGTCTAATATGGCTTACAATTGTAGCCACAGTCCTTTTTCTTTCTCCCTTAAGGCTTTGTTTGCAGCTCCTTTAAATGCCAGGCACTTGTGCTAAAAATAGCTGTTCCATTTTCTTGTGACTCCTCCCAGGTTAGTCTGCCTGCTTCCTTTGCTTCCCAGGAGGCCACATCCACATTAAGGTTTTGTTAGCAAGTCTTTGTATTATTTCTTCTCCCCTCCAACTACAGATGACCCACATCCCACTTCCTCTCCAGGGCTGCATGCTGTGTTCCTAAATAGTATCAGATAGAGTGGATAGCGGCAGCAGTGATCAGTGGCAGTGGTAGGGACTCTGAGGGAGTGGGCATCAGAGTAAACATTTCAAGTGGAAAAGGTCACTGCTGAGGGAAGTAGCCTCTTTTAATCTTTTTAAAAGGTTGAGAGACCTTGCTAGAGAGATGGGTGTGCAACACCAGGTGGAAAGGAAGCCAAAACAATGCAAGGTTACCAGACAATGAGACAGGAAGAGGCTTGGAAGGAACCTGCGGTCCTGATTCTAAGATGTATATACTTTTTAATATTTTAATATTGCAGATGTTAAGGTGCATCTTACAATTGCTACGTGTATTTAAGTGGCAGTGTTTCTTCTCTCCCCTGCATATCCCACCCCCAAGAAACAAAACAATTACAATGGTAAAGGTGTGAATCTTGCAGCAAATGGTATTTAGATGTGAGGAAACAATGTGTTCATCACGGGTAAATTCACCCAAGTCTAGGGTTTACCCCCAACCTAGTGAACTAAGAATCCTAATTTGCCAGCACACAGAAGCACATTTTCTAAGGAAAACCTAATATTTACTTGGCTTACAAATATTGAAGTATACATTTAGACTGTCCACTAAACAAACATAACCGACACAAAGGAATAAAAGAATGTTCTTCATCTGTATGATCAAACAATTCCCTCCTAAAGATGGACTCTTAGTCAGAAGCCTCATTTTAATCAGACAGCTTGGTTAGTTTCCAGGTAGCTTGAAAAGTTCTTCTCCACAATAGGGATAACCTTGTGAATAGGCTTATAATATTCATTTGTCTTTTTTTCCCTTATTTTTTCAGGTAGTATTTTTTTAAATTTTTTTTAAGGAGAATTTTAAAATCTCTGAGTAGAATTATTCTATTCTTAGTTATTAATCTTCTTAAAGCATTCTTTCTGTAAAAAGGAATTTGGAGGCGCTTGGGTGACTCAGTCAGTTAAGCATCCAACTTCAGCTCAGGTCATGATCTCGCAGTTAGTGGGTTTGGGCCCTGCGTCGGGATCTGTGCTGACAGTTCAGAGCCTAGAGCCTGCTTCAGATTCTGTGTCCCCTCTCTCTCTGCCCTTCTCTGGCTCGTGCTCTGATTCTCTCTCTCTCTCAAAAATAAACAAACATTAAAAAAAAAAGGAATTTGAAAGCTGCAATAGATACATATCTATAAATCCATACCTGTATCTATCTATATCTGTATACAGGAATACATTTTTACTTTATACTTAGAATTACAGGCTTGAGAGATACTCGGTCTCTTTATGGTATCCATTATATTACATTACTGATTCTCAACCTTGGCTTCAAATGACTTGTCCACGGCATACTCTCCCCTTACTCCCTTTTTCAGGTGAAGAATTATTTTTTTACATTAAATGACAGTGGCCATATAGACCATTTTATGCCCTATTTACTTTATGTAAAGTTTATAAGATTCACCAATGTTGCTGGATGTGTTTGTAGGCTGTTAAATGGCATTGTTGTATAAGGCTCCATTATATGAATATAGATAATTTACTTTTCCATTCTACAGTTGGGGGCACTTGGGTAGTTTCCAGTTTGTGGCTATTGTGAATGCTGTTATGAACATTATAGTACATGCCTTTTGGAGATTACATGTACATTTCTGTTAGGTAAATACCAAGAAGGGTATACCTGATAGGTTATAAAGTATGCCTGAATTCAGGCTAAGTGCTGATGGAGTATTTTCTGTAAATGAACCTCAGACCAGATGATTCACCTGTTGAACCATCACTTGGCTTTCTTCTATGGTGTGAATAAATTGTGCTCCACACTACAAAGGCTATAGGATTACCCTGTATCCAATTCTCCAGCTTTATCTCATGCCACTCTCTCTCTCTCAACAAATCTATGTTTGCTCCCATTCATTTATTTTTCTAGATGTAGATCTCCTGCTTTTCTGTTTGAAATATTCTTATTATCTATGCCCCCTGCCTGCACCCCCACAAGTCCACACAGCTCTGCTCCTAATAGGAAGCTCTTTCTCATTCCTCAAATGTTGCCTTTGTGAAGAAGCCTTCTCTGATCATGTTTATTTAAATAAGTATCTCCATTTTATCTCAGTAAGTATCTCCATTTAATTTTCTTTAATTCTATCAAATTTCTTCATAGTAATTATGATAAATTTGACAGTACACACTAATTTTCATTTCTTGTTCTAACTTTGTAGTACTTAAAAAAATATCCATGTTTATGCCCCATTCCCAGATTTCCTGATGTAATTAATTTGAGGGGGAATCCTGGCGTTGGTATTTTTTAAAAGATTCCCATGCTGACCACTGTTTTATAGAGTCTATACTGTGTAAAATGCACATTAATATAAATAAATATTGAAGGTATGATACGACAGTTTTTATTGGTGGATGTGTGCAATCCAAAATATTTGGAGGTCCCTGGACTAGCCCATACAACACTTAATTTTACAAGTTAGAGAATTATGTTACAGAGAATCTCTGAATTTTGTTCACTGGTATGCAACTGGTTACTGCCACGGCTGGGACTACTCCAATGTCCAATTCCACTGCATTTTCATTGACAATGCACACTTCGGGTGTTGCGTGTTCTAATTATTTGTGCATGTCTGTTTCTCTCACTGGACTGTAACAAGTGGGACTGTGTCCTTTTGCATTCTCCACAGTACCTATTACAAATAACTCCTTGCTTATAGCAGATCGTCAATAAACGTGTCGAGAGCAAATAATATAACCATCTAGATCATTTATAGGACACCTATATAATATGCTTCACTGAGCTGTTTCTAACATTTTATCCTCGAGCACTGACATTTCATTATTTTAGAATCTTTTTTCTTTGCACAATAAAGAGTTGAATCAATTTTAGAGCCTTGAAGCCAAAGATGTTTGAGAATCCTTGAAAGTTAATTACCCTTTCTGGAGTATTAAATATCAGTAAAAGCAGGGATTATTTTGGTCTACGATTGGACATATTATCAGTCAGTGTCATAAAACAGAGTGCTCTCAATCACAAAGAATTTCTGGTTATTTCAATAACTATGTTACTGTGTATTTAAAGGGCATCACTTGACTCAAATCTAAATGAAAGAAATCATTGTACAGTGAAGTAGTTTCTGATGATTTGTGTTTTATAAAAAAGAAAAACAATAAATTCAAATACTCAACATTCTGTTTTAAATTAATGAGGTAGTTCTAGCTATAGGAATTTTTGATCTGAGCTCTTTCCAAAGAAGTGAAAATGTAATTGTCAACAAAATCCAATGAATTTTGTGGCTGAGAATATACAGGGAAATATCTTCTCTTATCTGGTATGGACATTGTATTTCTCAGCAGTAAATTTTTATCTGGCAGATTAAGCTCTCAGAAAATAAAGAGTTGGGGAAAGTAACTAAAAGAGCAGTTTTAAGAGTTTTTAAAAAAATCATAATAGAATAAGGAGGGGCCAACATGGTAGAGAAGTAGGGGGTCTGAAGTTCCCTCATCTCTCAAAGCATTGTTGAAGCTAAAAGACTTTGAACTATAAGAGTCTGGGAGACAAAGAGACAGTTGCTTCCAGGGACCCATTGGGACAAGCTGACCGGCCATAGGTGCATAATTGCAAACTGGGAGAGATAAAATGAATGGAGGGGAGGGATCCCCTTCTGCAGAGAGACAAAGGGAAGAGAAAGAGAGACTTGGGAAGCATAGGACTGTATATAGACAAGAGAAAAACCACAGAGTGGGATGGAGAAAGATCCAATCTGTAACTGAGGGGCTTTCTCCTGACTGGGGCCGGCTGCCTGGATCGTGTACCTGGGGAGGTGCGGAGCCAGCCCCAGGCTCGGTGGCTAGGTCAGGGGCACAGTCCATAGTAGGTGAAAGTGATCCCCTCCCTGGAGTGTTGTTGGACCAGACGAAGCCTGCCTGCATCCACCAGCCAGGGACCATATATGAGGCGGCACAGAGAGGCACTCCCCCAGTACTGGGGACCACAGAGCAGGAGTTTGAATCCCAGCCAAGCGCAAAGGCATGGGAGTTTGCAGAGCAGGACAAACTGCCTCGTTTGCACCCAAGGCACAGTGAGGACAGCTTGAACAGAGCGGCTTGGGAAACCTGGTCTGTGGAAGAGAGACTGGAGTGTTGCCATTTTTCTCCCCACCACCATCAAGGTGGGACTTCAGGGATCAGACAATGGGCCTGACCTGCCTACACCAAACCACACCCCTCCGTGCCTGGTAACTGCCTATCTACAGGAGCAGGATTGATGCCGATGAACCAGACAGCTCCTCCTCCAGACCAGTGCTGTTGGAGTGCCTGGTTTAATTCTCAGATAATTCATATGATATAGATATATTCTTTCTTCCTTTTCTCCTTCTTGTCTCTTCCCTCCTCTAGTCTGGTTACTCTGGTTTTTGGTTTGTTTAAGCAGACATATTTAATCCATTCTCTTGATACATATTCCACACCTCCTTCTTTATTCTCCTTTCTTTCCCTCTGGATTAAGCCCTATAGTTTCTCTGAAGGTTGAATTTTTATTTTTTCTTTTTCCCTGCCCCTGTCATTTCTCTCTTTGTATGGGATAAGGCCTCTTCCATCAGCATCACCTCCACCCTGTTGTTTATTTGTAGCTGGTGTTTCTGGCTTTTGGGTTTTTTTGTTTGTGTGTTTGCCTCTTTTTGTTTTCTGTTGGTTTTTTGTTTGTTTGTTTTCCTTTCCAGGGCTACTTCAATGAACAAATCAAAGCACACCTGGTGGAGGGTCCAAAACATCACTACCAGTAGGGAGATGAAGTAACCAAAGTCACAACAACAGAGAACAAGTAACACTTTCCAAAAAACACCTCCTGAAGGGCCAGGCCCTGACAGTGTATGACCCCTTTTGTAATACAGTAGAGCTTCCAAGAGTAGGGCATATAACAAGGTTTTAAAACACATAAGGGACAGAAAACTAGCCAAAATGATGAAACGGAAGAATTGTCCTCAAAAGAAATTCCAGGAAGAAATGACAGCTAAAGAATTGCTCACCACAGATATAAACAATATACTGAACAAGAATTTAGAATAATAGTCACACAATTAATCGCTGGACTAGAAAAAAGCATAGAAGACAGCAGAGAATATATTACTGCAGAGATCAAGGAACTAAAAAATAGTCATGATGAATTAAAAATGCTGTAAATGAGGCAAAAAATAAACTAAAAAATGGTGACAGTGAGAACTGAGGAGGCAGAGGGGAGAATAGGTGACGTAGAAGATAAAATTATGGGAAAATATCAAGCTGAGAAAAAGAGACATAAAAAAATTCTGGATCATGAGGGAAGAATTAGAGAACTAAGTGATTCAATGAAATGGAATAATATGCATACCATAGTAGTTCCCGAAGAAGAAGAGAGAGAGAAAGGGGCCAAAGATGTGCTTGAACTTGAATGTCTCCAATCTGGGGAAGGAAACAGACACCGAAATCCAGGAGGCACAGAGAACTGCCTTCAGACATAACTTGAATCGATCTTCTGCATGACATATCATAGTGAAACTGGCAAAATACAAAGATAGAGAATTCTGAAAGCAGCTGGGGATAAAAGGGCCTTAACCTAAGAGGATAGACACATAACAGTAGTACAGACATATCTACTAAAACTTGGCAGGCCAGAAAGGAGTGGAAGGAAATTTTCAATGTGATGAACAGGAAAAACACGCAGCAAGAATCCTTTATCCAGCGAGCCTGTCATTCAGAATAGGAGGAGAGATTAAGGTTTTCCCAAACAAAAACTGAAGGAATTCATCGCCACTAAACCAGCCCTATAAGAGATCCTAAGGGGGACTCTGTGAGTGTTGCAAAGACCACAAAGTACCAGAGACATCACTACAAGCATGAAACCTACAGACATCACAATGACTCTAAACCCATATCCTTCAATAATAACACTGAATGTAAATGGACTAAATGCTCCAACCAAAAGACATAGGCTATCAGAATGGATAAAAAAAACAAGACCCATCTATTTGATATCTACAAGAGACTCATTTTTAGACCTGAGGACACCATCAGATTGAAAGTGAGGGGACAGAGAACCATGCTACTGGAAGTAAAAAAAAAAAGCTGGAGTAGCCATACTTATATCAGACAAACTAGATTTTAAACTGAAGATTGTAACAAGAGATGAACAAGGGCATTATATAGTAATTATGGGGTCTGTCCATCAAGAAGAGCTAACAATTATAAATGTCTATCACCGAATATGGGAGCACCCAAGTATGTAAAACAATTAATCACAAACAGAAGCAACCTTATTGGTAAGAATGTGGTAATTGCAGGGGACTTTAGTACTCCACTTACAACAATGGACAGATCATCTAGATAAAAAAATCAATAAAGAAACAATGGCCCTGAATGATACACTGGACCAGATGGACTTGACAGATATATTTAGAACTTTCATCCCAAAGCAGCAGAATATACATTCTTTTTGTGTGCACATGGAACCTTCTCCAAGATAGATCACCTATGGGTCACAAAACAGCCCTCAATAAATATAAAAAAACTGAGATCATACCATGCACACTTTCAGATCACAATGCTATGAAACTTGAAATCAGCCATAGGAAAAAGTTTGGGTAACCTCCAAATGCATGGAGGTTAAAGAACATCCTACTAAAGAACAAATGGGTCAACCAGGCAATTAGAGAAGAAATTAAAAAACATGGAAACTAATGAAAATGAAAACACAACGATCCAAACTCCTTGTGATGCAGCTAAGGCAGGCCCAAGAGTAAAATACACTGAAATCTAGGTCTATCTCAAGAAACAAGAAAAATCCCAAATACAAACTCTAACAGCACACCTAAAGGAACTAGAAGCAGAACAACAAAGAAACCCCATAACCAGCAGAAGAAGAGAAATAATAAAGATCAGAATTAAACAATATAGAATCCAAAAAAACAGTAGAACAGATCAATGAAACTAAGAGTTGGTTTTTTGAAAAAATAAACAAAATTGATAAACTCCTAGACAGACTTCTCAAAAAGAGAGAAGACCTAAATAGATAAAATCACAAATGAAAATGGATTTATCACAACCAATCCCTTAGAAATACAAGCAGTTATCAGAGAATACTATGAAAAATTATATGCCAACAAAAAGGAAAACCTGGAAGAAATGGACAAATTCTTAAATACCCACACACTACCAAAACTCAAACGGGAAAAAATAGAAACTTTGAACAGACCTGTAACTAGTGAAGAAATTGAATCAGTTATCAAAATCTCCCAATAAGGGACCAGATGGCTTCCCAGGGGAATTCTACCAGACATTTAAAGCAGAGTTAATACCTATCCTCTAGCTGTTTCAAAAAATAAAAATGGAAGGAAAACTTCCAGACTCATTCTATAAAGTCAGCATTACCTTAATTCCTAAATAAGGCAGAGACCCCACAAAAAAGGAGAACTACAGGCCAATATCCCTGATGAACATGGATGCAAAAATTCTCAACAAGATGCTAGCAAATAGAACTCAACAGCATATAAAAATAATTATTCACCATGATCAAGTGGGATTCATTCCTGGGCTTCAGGGCTGGTTCAACATTTGCAAATCAATCAATGTGATACATCACATTAATAAAAGAAAGGATAAGGACCATATGATCCTGTCAATCGATGCAGAAAAAGCATTTGACAAAATACAACATCCTTTCTTAATAAACACCCTCAAGAATGTCAGGATAGAAGGAACATACTTAAACATCATAAAAGCCATATATGAAAAGCCCACAGCTAATATCATCCTCAATGGGAAAAAACTGAGAGCTTTCTCCCCGAGATCAGTAACACAACAGGAATGTCCATTCTCACCACTGTTGTTTAATGTAGTGTTGGAAGTCCTGGCATCAGCAATCAGACAACAAAATGAAATAAAAGGCATCAAAATTGGCAAAGAAGAAGTCAAACTTTCACTTTTCACAGATGATGTGATACTCTACATGGAAAACCTCATAGACTCCTAAAAGTCTGCTAGAACTGATACATGAATTCAGCAAAGTCTCAGGGCACAAAATCAACGTACAGAAATTGGTTGCATTTTTATACACCAATAATGAAGAAACAGAAAAAGAAATAAAGAAACTGATCCCATTTACAATTGCACCAAGAGTCATAAAATACCTAGGAATAAACCTAACCAAAGATGCAAAAGACCTATGCTGAAAACTATAGAAAGCATATAAAAGAAATTGAAGACGACACAAAGAAAAGGAAAAACATTCCATGCTCATGGGTTGGCAGAACAAATATTGTTAAAATGTCAATACTACCCAAAGAAATCTACACATTCAATGCAATCCCAATCAAAATTGCACCAGCATTCTTCTCAAAGCTAGAACAAACAATCCTAAAATTTGTATGGAACCACAAAAGACCCTGAATAGCCAAAGTAATATTGAAGAAGAAAACCAAAGCAGGAGGCATCACAATCCCAGACTTTAGCCTCTACTACAAATCTGTAATCATCAAGACAGTACAGTACTGACACAAAAACAGACACATAGACCAATAGAATAGAATAGAGAAACCAGAATTGGACCCACAGATGTATGGCCAACTAATCTTTGACAAAGCAGGAAAGTGCGTCCAATAGAAAAAAGACAATCTCTTTAGCAAACGGGGCTGGGAGAACTGGACAGCAACATGCAGAAGAATGAAACTAGACCACTTTTTTACATCATACACAAAAATAAACTCAAAATGGATGAAAGACCTAAATGTGAGACAGGAAACCATCAACACCCTAGAGGAGAAAGCAGGCAACAACCTCTCTGACCTCAGCCGTAGCAATTTCTTACTCGACACATCTCCAAAGGCACGGGAATTAAAAGCAAAAATGAACTACTGGGACCTCATCAAGATAAAAACTTCTGTATTGCAAAGGAAACAATCAACAGAACTAAAAGGCAACTTATGGAATGGGAAAAGATATTTGCAAATGACATATCAGATAAAGGGCTAGTATCCAAATCTATAAAGAACTTAACAAACTCAACATCCAAAAAACAAATAATCCAGTGAAGAAATGGGCAGAAGACATGAATAGACACTTTTCCAAAGAAGACATTTTCCAGATGGCCAACAGACACATGAAAAGATACTCAACATTACTCATCATCAGGGAAATACAAATCAAAGCCACACTGAGATACCACCTCACACTGGTCAGAATGGCTAACATGAACAAATCAGGAGACTATAGATGCTGGTGAAGATGTGGAGAAATGGGAACCCTCTTACATTGTTGGTGGGAATGCAAAGTGATGCAGCCGCTCTGGAAAACAGTGTGGAGGTTCCTCAAAATATTAAAAAGAGAACTACCCTATGACCCAGCAATAGCTCTGCTAGGAATTTATCTAGGGGATACAGAAGTGCTGATGCATAGGGGCACGTGTACTCCAATGTTTATAGCAGCGCTTTCAACAATAGCCAAATTATGGAAAGAGCTTAAATGTCTATCAACTGATGAATGGATAAAGAAGATGTGGTTTATATATACAATGGAATACTACTTGGCAATGAGAAAGAATGAAATCATGCCATTTGCAGCAACATGGATGGAACTGGAAGGTATTATCTTGAGTGAAATAAGTAAGTCAGAGAAGAACAGATATCATATGTTTTCACTCATATGTAGATCTTGAGAAACTTAACAGAAGACCAAGGGGGGAGGGCAGGGGGAAAAAAGTTACAAACAGAGAGGGAGAGAGGCAAACCACAAGAGACTCTTAAATACAGAGAACTGAGGGTGGATGGAGGTGGGGGAGAGGGGTAAATGGGTGATGGGCATTGGGGAGGCACTTGGGATGACCACTGGGTGTTGTATGTAAGCCAATTTAACAATAAAGTATATTCAGAAAAAAAATTTAAAAAATTCATAATAAATACAAATTCAAGGAAACAATTTCATCAGTACAATAATCTGTTACAGATTTATCATCTTTAATTGATCAGGAAACACTGATGTTGGCCTGATGATCTGCTGAGGCTATAGGTTTTGTTTTATATGAAATGTGCTGCCTTTAAAAATTGTTAAGCCAGCCCCTGCTTGCTTTTGTGCTCTTACATACTTGTTTTGTTCTTGCAAGTCTTGGCAGAATGCTAAACTCCTCACAAATTATTGTGGTGATCTTCTGGCCATACATTGAGAGAGTTCATTGTAAACAAATGTCTACTCAGACTTGCCCTTCTGAGAAGCAGGGGTTGGATTTGGGGGACTAGTTCGCGCTGAGGAGGAACTTTAAGCTTGTGGAATGACAATAGTAAAATCAACTGCCTCAAAACCACTGCTGGAAAGGGATTATGATATTTACATAGTCACACAGTTACATGTCTCCCTTGTACACGTAAGGTCCTGAAAGGCAGTATTTTTTTTTTTTTTATCTTTATATTCCTGGCTCTTTCTTGTCAGAGTGCTTGTTAAGTGACTAGTCAGTTCATGCTCATTATGCAATTGTTGAATGAACTGTGAATGCGACACTGTGGAGTTTATCATATAGTAATAGCCCCTTTACAAATCACCTTTTGTCTGCAATTTTTACAGAGTAAAATCAGAAAGCAAATTTATTATTGTTTCTCCCTATTAGTTGGAATTTACTTGGTAGAAGAGTTTACCCACAGAATAAAATTTAGGCCAAGTCCCACAACTTCTCTGCTAAATGTTCTTCGGTTAGGAATTAAGATACTCGGGTACAATAATAGTTAAAACTTCAATTCCAAATACATTTAAAAAGTTCTTCCTGTTAAGGGAAGAAGGTGTGGTTAGAAGAGAGGAAATGAGGACAGATCTAGATTCCAATCTAGTGTTAGTTTCTTCTGGCATTGGTCAAAGTTTAAAGAGGATTCATTTTCTCATGGTCTCTTTCCTGGGGTCTTCAGAGGCCCTCCTTGACTCCATCTCTTGGGATTTCTCACCAGCAGCGTCCTTGACCCAGACTAATGCCTCTGTACTCCTTTTAATCACTTTATGGTAAATAATTTCATGTCCTTTGCCCTCCTGTCTTCTTGTAGAGCATTTGATACATGTAGCCACTCCTTTGTTCCATCAATCTCTGTTCTATATTTTCCAAGGCAGCTACTGAATTACCAAGTGTCCTAAATGAAGTGTCCTAAATGAAATCAATCTTCTTTTAAATCCCCCTTCACTTGAGGTGAAAAGGGGAGTTCTGAGGGTAAACAACTATCCCATTTGCCTAGGATTTTTCTGGTTATAGCATGGAAATTCCTGATTCCTTGGAAGCCTCACCCTAGGATGCAAAAAGTCCTGGTTTTCCGCAGTGGATATGGAAGGTTGGGGGAAAAGCACAAAAGCCATATGGTAGCCCCTCCTCCCAAATAGGGACTGAAAACAACATTGTTTTCAGTGTTAAACAGATATGGCATAGATTATCCATCTTCCATAACCACAGTCACAATCGTGATTTGTGGTGCACAAAAATGCATCATTCATTACTGCATCACTCCAAGGGATGCAATTTAAGTGTTCACAAAGACTCACTCCTGGACCAAATTTTAATCAGCCTCCCATTGAGCCTTATTCCTGAGTAGGCCTTAACTTTGGCCTATGAAAACCTAGCTGCAGACTCTCAGCACAGAAGATTTCATCTACCTCCCAAACTAAGAGATTTGAACAAACACTAACACAGTTCCTAACAGCTGAAGGCCGGGTCCTTATGATGATGACTCCAGTCCCCTTAAAAATCTATGTGAGAAAACTCAGCATTGCCAAAAGCCTTTACTGCCTATTCTGCCAACACCTGACTATAGACTCTTGACCTCCCTTTTCTTAGAAACCGTTATTTAAAAAAACAAACAAACAAACAAACAAACAAAACCAACAACAACTTGCAATTGTAAACCCTTTCTCTGTCCCTTTGGGAGACATCTGTTACAACCAAAGAATGTCTTTCTCAAGGACCTGGGGATCATCCCTTTGAAAGGTAGTCATCAGGAAAGATAGTGACCCTGCCCTCCAGTCTCTGGGATTATAACTTTAGTAAGCAAACAGATGGCTTAATCACACTGACTATCCTCCTCAGCAACTTTCAAAATTTTCCTTTACACCTCCATATTTAAAAAGCCTTCTGCTGTTTGTTTCAGTGGTGTTGTGCTCAGTTTAAACTGAGGTCTGTCCCCTACTGGAGTAGTATGGAACAAAATGTGTCTTGCTGCCTTTAACTCGTGTCCAGCTTTATCTTTAGAAGCATGCAACTTAAGTGTGTCATAATTATGACTATTAACAGTCAAACTCTTTGACTGAAAATTAACTATGCTTTGTATTGAGACAGAACTAGTTTAATTTTCACAGTTTTAGATATTGTTACCATGTTTTCCAAGGGCTCAGTTCATGAAAGGGACAGTGATTACAATACCAATGCCAGCATAACCCAGACATCACTGAAAAGTAATTGTGTTATTTCTATGATGGATAGAAGGACATACACAACTGGGTTTCAGATGTAAATAACCAAAACAGAGCCTACTTCACAACATTCGCAAAAGAATTTGGGGTAAGAGTATGGGGGAGAAGAGAATGTGAAGGCAAATATGGAGACTGAATCTCACAAGTCCAGGATGAGCTGTGCAAACACTTCTAAATCAATTAAAAGTTTTTTCATTGCCAAAAAGATAGCAAAGCTCAGCAGAAAATAGCTGGCACCAGGGGTGCCTGAGTGGCTCAGTCAGTTAGGCATCCAACTCTTGATTTCAGCTCAGGTCACGAGACTGAGCCCCAAGTCAGGCTCCATCCTGAGTGTGGAGCCTGTTTGGGATTCTCTCTCTCGACCCTTCCCCCACTCATGGTCTCTCTCTCTCTCTCTCTCTCTCTCTCTCTCTCTCTCTCTCTCTCCACCCCAAAATAAATAAACATTTTCTAAAAAAGAAAAAAAATAGCTGACACTGAATTAGCTTAGGCATGCCACAAAAACAAACTAATGGTATTGTTTCCTTGACTGTTATATGAAACTGAGTGAAGCCTCATTTCCAGAGGTTGCAACTAAAATGTCCTATGATTGAACAAAAAGGGAAATTTAAATAACAGGCATTTTGACCCCCTATGGTGTAGAGCTGATTTTGTCAGATCTTACCAAAAATTATGCTTTCTATAGTATATCACATAATATGTTGACTCATGACAAGAAAAAATGTTCCTGCTAGCTCTTAGTTACTTTGATTTGAAAAATGGGAGTTTCAAATCATATCTTCAAAGATTTTTAATGAAACCACAGGAAATATGAAGTAAAAGATTATTGATACCTTGCCTAAATACAAACAAGAAGTTGCTCATTAATCTACATATTCCACAGAGAAAGTAGAAATTTTGGCAAGTTCTTTTCAGTCTCTGAACTTCTTACCAAATAAAATGAAAAGATCTTATCTAGTAAACATCAAGCACACTTTGTATACAGCACTGATAAGAAAGGGTGTGCTTTGTTTTCCTGATATTGAAGCCATTACAAATGAAAGTTTTTGGTCATTTTTTAGTTTCTTCAAAATGTGCAGAAGCAGTTGAGATTTTTGGCTGTCTAGAAATGCAAGGAGATAGCCTCCTTAGACATATGCCTACAAGTACCTATCAGTGTTTTTGGCCATTGAGAAGATAGGAAAATGTTAGTCTGCTATAAAATTAGGTTTTGAATGCGTGGGGCAAGAAGAATGCCCTTCTCTAATTTGGAAATACACTGAAAATAAGAAGGAAGAAAAGGATTGCAAACAGAAATGTAAGTGGTGTTTTTCTAAAATTGCTTCATGATCTTTGAGGAGACATAAGAAGCTTGGAAAAGAATGAACTGACTGCACCTGAGTTGTTCAATGCAATGTGTACCTTGCAACAAAAACTGATACAGAGAAAAAGCTCATTTAAAAAAAATAATATTGCTTCAAAACTTCAAAATGAAATCTCCAGAAGAAGATGGCCAAGTTAAACAGGAGTTTCTTGATTCCTTTACTGAAACTGTAACTTACTTGGTATCCAATTTTGATACCATAAATTCAAGTTATCTCTGTGCTTTAAAACCACTTTCCTGAAGAAACAGAAGTTTAACTTATGATGATGTCCAATGTGATTATGAGCATTTAAAATGAACCGCATGTAGACATGGATATCCTATATCATAAGTTTATAGAAGCAAACGACCCAAATGATAAACCAAAACAAGCCTGTAGACACAAAGTGGATAGATGGTTTTGGAGAGCTGGAAACTAATTCACATAAGTCTAAAATCCTGCTGCTGCTGCTGCTGCTGCTGCTGCTGCTGCTGGTGAGTAAAATCCTAAGTATTCATGCTCAAATGCTTTTGTCAAGAGGACATTTAGTTTGATGTCCTCACATTAGACTGATGCCAGGAATCAGTGGAATGTGGGCTTGATAAGAGGAGAGCTGCAAGTCAAAGTGAACTTTACATTTGACACTGTTTATTTTTATCACTACATATAAGAGAAGGAAAAATGTCCTGAAGCCACAGACAGCTCAGAAAAGTACTAGAAAAAGAGTAAAAAAATATGGTATCATGGGACAGAAAGAAAGAGGTCATTTTTTTTTATTAAATATAGATCTAAGTGGGGTCTTGTGGGACTAAGTTCTGTAACCCTGTGATTATTTTAGGCCTACTGGATAATCCAGGATAATCTTCCTATTTTAAGGTCAGTTGATTAGCAACTTTAATTCTATCTGCTGTCTTAATTCCTCTTGGCTTGGTAATGTAACATATTTTCAGTTTCCTGGGATTAGGACATATACATGTTTGAGGAGACATTATTTTGCCTATCACTGTGTATATGATTAGGTTTGATTAACATGTATACCACAAAGATTACTGAAAGTAGGTATAGTGACTGGCAGCCCCCCTTTAGCATTCCTATCATTTAATTAAGATGGAAAGTTCCCTAAAAGAAATTCTCTGGGCAGACAAGATATTTTTCTACAATAACCTCATCTGGATTTGAATTCTTACTCATTTTTTTGAGTAAAAAATTTTATTAGTGTGCTTAAGTGGTAACTGGTGATTCATGTTATCATACTTTACATTGCATTTAAAAAATTTAACAGCATATATGTTTACTGTACTGTTAATTTTGATGCAGTCATCTTTATGGGTTATACACCTCAGATGGTCAGCAGATCACATATTATTTGATAAATAAAATATTGGCATGGCCTGCTTCTGAAGTTTGCTCATCAGAAGAGTTTAGATATAATTTCTTTGTGAATATTTATCTCATGCCTACCATAACTTTTAACTTTAAGGTGAAGTTTTATAATTATGCTTTCAAGTATTGTTAATGCCCTCTCTATTCTCACAAGGTATATTAGTTTGCTAAGGCTGTGTATTGAGTTAGGGTTTTCCAGAGAAACAAAACAATAGGATGGAGATAGATAAACTTCATTGGTCAAACACAATGCCACATACAGTCCTCAACAAATGATAGTCCAGGAGCACAGCTGTCATCATCAAGAAGTCCAAAGTCTAAAAGAGAATGTAGGTACTTCCCAGATGTCTTTCAAGAACACAGAAACAGAGACAAAAAGATTACTCTGAAATAATTAAATATAAAAATTACTTATAAATCATCAGAATATATATGTGAAATAATGTTAAAGATACAGATCTGAGTCGAGATCAGGCTTGACCAAAGTTATTAGCCTATTTCTATGCTTTCTTCTCCTAAAAATACTATGTCAATCAAAAAGGTCACAGAGACGTTGGTTTCCCATGGAAACATTAAAAAAAAAGTCTTAGGGGCAAATGTTGGCAGTTACTACGTAAGTAAAATCTGGGTAGAGGACACCTTGACCTAGGACTTGAATTGTCAGTTCTGGCATGAAATACTGCTTTTGTTAAGATGGATGCATCAGGTATGGAGGCCCTGATTGTTTAACATGTAGATCTTTTAACTAACTCATATGAATATCATTTGCCTTCCTGAGTATGCCTTTGTCTTCCTGAGTAGTTTGGCTATAAGGGCAAAATCTGTTGGCTAGATAATGTGAAGTGCTAAGCCATCACTGAACATGTTTCTTGTTGGGAATTAGTCAACTGACACACTGGTTTACACATAAGAATCTTGAGAGATTAATTATTGACAGGTGGTGTCCTTGAATTAGCCAATCATAGGACATGAAAAAAATCAAACTTCTGGGCCTTCATAAGGGTGAACTTTGTGTCTTTGTTAATTTGCCAAAGTAATGCCACTCTTTGTGACTCTGCATGAGGAAGCCAAGGCGGGGGCCTTTATGGCATCACTCCAACCTCATTTGGAGTGATACCATCACTCCATCCACCATTTGTACTTGAATTTGTACAACAATAATGAGGTATCCTGGTATTATTATAATATATCACAGTTGGGAATCTCAGTATTACAATTGGGAACCATCAGCAGATCAGGGGCCCAGATACTCAGACCGTGTGTGTATATGTGTGTGTGTGTGTGTGTGTGTGTGTGTGTGTGTGTGTGCGCGCACATGCGCGCGTGCCTGTGTGGGGTTAGAAAGCAAAAGAAGAGAATGTGGATGAAAACTTTAGGTAAGAGCCCAAAGGCAAAGGGAATAGAAAAGATATTAGCTAATATTTACATAGCATTTACTCTATGCCAAGCATTTTTCTAAGCATGTTTATATTTATCAACTTATTTAATTCTTATAAAACTCCTCAAAGTAGACACCATTAACCTCCTCATTTTAAAGATAAAATTGAGGCACTGCGAGGTTCAGTAAATAACCCAAGGTAGAACAAGATTTGAGCCGAGCAGATCTGGCTCTGAAGTTTGTGCTCTTTAAATAACTGTCATCACAGGACTATGCAAGAATTCCAGTTACTGGAAAGAGATCACAGCACTAGCATCTGGAATGACTGATTCCTGAATCCTGAAAGTGGTGATTGTATACCCCTCCTCCATTGTGGAAAGGCAACGAGTGTCTCGAATATATATGGAGTACCACTGCTGTGGTCTGAATGTATCCTATTCTCCCAATTCACATGTTGAAACTTAATGCCTAATTTGGTGAAATTATAGAAGGAGGGGCCTTTGGAAGGTGACTGGCACTTATGAGTGGGAGTCGGGCCTTTGTAAAAGAGGCCTGAGAGAGTTCTCTTGCCCCTTTCTGCCATTTGAAGACACAACAAGAAGTCAGCAGTCTGCAACCCAGAAGGACACTCACAAGAGCCTGACTACACTGGCACCCTGATCTTGGACTTCCAGCCTCCAAAGCTATAAAGAATAAATGTTTGTTATTCATAAGCCAGCTAGTGGTATTTTGTTATAGCAGTCCAAATGGACTCAAATAGCCACTCTATACTACATAGTGTGCTATTTCCTTTATGTCATCTCCTAACAATTTAGCTTTAGTTCCAGAAGGTTCACATTAGGCCCAAACTCCTGATTCTACTACTGTTACAAGTACCACCATCACCACTACGACTACTACTACTACTGATTATGATATGATCAAAAAAGGCCCACTGATGACAATTGAAATAGTAGCTAATGTTTACTGAGGGCCTTCCTAAGTACTTTTTATACATTACCTTATTAAATCCTCCCAACAATCTGAGACAAGGACTATTATTTGTTAGGACTGTTGCCTTTTCCATTTTTTTTTTCCCCATTTAAAACCAGAGTGGTTAAGTAATTTGGTCTGGTTGAGAGCAAAGAGAAATAGAAGGATAGGAAATCTGAATACTTTCAAAAGTTGTGAAGACTAAATGTGTAAATCATTGGATGAGTGATTTCAATTATACACTGTTACACACAAAAAAAGATCGTATGTATTATCTCCCCTAATTTTGTTCTATACTGAAGGTACTCAGAGACCAGCAGGCATGGAACAAAGTCTGCCCCATCCCACTGGATGATGCTGGCAGCAAACGGCTGAGCCATCTGGCTTGGCAATGCCAGGCTGATACCTAGCCCAGGGACCTGTGCAGATGAGATGGTGGGAGGGAAGACAGAACCTCCAATTACATAATCCATAAGTCCTTGAGGGAAACCAAAATGCTACCCTTCTGGTTTTTTCTGGAAGCAATAACTCACCCCTTCTCCTCTACTGTATGCCCTGAAAAAATGAGCATTATCTTGATCTGAACGAAATTTCTCAGTCCAATCTCATCACTTGACCAAGTTTAGCATCCAACACCCGGTTTTACTCTCTTCCATGGGTCCTCCTTAATGCTGTCTCTTCCGGAAATGGGAATGGCTATTGATACCTACCATGGTTACGTCCCAAGGGACATAGAGAGAGAGACTGATGAAATCATGGGTAGAAAAGCACTTTGGAAACTCCAAAGTCCAGTGCTTAGGAAATGTGGATTTCTAATGTGGGTACTATGGCCACGGGTTGGCTTGTGAACTTCCACAAATGTTTCACTTCAGGAGATGATGAAGATTTTATAAGGAAATCATACAACTAGTTAAGACCCCTCTGAATATGCCACTTTTCCTTTTCGAAATATCCTTGTAGTTGTACAGTTTTTACAGAACTAAGCCCCAGATCCATGAGCCACTATTCAAGGTCCATTAAAACCAAACTCTAACCATCCTTGTTTAGTCACTGCAGTCTCTTAGAGATGCATAGACAACCAGGAAGTGGTAGAGAAGTCATATCCTAGGCATGAACTTTTAACCAATGAGACACCAGAACCTTCTTTCCAATTCCATTAAAATAAGCTACTGACTTTAGCAGTGGCCAACTCAAAAAACATATTCTTGTACTAGCTCACCTTCCTTTGCTGCTTCCCTCTTTTTGACCCTTACTTCTGCTCCCTAATAAAGTAATAAAAAAAATAGTTCACAAGGACTTTTCTGTGTCAGGCTCTGCTTTCTGGTTCTTTTTGGAGAGCGCAGTAAGACATCTTCATTTCTACCTACCTCCTCATTAATTCAATCATCTTATAACATCATTCATTTGAAACCATATAAGATTACTAAGAGAGGGACTCAGAATGCACAGTCATTTTGAATTCCATAGTTCTACCTCTTACTGGCTGTATAACCTTGAGTAAGTTGTTGTGCTGTATACAAAGGAACAACTAACTTGTTCAAATGTCATTCTACTCTCCTTCTGGTTGGAGAGTGGAAAGTTAAAATCTATATTCTTTAAACTTGGATACAGCTAATTAGATGTGAGTTAAATGAACTTGTGTGAGATATGAAAGGCAGAATGAATCAGAGACCATCTTGTCCTTTCTTGGCCTCTCCTACTGATGAGCAAGGTTTCACAACAATATTCCACTATCCTGGGGGTTGAGAGGAGGTTGCAACGACAGAATGGTCTGAATGTTTGCTCTCCATCTCCTTAGAATAAAATGAACAAGGATCTATTTTCTTTCTTTCTTTCTTTCTTTCTTTCTTTCTTTCTTTCTTTCTAACATTTATTTATTATTGAGAGACAGAGAGACACAGACTGTGAGCAGGGGAGGGGCAGAGAGAGGGGGAGACACAGAATCTGAAGCAGGCTCCTGGCTCCAAGCTGTCAGCACAGAGCCTGATGCAGGGCTTGAACCCACGAACCGTGAGATCATGACCTGAGCTGAAGTCAGTTGCCCAACCCACTGAGCCACCCCAAGGAGCTATTTTCAATTGGCAAAAATTGGTTAAATAACCAGTGAATCTGAAAGTGAAACTTTCAAAACAGCTTTCAAGGAACAACAGCTGAATTGACCCTAATACTGGAATAACTGCAAAAGTAAATATGAACAGCAACTTATCCCTTTTTGAAATAATGCATGTCCTTACTGGAGATCTTACTTAGGGGGTAATCTTAACTCTACCATCTGTCACTATGTGAATGTGGGTAAAACACTTGGACCCTCTCAGCCTTGTTCTTGGCCTATAACATGTAAATTATGATCCCAATCTGGTGTGAGATCATAGATGTGAAAGTGTCTGTAGACTGTCTGCTCGTGTGTGTCTCTGGCTATGTGTATGTCTGTGCATTTGTGTGTGTGTGAGTGGATCCGAGTGGTTCTATATGTGCATTTCTGAATGTACCTTTTGTATTGGTGGATATGTTCATTTGTGAGTCTAGGTGGGTTTTTATGGACATGTGACTATGTTCAGGAGTATGTTTCTATGCACATGTGCTGACAAGTATATACATATCTATGTTGTGGAGGTGTGGGTTATGTATGTGATGCTGGGTGGGTGTTTATCCATGTATCTGAATACATATCTGTGCATGAATATGTCTTTGCCTATGTTTCTCTATTTGTGTTCACAGGAGTACACTGAAATGTATGGGCTCAGCATCTCCTATACACACGTACAGAGCACCCTCTAGTGCTCAACAGGAGAAAATGCATTGCCTACAATAGAGCCTGAACTGCCATCAGTAAGGCTAGTGAGTTAATCCTCACATACACATGGCCAGTTTTCTAGGACTGTCCCTGAGACACAGAGGAGGATCATTCAGTCTGGAACTGGAAACTAACAGAAAACTCTGCACAGGATCTAACCCACAGGAAGTAGCTTAATGGTATGAGGTGAAAATACTCATCCACTGGTAGTGGGAACAGGATCACCAATGAGTGGATGGGGCAAGGGGGTGAGGGGCTCATCATACCACATTTCCATTTGATAAGTCACCAAGATTAAGACTGCTGGGGGGCGCTTGGGGGGCGCAGTCGGTTAAGCATCCGACTTCAGCCAGGTCACGATCTCGCGGTCCGTGGGTTGGAGCCCCGCGTCGGGCTCTGGGCTGATGGCTCGGAGCCTGGAGCCTGTTTTCGATTCTGTGTCTCCCTCTCTCTCTGCCCCTTCCCCGTTCATGCTCTGTCTCTCTCTGTCCCAAAAATAAATAAACGTTGAAAAAAAAATTAAAAAAAAAAATACTTCTGGTACACAATCAGACTGCAATGAGAAGGAACCTTCCTTCTGTTTTCTACATTTGAGGATCTCTGCACCTTAAGAAGCTAATACCAGAATACACCAAATTCCCATCCAGCTCTGTATAGCGTATGTAGGGGCTGACAGCATCTAGAGTATGAGTGCTGTCTACTAAATATTTACTCTGTGCCAGTCACTGCTCTAAACTTTATATGCACCATCTCATTAGATTCTTTAAACAACTATATGAAATAACTATACTGTTCTTACTATATCCATTTAAAAAATGAGAAAACTGAGACCTAGCAAAAGTAAAAAACTTACCCAGTGTTGCACTGTTCAGAGGCAGTAAAGTCAAATTATGAATCTAAACTGTCCAAATTCAAAACACTATTTATAATCATTATAGAACATTCCATGGTACAAACATTTGTTTTACAGAAGGCAATATGAAAATAAGAGGTAGGGCACCTGCTAACAATTTGACATTAGGTAAATGGAAGGAAAACACTGATGCCTTAAGAAAATGTGTGAAATTTTCAGCAAGGGTACCAAGTTCATTCACTGGGGAAAGAATGGTCTCTTCAACCATAGGTCCTCAAACAACTGCAAAATGACTTTCAACACAGGAGTCCGTATCCTGACAAACTGGATAGGGACAAGTGTCAGGGTACAATAAAAACATTTCAGACATGCAAGATCTCAAAAGTTTTATTTCCTGTGGGCTCTTTCTCAGGAAACCACTAGAAGATGCATTCCCAACAAAATTATGTGGGAAAAAGTAAGAAAAAGACCAACACAGTATCCAGGAAACGCTCTTCTTCACTTCAGAGGAACAGCAAATAAAGATTCTGGTTACAGATGCACAAGAAGTTTGAACAAAACATCCATATTAGAATCTAAAGACAGATTTATTTCATAAAGAAAACTTTAGAAAGGAGGTCGGCAGGGCAAAACAAATACAAATCATAATTTGATGACGTGGACCATATAATAAGCACGTTTGAGAGATTATATGTATAGGAAATGGAGTAAGTGAAAAAAGTGAGGAAATTTTTGACTCCAGAAAAAAAATGTTGTACACAAAGTAAACATAATTGGAGTGCACAACTTCACACAATGCTTAATATATTTAAAATTACAGTAGGGCAGATATTAAACATTGGTTTAATAAAAGTTTATGATATAGCTGTATAGGTAAATGCAGGAGGTAAATGTCCTTTCCCATTATAAGAGTTCAATATGTAATGTGCACAATTAATGAATCAATAAATATTTATAAAAATATTATTTTTTTAAAAAAAGGAGTTGAATAATACAAGCAGTAATTTTTAAGATTAAGATTTTAAAGGGTTGTTTTTTGGAAGCAGGAGTTGGGATAATAGAAAGTAGAGGACAGATTGCTATTTTTTTACTATATGATTTTTATCACAGTGTGTATGCCATACTCTAGCAAAAAATAAAATATAATAATTTCAAAATTAGCCAGAAAAAAACCCCAAGTATTTGGCAGAACATTATTTGTAAAATCTGTAAGTAATCTTGATACAGAACATAAGTTAAAAATGAACTCTTGGGGTGCCTGGTGGCTCAGTCGGTTGAGCAACTGACTTTGGCTTAGGTCATGATCTCACGGTTTGTGAGTTCGAGCCCCACATCAGGCTCTGTGCTGACAGCTCAGAGCCTGGAGCCTGCTTCTGATTCTGTGTCTCCCTCTCTCTCTGCCCTTCCCCCACTCATGCTCTGTCTCCCTCTGTCTCAGAAATAAACATTAAAAAAAAAATGAACTCTTGACATTTCTATTTCCATCAATTTAACAAGAATGGATATTCTGAATGCACTCTCAAATGCTAGATAAATGAGAGTAAACATACTTTTAAATGCACTGCTGAGTTTATAAGAAAGTAAGAGAACAAATAAGTAGACAACAACAAAAATAATTCCCATCCCAAAGCAAGACAAAACACAGCTGAAACTAGTGTGGTAGCCAACGCAGAAGCTTAGGCCCACTGCAGCTAGGTCTCCAGTTCAGTAACTTAGAGCTTTGCTGGTTTAAAGCCCCACTGAGGAGGCTCCTGGGTGGCTCAGTTGGTTGAGTGTCCAACTCTTAATTTCAGCTCAGGTCTTGATCTCAGGATTGTGGGATCAAACCCCGTGTCAGGGCTCCGTGCTAAGCATGGAGCCAGCTTAAGATTCATTCTCTCCTCCTCCCCCTCCTCCTCCACACCCCACCCTGCCATGCTTGTGCTCTCTTTAAAAAAAAAAAAAAGCTCCCTTGAGGAACAGAATTTCAACCCCCCAAAAGTGGGTAAGCTGAATCTGAGACTCCTACATTAAGCCAGGTCTTCAGTTAAAAAGATGAATTTTGAAAAATCTGTACATTGGTAAAGTGAACAAAAAGAAAATCAATCTGTCTCAGTTGATACTGGCTTAAAAAATTCATAGTAATGTTTCTTAATGTTTTACACCACAGTGTTACTCTCATGTAGTCCTGGGATTTGAATTTCAGCATACTTCCAGGCTGAAAAAGCCCAATGCAAGATATTCAGTTGAAATGGTTCTAGGTTGGTAGTGTTTCCTAGCATTTGGCAGAAACCAAGGTAATTCGGGTAATTTTGGGATTTCCAAATTTAAAAGTCAACCAAATTTGAGCTCATAATAAAATCTAGCAAATCCTACAATATGTGAGGAAAAAGGCAATGAACAAGAATCAACAGAAACTACAAACTGGTGGAATAAGACACTTGCAAAGACTATTGATACTGAAATTTATAACAAAGTATATAAAGCAAGTATGTTTAAATTATTTTTAAAGCATGTTTAAAATGAAAAGATCTAGAGGTAAGTACTATGTAGAGTAGAAAGAAGGAACATTTCTCTCAACCAGAAGCTTCAGAGTAGGTTTCTTGAAAGAGGTGATGACTGAACTAAATCCAGAGGAATGGTTAAGAATTACCCAGGTGAAGAGAAGTGTAAAGGGAGTTCCAGGCAGATCTATCATCATGAGCAGACAGACACGAAAGCACTGAACAACACAGAGGGCTCATGGAAATCTACAAACATTTCTCTATTACTGAAGTAACAAATGCAGCGCTGGGAGTAGAAGTGATAGAAGTGACATGACAGAAGGAGAGGACCTAGCAGAGGGCTTGTATATCAGGTTAAGAAGCAGATTTCACTTGGCAGACAAGAGAGTCACTGAAGGATTTGGGGAATGTCATGGACATTTCTGTTTTAGGTAGACTGCTCAGGTAGTATGAGAGGAAATGACACAAGAAGGGGAAAGGTGTAGGGATGGAGATTGGCTAGGAGGCACTACATAGGTTTAGGTGAGAGACACTGAGGGCTTGGATTACCAGAAGAGAAGTAGACTTGAGAAATATTTAGCAGATTAAAGTGACAAAACTTGGTGACTAACTAGTTACGGTAAAAATGAAAGAATAGATGGCTCTAATGTTGGGTTGCTGGGTGTTGCTAACTGATTTCTGTGATACAAAAAGAAGAGTAGGTTTGTGGCATAGGAACATAACTGGCTAAGTTTTGAAGGTGTCAGATCACTAGTTAGTTAAGTTTTGAAGATGTTAGGTTACTAGTGGGAAATTGATATTAGGATGTTTAGCAGGCAACTAGGTTAATAAATGTGATGCTCAGGGAAGTAGTCAGAGCTGAAGTAACAAACCACATTTGTGGATAATTCCACTAAGTAGACTGTAGAGAGAGAGCGAGAAGCAAGAATAGACTTTTGGGTTAGGAAATAATCTGGAATCAGAAACAGCATTATACTTGTTGGAATAAGAACCTTATAAGCAAGTACAATTATGCACAGGATGTGGAGCAAAGTCTTATGAAAAAAATTGAAAAAATCACACACACACAGTAGACATGGTATATCCACTTTCTAAAGTATAAGAATTATTAGAAGTGATATTTAGCACTATGATATTGGCACAAAAACAGACACATAGATCAATGGAACAGAACTGAGAGCCCAAAATGAACTTAAATATATATTGTCAATTAATTTTTGATAAAGGAAGCAAGAATATACAATGCATAAAGGGCAGTCTCTTCAATAAAACGGTGTTGGGAAAACCGGACGGCCATATGCAAAAAAATGAAATCAGACCACTATCTTATACCACCTACAAAAATTAACTCTAAATTGACTATGGACTTGAATGTAAGATCTGAAACCATAAAACTCCTAGAAGAAAAAAAAGCACTAAACTCCTTGACATCAGTCTTGTAATTTTTTGTTTTTTTTTGTTTTTGGATTTGACTCCAAAGGCAAGGGAAACAAAAGCCAAAATAAATTACTGGGACCATATCAAACTAAAAAGCTGCATAGCAAAGGAAACCATCAACAAAATGAAAAGGCAACCTACTCAATGGAAGAATGTATTTTCAAATCATATACTTAATAAGAGGTTAATATCCACAATATATAAATAACTCATCCAGCTCAATAACAAGAAAAAAACCCACCAAAAAATCCAATTAAAATTAAAAATGGGCAGAAGATCTGAATAGACATTTTTTTTTCCAAAAAGCAAAACAGATGGCCAACAGGCACACAAAATGATGCTCAACATCACTAATCATCAGGGAAATGCAAATCAAGACCACAATGAGATATCTCCTCACACCTGCCATCAAATAGATAACAGAGGATGTAGACAAAAGGGAATCCTTCTGTACTGTGGGTGGGAATGCAAATTAGTGCAGCCACTACAGAATACAGTATGGAGGGTCCTCAAAAAAATAAAAAAATAAAAAAATAAAAAATAAAAAATAAAAATAAATAAATAAATATGATCCAGCAATTCCACTACTGGGTATCTACCCAAAGAAAACAAAAACACTGGGGCGCCTGGGTGGCTCATTCAGTTAAGCATCTGACTTTGGCTCAGGTCATGATCTTACAGTTTGTGGGTTCGAGCCCTGCGTCAGGCTCCATGATGATAGCTCAGAGCCTGGAGCCTGCTTTGGATTCGGTGTCTCCCTCTCTCTCTGTCCCTCCCCCACTCTTACTTTGTCTCACTCTGTCTCTCAAAAATAAATAAATGTAAAAAAAAAAAAGAAAAAAAAAGAAAAAAAAACACTAATTCAAAAAGATATATGCACCCCTCTGTTCACTGCAGCATTATTTACAATGTCCAAGATATGGAAACAACCTTAAGTATCCATCAAAGGATGAATGGATAAAAAAGCTGTGATAAATACGTATATTATAGAGTAATACTCAGTCCCCCCCCCCAAATGAAATCCTGCCATTTATCACAACATGGATGGAACTTGAAGGTGTTATGCTAAGTGAAATAAGTCAAAGACAAATACCACATGGTTTCACTTATATGTGAAATCTAAAAAGCAAACCAAACCAAATCCAGACTTATAAATACAAAGAACAGATTGGTAGTTGTGTCAGGGGACAGGGGTGTGTGTGTGTGTGTGTGTGTGTGTGTGTGTGTGTGTGTGTTGGGGGGGTGCAGTGAGTGAAGGGATCAAGTACAAACTTCCAGTTATAAAATAAATAAGTCATGGGGATAATGTACAGCCTAGGAAACACAATAAATAATATTGTATAAACTTTGTATGGTAATACAACTAGATAATAACTAGACTTATTGTGGTGATCATTTCACAATGTATAGAAATGGCAAACCACCATGCTATACACCTGCAACTAATGTAACATTGTATGTAAATTATACCTCAATTTTTAAAAATTATGTTTAGGAAACGTTTATAATAATGTAGAAATGTTTATGATGTCAAATATTGTCCTATGGTTCTAAAAACACTATATATTAAACATTATAAAAATTTGCAGAGCAAAATCTATAACAAGAAAAACCTGTGGGTTCATGGTCATTGTTTTGAGTTTGAGGAGTCATGAGATTCTTTCATCCATTCTTCTATATCTTCCAACTTCCCTATATAATACATTTATAATCAGAAGAACTACCAAAGAAGAATATTTCCTTCTACTTCTGGTGATGACAAATGTAGCTAAAGTTCCTATGAGCACAGTACCTGACAAACAGTTGGCTCTCAGTGAATGCATGAATACATCAACAACCGAATATTTGAGGGAAGTCATCTCATATTTTTTGCCCTACCAAGAAGCCCTGTCTCCTGCAGGGAATCTTGCAAATTGCTAGATTTCAGAGATAATGAGACATGGTTCTGCCTCTGGCCCTCAGGAGGAGGCTTCATCTCTGATGCTGATCCTGGGTCTAAATAGGCCTTTTCCTGGAGTAACCACAAACCATTCTTTCTGGCCTCATGTTTGAACACCAGGATCTGTACAGCTCATGTCAGCATCTTTGAATACAATTTAGAGTAGGGTACCATGTAGTTTGTAGATATTAGTCCTACAGAAAGAATTTGAGATGCCGACGCTTCAATTTAGTAGACTCACTGGTATCTTAAGGTCTTATTGTCTTTCTGATCTATCCTGATATTTCTAAGACCTGGGGGCTTTTTCAGAGGGCACTGGATGAGGCCATTCAGTAAGGCCAATGGTGACTGCAACAAGAACCATGCTGAGCCCTTAACTCTAGCTCCACTCTTATGACAACTGTATTAGGTAGGCATTAATATATATTTCCTGTAATAGATGAGATGAGGAATTCGGGTCAAATGACTTCCTCAATGCCAGGCAACCAGTACATGGTGTATTTTCAATAAATAGTGGGTCAGTATTATTACCATTATTATTATCACCCTGCCCAAGTCCCTGGAAAGAAGGATCACATCTTCAGCAGGCCAGTGCCTTGAAAAGTCTCCAAAGACCTGCAGGGGCTATGGCCACATGTGGGTGCTGTGAGACTCTAAGGCCAAGCCTGGGCTGGAGCATCCTCCAGGAATATAAGACTTGCCTGTTGACAAGGAACAAATACAAGACTTCTCAGACATCCACTAAGCTTCATCAGAAACTCCACTGTGAGGTGAGATCTCCAGCTCAGAAGCAACAGAGAACTGAAAGGAATGAAACCTGGGGAGGACGCTCCTCAGGCCTGTCCCTGGAGATGTGTTGGGTGGGCCCTGTCTCCCAGGCGTCCCTTCCTTTGCTCAGTCATTCCTCAAAGGTTTATAGATCACCTACTAGATGCTGGGGATAGAGCAGTGAACATGATAGACCAGAACACCTTCTTCAAAAAAGAGAAACTCAACCAAAAGTCACAACAGTGTGGAAAATGTCATAGTGGGGGAGAAGGGCACCTGTCCTTTTTCAGCAGACTCAAATAAGACCTCCTATAAGTACAGTTCTTTCTTTAAAACTGGAAGGAATTAGGAAAGGAAGAATGAGATCCAAGTGTTTTAGAATACTTGTTAGTGAATGCTTCCCACTTGATGGTTTCTTGTTCCTTTTTGGAGTGGAGAAGGTATATCTGCAGAGGCAGTGGGGCTGAAGTTTGAGCAAAGTGGAGAAGACTCCAAATAATTTTGAGTAAGATGGGACAAAGCTGTCCTGACATCTTGTACGGGGTGGGGGCTTGATGTAATCTAACCCAGGAATCCCCACTCCCATTGTATTCTATGTCACTAGAACTTCTTTGAGCACAAAGCACAACTCTACAAAGTTGAATATGAGTTTCTAGCAGAAGGTGAGGGTCTGGATCAGGGAAGGAGAACTCCAGGGAGGTATTCAGCTGATGTTTCTGAACACTACAAGGATGCCAAGTTACTGATATCCCAAGGCACACAGTATTTTCCAAGAAGAGACAATGAATTCTTAGGAGAAAGTCATGACTGAGGCACACTGCAGGCATCCAATCCTGACAGATAAGCTCCAACTTCTTGCCCAAGTGTACCATTAATGCATTTTTGAGTTGTTTCTAGTCCAGGTTCCTTTGAGGTCCTCGATAACTAACTCTCTAAATAATCTTCTGGGTGCTATCCCACTCATCAGTAAATTATGTTATGGTTTTCCCAAAGGAATTTGCTTGATAGCCTGACCTCAGGTGTTTTGGAAGTGATTCCTCCTTGTCTTTCTCCTCCCAAATCTGGAAATCAGTCTATTTCTGACCCTATCTCCAGGAGTACCTGGACATCAAGGCTGAGGAAAGGGAGGCTACCAGCTTTCACATGCCTGGTTGAGGGCACTTCCTAGAGACAGACCTCTTTTGAGCAGTGTATGAAGCTTTTGTTGGAAATCACAGTATGACAAGGTGAGGAGGAACAAATCCTTGGCATATATCTACTACCAGTAGAAAGCTAAAATGCACAGGCTTGACTAGTCAATGTCTGAAATTTCTAAGACAGAAGAAGCCAATCAACAGAAGTTATCTAGATATGAACTATGGTGGAGACAGTGTTCAGTAAGGTTGGGATTAAATCGTAACGAGTCAGAGCTAAATATGGTAGAGATGGAGTAGAGTTCTTGGTGGGGAATGACTGGGAAATGAGTCAGTAAAACCCATAGGGTGTGTCAAGTTTGTTGAGCAGTTGATATCTTGAGATTGGTGGGATCAGGGTAGCAGGTCTAGAGACAAAGTAAGGTCTGGGTGGACAAAAAGATCCAGTATCTGATTGTGCTCTGGAGAGGAAGGGAAAAGGCAAGTGGTGTGGCATGAAGGATGGTTCATTAGGAATGTGGAATACAGTGGCAGAAGGGGCTCCCAGGTGACAGAGAAGTCAAGCATAGAGGGAAAAGGGAAAAATGGGGGAAAGTAGTAGGGAGGATTCTTGGGTCACAGCTGAGAAAAACAGTGGTAGGGGTAAAAGAAGGTAAGTGGAAGAATAGAATGGCCAAGTGGCAAGGAAGGACATAAGGACAAAGGTGGTAACAGCCATCAGAAGGTTTAGAAAATGTGAGAATGTGGGGGCAATGGTATAATGGCCTTTGATGGCAGAGAGAAGACCACTGATAGTAGTTAAATGGGGAGTGGGTCTCAGTAGGATGGCGGGATACAATGAGAAAAAGGGAAACAGAAAGGATCAGAAACAAGATGGGGTCCAATGAGGGAAGATGAGCTTTTAAAAGTTACTTCAAGGACTCACACAGAAAGGCTGGCAATCAGGCCTATGCAGAGAGTGCTCAGGCAGAGGGCTAGTGACTGATTATCTGGAGGGTCTGGTGAGATGGAAGAGAATAGAGTTAGAGAAAACAGAGGAGTTATGGAAACCAAAGGGAAACCAAAGAGAGCAGCGGCTGCCACCTACTCCAAAGAGTAGTGACCTTCTGCAGAAACTATACTGCACACCTCACATCAGGGATCTTGCTATAATAGTTAAAGAAGCTTTAATGGTCAGAAAGCTTTCCCATGGGGGCGGCAGAAGGCAGAAGGTACAAACTGCACTCAGGATCAGAATGGGGACAGAAAGGCCTGGCAAACCAGGAAGGGATCAAATTCCCCACACCCTTTACATTACAATACACATTCTGTCATTCACCTTGAGGCTTTCTTTAATATTTTCTTCTTTATGGGTTTCCTAAACTCATGTCAACCTTAGGGCTGCACTTGGGCCCAGAATTACATGAACTATGTTAGAAAGAGATTAGGAAAGAGGCACGTGGCTGGCTTAGTTGGTAGGTAGCACATGTGGCTCTTGATCTTTGGTCCTCTTACTGACTTTGCAATGACACTGAAAGGCAAGAATAAAGGGCTGGAACCCAACTTTTGCACTCATTTCTCTAGGTGAGGTACAGATATGGATTATTTAAGATGAGTTTCAACATTAAAAATAATTGTACTTTCCATTCTTTCTATCAATCATTTTTAAAGTGGAAAAGAATATCTTCTATTTTTCCTTCTTTCAAAAACTCAGAGGATTTTGGGCCCAGAATTACATGAACTATGTTAGAAAGAGATTAGGAAAGAGGCACCTGGCTGGCTTAGTTGGTAGGTAGCACATGTGGCTCTTGATCTTTGGTCCTCTTACTTACTGACTTTGCAATGACGCTGAAAGGCAAGAATAAAGGGCTGGAACCCAAATTTTGCACTCATTCCTCTAGGTGAGCTGCAGACATGGATTATTTAAGAAAAAGATGACTTTCAACATTAAAAATAATTTCACTTTCCATTCTTTCTATCAATCATTTTTAATTTTTTTTTTCCACGTTTTTATTTATTTTTGGGACAGAGAGAGACAGAGCATGAACGGGGGAGGGGCAGAGAGAGAGGGAGACACAGAATCGGAAACAGGCTCCAGGCTCTGAGCCATCAGCCCAGAGCCCGACGCGGGGCTCGAACTCACGGACCGCGAGATCGTGACCTGGCTGAAGTCGGACGCTTAACCGACTGCGCCACCCAGGCGCCCCTATCAATCATTTTTAAAGTGGAAAAGAATATCTTCTATTTTTCCTTCTTTCAGAAACTCAGCGGATTTTCTGCATGTGGTCCTCAATTGAATTTTTAAGAAAATAGTTAATAGATTTTTTAGTACAGTTTTAGATTCACAGAGTAATTGTGCATAGTACATGGAATTTCATATTTCCTGACCATTCCCGCTTACTACTCTCCACACAGTTTCCCCTATTAACATCTTGCAATAGTGTGGCACTGTTTTTTATAGTTCATGAATCTATCCTGATGCATTATTCTTAACTATAGTCCATAGTTTAAAATAAAATTCACTCTTTATACAGTTCTATGGATTTGGACAAATGCATAGAGACACAGATTCACCATTACAGTTTCATATGGAATAGTTTTTCTGCCCTGATAATCCTCCAGGTTCCACGTGTGCGTTCCTTCACTCCCTCCCCCTGAAACTCTGGCAATCGTTGGATCTCTTTACTGCTTCTGTTGTTTGCCTTTTCCAAAAAATGTCATAGAGCTGGAATCACACAGTATGTAGCCATTTCAGACTGGTTTCTTTCACTTAATATGCATTTAGGGTTCTTCCATGATTTTCCTGGCTTGGTTGCTCATTTCTTTTTATCACTGAATACGATTCCACTATATGGATATACCACATTTTGGTTATCCATTCACTTTTAGAAAGACATCTTGGTTGCTTCCAGTTTTTGATGATTATGAATGGGCTGCTATAAAGCTTTGTGGATAAGTTTTTGTGTGGACAAGTTTTCTTTCTTTTTTTTTTTTTTTTTTTCAATATATGAAGTTCATTGTCAAATTGGTTTCCATACAACACCCAGTGCTCATCCCAAAAGGTGTGGACAAGTTTTCAACTCACTTGGGTAAATACGTGGGTGTACAACTGCTAGATTGTATGGTAAGACTATTATTCAGCGAAGAAATTGACAATTGTCTTCCAAAGTGATTGCATGATTTTGTATTCTCTCTTGCTTCCCAACCTCTTGAGCATTGGTATTGTCAGTTTCTTGAATTTTGACCCTTGTTACTAGGTGTATAGTGCTATCTCATTGTTACAATTACCAATTCCCTAAGGCCCAATGCTTGTTGAGCATCTTTTCATATGTTTATTTGTCATCTTTATATCTTCCTTGGTGAAGTGTCTATTCTTTTGCCCATTTTTAAAATGGGTTGTTGAGTTACTTATTGCTGGGTTTTAAAAGTTCTTGGTTTATTTTGATACCAGTCCTTTATCAGGTATGTTTTGCAAATACTTTCCCTAAGTCTGTGGCTTGTCTTTTCATTTTCTTAAGTGACTTTTTCAGAGCTTAAGCTTTTAATTTTAAACTTAGCAATTTTTTTCTTTCATAAATTGTGTCTTTGGTATTCTATCTGCAAAGTCACTGCCAAACCCAAGGTCACCAAGATCTTCTTCTAAGTTATCTTCTAGAAATTTTGTAGTTTTGCATTTTACATTTAGGCCTATGACTTAAACTTTTAAGTTAATTTTGTGGAAGATGCAAAGTCTGTGTCTAGATTCATTTTTTTTTTTTTTTTTTTTTTTTTTTGCAGGTTGATGTTCAGCTGTTCCAGTACCATTTGCTGAAAAGACTATCCTTTCTCCATTGATTACCCTTGCTCCTTTTTCAAAGATTAGTTGACTATTTTTGCACGGGTCTATTTCTGAGCTCTATTTTGTTCCATCAATCTATTTGTCTATTCTTTCACCAATACCCACTGCTATTATAGTTTTATAGTGAGTCTTGAAGTCAGGTACTGTCAGGCTTCTAACTTTTCTTCTTCAATATTGTGTTGACTATTCTGGGTCATTTGCTTTTTCATATAAACTTTAAAATCAATTTGTTGATATACACAAAATAGCTTGGTGATAATTTGATCAGGATTATGTTGAGTCTATAGATCAAGTTAGGAAGAATTGACATCTTAATAATATTGAGTTTTTCTATCCATGAACATGTAGCCTCTTTCCATTTGTTCAGAATGTCTTTGATTTCTTTTATCAGAGTTTTGTAGCTTTCCTAATACAAATTCTGTACATATTTTGTTAGATTTGTACCTAAGTACACATTTTTAAAGAAATTATTTATTTTGAGAGACAGAGAGCGAGCACCTGCATGAGTGGGGGGAGGGGAAGAGAGAGAATCCACAGCAGGCTCCATAGCATGGAGCCCAACATGGGGCTTGATCTCATAAACGGTGAGATCATGACCTGAACAGAAACCAAGAGTCAGTCGCTTAACTGACCGAGCCACCCAGATACCCCATTAAGTATTTCATTTTTTGAGGGGGTGCTAAGAATCACCCAAATAAACTAGTGTGTGCTATTGCCACCTCATGGGCATATCTTTTTCCTCAATCAGTTCCAAAATCCTCAAACTTGGTCCCTACAAGTAGATGTGATGATGGGGTTTTCGAGATGATCGGGAGGTCCACCCAGGTCAGTAAAATAGTCAGTTGGCCAAACAATCCTAAAAGGCCTTAAGTGGTTGGGACTCAAGATTTAAAACATCTCCATGTCAGTTTGGTATGGTGTTGCTGTGTGTTATATTATACTTTTTCTTTTTCATGGTTCCCCCTGTGTTTCAGTAGCCTCCCCAAGCAGTAGTGACAGTAATGGAGTGAACCCATATCACTGGAGTTGACTTTTGAGGTACAAGGTGCTAAATTGCCTAGGAAAGGAGATCAGTCTGAGTCCCCCACTAGGCCAGTGCTGAACACTGTAAGACTTGTGGGCTTGAATTTAAAATGGAGAGCACATGCCTCTGGACCAAGGGTGGGTTTTAGCTTGTATACACCTAGACACAGAAATCAATACTCCCTCCTTCAATTTCCCCCAAATGACAGTATTTATACAAAAATGATTTAGTGAGTAATGTAGTCTTTACTAAACATACTGTAAGGATGACAAAGAGCAAGAGAGATACTAATGCACAAATTAGGCAATAATTGGAAAAATCCCCTTTCAGCTATTCTGTTTCTCATGCACTTCCTTTTAAAAGTTTCAACTCTGTCTCATCCTGCGGATCCTTCTCTTCTCTCTCTCTCTCACTCAAGTTACTACTCTCCTGCCAACAATTAAAAATCTTGTCTTTTTATAACAAACAACTTTCCATGTCCTTCAAATATACTCACATCAACCCACATATCCATCCCGATTTGTGGAGCAGGATAGATATCCTGTTTTAACACAATCCAAGCTTTTAGGAGTGTAATTTAGATTACATATAGCAATACCTTTTGTTAGTTTTGAATCATATCTATGGATACTTCCTCTATAAAGGGTTTTTCAATTTCTCCCATCTACTTTCTAACATTTCACCCAAATCTCTATTGGCTCCCAAGTATTTTTTTTCTTCTAAGGTCATATATTTTATGGAATTCTAATTTTTCTTATAAAAATAAGTCCAATCAAAAATTCTGCTATTAAAAATATATTCTCATGAAATCACTTCATATGTGATGGAGATAAATGCACCATATAGCAGCCAGGCTATAAAATTTAAAAAATTTTTTAAAGATATAATTTGCACAGAGTAAAGTTTACCTTATGAATTTTAATTTTCACCATTCTCTCTACTGTTTGAGTTTTGACAAATGCATACAGTCACATAAACAACACATTAGTCAATATACAGAATATTTAATCATCCCCAGAAGTTCCTTCAATCCTTTGGTATCAGACCCCTTCCTTGCATTGTAGGCTATGGCAAATACTAATGTTTTCTGGTACCGTGGTCTTTCCAATCCCAGAATGTTAAACAGAATCGTACAGTATGTAACATTTGAGTCTGGCTTCTTTCATTTAATATAATGCTTTTGAGATGTGTCCAGGTTTTTATAAGTATCAGTAGTTAATGACATTTTATTACTGAAAAGTATGCCACTGCGTGGTTGTATCACAACTGGTTTATGCCTGAAAACGCTGATGGAAGTGGAGAAGGTAAAGGGACTTAAGTACAAGGTTTATACATTTCACTTGAAGTGGTAAAATCTTAACAGCAGTAGACGGTGATAAGTTACATATGTAGACGTTAATGCCTAGAGAAACCACTAAGAAAACTATACAAAGTGATTTGTATACAAAAACACTATAAGTAAATTAAAATAGAACTCTAAAAAAAGTTCAAGTGGGGTGCGTGGGTGGCTCAGTCGGTTAAGCATCTGACTTCACCTCAGGTCATGATCTCATCGTAGGTGGGTTCAAGTCCCACCTGGGGCTCTGTGCTCACAGCTCGGAGCCTGGAGCCTGCTTCGGATTCTGTGTCTCCCTCTCTCTCTGACCCTCTCCCACTTGCATTCTGTCTTTCACTCTTTCAAAATAATAAACAAATATTTTTTAAAAATTAAAAAAAAAAGTTCAAGCAATCAACAGGAATGCAAGAAAAAAAGAAACACGGGATCAAAAAAGAAACAAAGAGAAAACAAATAATAAAAAGGCAAACTTAAGTCCTAATATGTCACTAATTAGTTTAAATATAAATGTTCTAAATACTACCAATTAAAAGGCTGAAGTTAGCAGAGTGGACAAAATATATAACTCAACTATATTCTCTCTACAAAAAACTTCAAACATAGTGACACAGATAGGTTAAAAAAAAAGAAAAATAATTGAAAGAAAAAATGCAGATATTAACCTTAAAAAAGGGATGGCCTACATTTATATCAGATAACACAGACTTCAGAGAAACAAAGAAATTTCTTTCAAATTAAATTACTAGAGATAAAGAGAGACATTACACAATGATAAAAGGATAAATCCACCAAGAGAACATAGCATTGTTGAATGTGTATATATCGATTGCTTCAAAAATGCATGAAGCAAACACTAGTAAATCTGAAAGGAGAAACAGATTTCAACGCTCCATAAAACAACAGCAGAATACACATTTTTTTAAGCACCTATAGAACATCACCAAGATAGACCATTATCCTGGGTCATAAAACAAACCTTTACAAATTTGAAAGAACTTAAATCACACAAAGTATATTCTTTGATCATAATAAAATCAAGCTGGAAGTCAATTAAAGAAAAACAACAGAAAAATCTCCAAACATCTGAAAATTAAACAACATGCTTCTAAATAATCCAAGGACCAAAGAAGTAGTATCAAAGGAAATTTTAAAATACACAGAAATGAATGAAATGAAAACTCAACATATCAAAATCTGTGGGATATCGCTCAGATGGTGTAGAGAGGAAAATTTATATTACTGAATGCTTGCATTAGAAAAGAGGAATGATCTCAAATCAGTGAGTTAAGCTCCCACCTCAACAACCTAAAGAACAGCAAAATAAACCTAAAGCAAGCAGAAGGAAGAAAATAAAGAGCAGCAATCATTGTAATTGAAAACATCAAAACAACCGAGGGGGAAAAAAAAATCAATGAAACAAAGATCTGGTTCTCTGAAAAAATAAAAAAAAAACTTATAAGACTCTAGCAAGATCGGCAAAGAAAAAGACATACATCTCCAATCAGGAATGAAACAGTGTGTCACAATAGAACCTACCGCCATTAAAAGGATAATCAGGGAATTCTATAAACAAATTTACAGTCATAAATTCAACAACTATGACAAAATGAACTAATTCTCCCCAAACCATAAACTTTCAAAAGTTAGCAAAGATGAAACAGATAACCAGAAGAGTGTTGAGCTGTTTTCAGTGGATTGCTCTGGCAGCAGTGAGAGGAAAGAATTTAAGAAGGAACATCTGTAATAAAATCAGTTAGGCAACTACTGCAGTTTGAGAACTGATGAGGGTTTGAACTACCATGGTATAATAAGAAATGAGAGGAGAGACAGATTTAGGAAATACGTAGAAGACAAAATCAGCAAATCTTGGTGACTGATTAGTCGTGGAAATTACACAGGGACAGGAATATAGGATAGTTCATATGTCTCTTGCTTGGATGAATGGGTGCTATTAGTTGACTTTACTACGAAAGTAAGAGCGGATTAGTAGCAGAAGATAATGGGCTGGGGTTTGAAAATATTAGGTTTAGAGTTCGTCTGGCAAATTGAGGTCGAGGATATTTAGCGATCAATTTGCTTTTGAGAAGTTTGAAGCTCAGAGAAGATAGTACTAAAAGAAGCCACATAAATGGATTACTGGATATTGTGGTATATATTTGGTCTTTGTTCCTCATTCTGGCACAGAATGCCTAAAACTCTTCTCATTTCTCGAGGGATAGGGGGTATAGGAGCATCTTTTATGATATTTGTTCTTAGTCCTATGTTCCTGACACAAAAGCTTCTAAGACCTTGAAATCTCTGAAGTGATGACTATCTTTTGGCATGCTGATGAGCAGACTCCTGGCTGGGGGCTCCCCAGATAGCTTCAGAATGGGAGCTGGTCACCCCAAAGACCAAGACATGATTAAAAGGTTGGAATTTTCACCCAACTCCCTCACCTCAACCCATGTCTGGGGAAGGAAGAGAGGCTGGAGATAGAGTTTAATCACCAATAGTTAGAAATTTAATTAATTATGTTTATACAATGAAACCTCCATAAAAACTCTAAATGATGAGGTTCAGAGAGCTTCTTGGTTGGTGAACACACAGATGCTGTGAGGGCAGTGCACCTAGAGAGGACATGAACAATTGTGCTCCTTCCTTATACCTCCTTGCCCTATGCATCTCTTCCATTCGTCTATTCCTGAGTTGTATCTCTTATAATAAACCAGTAATAGTAAGTAAACTCTTTTCCTAGGCCCTGTGAACTGTTCTAGCAAATTATCAAAACTGAGAAGGGGTTGCAGAAACCCCCAATTTATAGCTGGTAGGCAGGAAGTACTGGGCCCCAGGACTTATGACTGGCATCTGAAATGGGGCAATTTTGTGAAACTGAGCCCTTAACCTGACTGCCAGTAACTCTGGGATAGTGTGAGAACTGAATTGAATTGAAATGTTGGACACCCACCTGGTGTCTGGTCAGGTGGAAAACTGATTGTTGGTGTGGAAACACCCACACATTTGTTTTCAAGGTGTGGGAATAAGAAATGGATCACGGTAGATCTCACTGCAAAAAACTCTAGAGGCAGATGATCAGTGGCTAAAATGCAAAACCTTGGGTAAGACATAATCTGAACGTCAGAAAAAGCTTTATGCTTTCTGGAATAAAATACTTTCTGGAATAAAATGTTATATATAATACATAAGGATTTAAAGCCAAGTATTAAGTCAAAAAATTGGAAACTATAAGAACGTCAATGAGAAAGAATGGTTAAGTTGGCATAGTATATCCCTTGCCAGAATGATACAATAATACATACTATTAGTCATTGTTTCAATACTGGCACGTTGGGAATCTATAGAGTTCTTTCTTTTACTTTTTTAAATCTTTCCAATTCAGTATATTACTACGTGAATAATAGGGGGAAAACCTGTTAAAAAACATACAAAACACAAAACTTCCTTCTGATGAGGGCCAGGAGGAGGAAAATGTTTACCCTTGGCCCAGAAAGCTGACCTAAAGCCTGCAAGGTGTTCTTTCTTTCTTTCTTTCTTTCTTTCTTTCTTTCTTTCTTTCTTTCTTTCTTTCTTTCTTTCATATTTATTTTGAGAGAGAGAAAGAGAGAGAGCAAGGGAGGGGCAGAGAGAGAGAGAGGGAGAGAATCCCAAGCAGGCTCTGCTCCATAGGTGCAGAGCCCAAGCAAGGCTGGGGGTGATGCGGGCCTATCTCAAGAACGGTGAGATCTTGACCTGACCTGGGATCAAGATTCCAGCGCTTAACCCACTGAGTCACCCAGGCACCCCAAGCCTGCATAGTTTCAATAAGGATCAAAATACCTGCTGGTTGCTACATTCTTTAAGTGTCTCATGACTGCCTGTGTATCTCACTGATATTGAACTGAAAAGCACCAGAGAAATCTTGCAAAAGTAGTTTTTACCAGCAGAAATTCAAAGAAGTTCCAAGAAACTTTTGTAATTTGATATTCCCTTTATGCTCCCTTCACTTTATTTACTAAGTTTAAAACCCAGCCTCACACAGCAAAAAGTGCAGCTCTTTCTGCTCTGGGGTGCTGCCCCTGTGCTACTTAAATATACTTACTATGTTGCACCTTAACAACCCAAGAAATTCTTTCTTGACAGTGGGGCATCACTTGGACTCACTTCGACTTCTAGTGAAGAAAGATTTGACAACAGTTCCTACCTAGAACAGTACCTGACCCATAGTAGGTTCTCAATAAATCAAGAATGTATCAATCTCGGGGCACCCGGCTGTCTCTCTCAGGTAAATGATGGACTTTGGCTCAGGTCATGATCTCACAGTTCATGAGTTCCACCCCTGCAACGGGCTCCAGGCTCTGTGTTGACAGCTCAGAGCCTGGAGCCTGTTTAGGATTCTGTGTCCCCCTCTCTCTCTGCCCCTCCCCTGCTCATGCTCAGTCTCTCTCTGAAAAATAAAAAACTACATATATATATATATGAACGTATCAGTCTCTGAGTCTGCAAAGGCAGTCGCCTTAGACTTGTTCTACCCTAACCCAAAGAAAGGCCTGCGGCCCAGACCCCAGAACACTGGGGAGCTCTGGAGACTCACTGGACACAGCCACAGTACGGCCATATGGCAACTGCAGCAGGGCCCCAAGCCCAACCTTTAACTCCGCTGGTGTAAAAGCACCTTTCTTGTTCATGCCACTGCTCACCAACCCTATCAGATCGGTATTAATATGTCCCAGCAGAGCTGAGATCTGAGACGGCTCAGTGACCTACCCAAGGCCCGGCAGCCAGGGTCCCGAGTATCTGCGGTAAACAGGAGTTCTGAGGGCCACGATGCTGGCGAGCTCCGACGACCGCCAACCTCCTCTGCTGCGGGCTCAGTTTTGAGCACGGCCTCCAAGACCTTCCTCTTCAGCGACCAGAACTAGGCTGTTGTATGGGGGGGGGGGGGGGGGGGGGCGTGCCTTAACAAGGCCAGCGGTCTCAACGGCCTCGTTGGCGCCGACCCCCATGTGCCTGGCAGAATCATGGCATTACTGGCTGAAAGATCCCTCTAGGTGTCTCCAAAGCCCGCTCTGTGAGCGTCAATCGACAATTCTTGTTTCACAAAAGTAAAGGAGACTACTCTCAAGACTCTGAGGGGAAACCTGCAACCTACTCAAAGTCAGAGGAGCGCTCCGCTCAGGCCCCGCCCCTCGACGTGGCCCCGCCCCTGGTTGCCACCGCCCTTGACGGCACTGCCTTCAGACTTCAGGCCCAATTGGAACCCCAGCCCATGTGTTCCTCCTAATAGTTCATTCCTTTCCCCAGGCTAGAAGATAAGCAACAGATGCTGGAGATAAACCCCTGTAACAAAGGGATAGGCACAGTTCGTGTCCTAACGGAGGAAAGATAATTAAGCCAAAAGTGATGAGGCACCTGGGTGGCTCAGTGGGTTAAGACTCCCACTCTTGATTTCAGCTCAGATCATAATCTCAGGGTTGGTGGTCTCAAGCCCTGCCTTGGGCCATGTGCTGACAGTGTAGAACCTGCTTAGGATTCTGTCTCCCTCTCTTTGCCCTTCTTCTGCATGCACACATATGCTCTCTCTTGCGGGCTCTCTCTCTAAGTGAATAAATAAACATTAAAAAGACAGTCATAACACAGTGTGAAAACTGCTGTGATGAGGGAAGTAAGGGTATGTATCCTAGTTTGGGAAGGTTAATGAAAGCAATTTTTAAATAAGGGGAAAAAAAGAGGGGCACCTGGGTGGCTCAGTCTGTTCAGCATTCACCTTGGGTTCAGATAATGGTCTCATGGTTCATGAGTTCAAGTAGGGCATGGGGCTTTCTGCTGTCGGCATGGAAGCTGCTTCAGATCCTCTGTCTCCTTCTTCCTGCCCCTCCCATGTTTGCACACTGGCTCTCTCTTTCTCTCTCTCAAAAATAAGCAAAGATTTAAAAAATGGTTAAAAAAATAAAGGGAAAAAAGAGTAGTTCTCTTAAGGACTTCTAGTTTCCCTTTGAGATAGGGTCCTAGCACACCTGCTGAGGTGGTGGGGAACAGAAGTTTGAAGAAAATGGAGGCTTGCAATAGTTTTAACAGGGATGTGCCAGTGTTGGCTGAGGACACAATGATGTGATCTCCACAGTGTTGCTGTAAGCACGCGCCACATAGGCACTCCATAAAAACCCATGGCTTTAATAAATGAATGGGATGAATAAGTTTCAGGAGGCATTGTAGTTGACCACTGGTTATAGACCATGAATTTACAGTGGTACCAATATATTTATGTGAACGATCTTATTAGAGGGTAGTATGGAAAAGGCAGAGAGTTCGGATTTTGCGAGGCAGGAAAGATAGAAGAATGGGTGGGGGTGGAGGGCTGTTTAAGTGGGGCTGGATGCTGGTGAAGTGATGGATCATAAAATCTATGGTGGAGAGGGAAGAACTGAAGACAAGAGGCTGCTGATGGAGGAAGTGGAAGGATCTACAGCAGGTACTGACAAGGTTGAAGTCTGGCATGCAGACATAAGCTAGAAGGACTGGAGGTTGAGTTCAGAGGGTGAGGTATAGACTGCATTGTTTCATTAGGCAGAAGTATTGCAGGCAGGAAGGCCTAGGTTGTGGCCATAGCTCTATTGGAATAGAAGCAAAGAACTCCAAGATTGAAATTCTAGGTCTGGGAATTGAAGTGTGAGCTTATTGGGTGGTCCATCACAGGGATATCTAGATTTCCCAGATAGCTTCCCCCTTTTGAGATCCCTGCCCTGGACCCCATGCTGCCTTTTCCTCCCACCTCCCAGGGTCTCAATAAGTACCTTCATTCAGACTTGACGACAAGCTTCAGAGTTTAAAGAGGCAGTCATGTGGCTGTGGGCCCAAAGTCAGGAATTGGATCATGAGAGAGGGCTGTAGTAGAACTCTATTTTGTTTTTGTTTTGTTTTGTCACTCATCATATATAAACTCTAACTCTATTGCCCTCTAGAGAAACTACCCCCATTTTTTAGTGTCAGGCCTTGTGCAGGTGTAATTGTCTTCCCCCACACCTCTGTTCAGGCTTGCCCAAAGAGAGAATTTCTCTCAACTGGCCTTGGTGACTATTTTAGGGAGCGGCACATGATCCGCCTGAAGGATTGGTGTGATAAAGGCACCACATTTTCTAAACTTGAATGTGGGAGGATGTAGCTCTTGCTAGCAGTGATCTAGCCACCACTTAAGCCTAAAAATGAAGCTAGCACAGAAGAGAGAGAGAGCCAAAATATGGCAATAAAATAAATTCTGATGACATCCACTGAGACCCTGCATTAACACTGCTGCCTGAAGCTAACCCCGCTCCCAGACGTTTCAGCTCCACGATTTTTCACTATAGAAGGAGGTTCTCTATCATTGGGTCCATCTTCTGGGCTAACCCAATACATATGTATTAACCTGTCAGTGCCTCACTTTGTATTTTTGTTAAAGATATAAACAATACCAGCTTCAGAGAGTGATGATGATTAAATGAGTTGATAAATGTAAATTCATAAATTATACAACACTGAGGTATAAGTAAAATTGTATTAATTTTTCCAAATTAAATTGAATCTGGCTCTTAGCCACTGTTTACCAGAATGATGGTAGCTCACTTTCCTATTTAGCAGAGAAGGATATACTGCTAAAAAATACTTAGAAAAGAGCCTCTGATGTTCAGTCCATTATAGCTATCGCTGGGAAGTTCATTGCCAACCCTACATGGTTCATTCAAAAGCAAGGGGCTCCACAGCCAGGCCAGAGATCAATTTTAATGTTTGTCTTTGAATTCAGTTCTCACTTCAGCAATTAATGAGTTGATCAATCAGAAAGCCAAAATTATAGGGGCACCTGGGTGGCTCAGTCGGTTAAGCTTCCGACTTCGGCTCAGGTCATGATCTCGTGCTCTGTGAATTCCAGCCCCATGTCGGGCTCTGTGTTGACAGCTCAGATTCTGTGTCTCCCTCTCTCTCTGGCCCTCCCCTGTTCATGCTCTGTCTCTCTCTGTCTCTCTCTGTCTCAAAAATAAGTAAACGTTAAAAAAAAATTTAAGGAAGCCAAAATTATAGATGTTTACACACGTGCACCACTCACACAGCTGTTTGTACCATCTGTCTTGTTGAGATTAAAAGAGCATTTAAGTAACCTGTGAGAAAGACTATTGAACATGAGATGCTTTTTTTAAAAAGTTATTTTAATGTTTATTTAGTTTTGAGGGGGGGGGGGAGAGAGAGAGAGAGAGAGAGAGAGAGAGAGAGAGAGAGAATACAAGCTGGGGAGGGGCAGAGAGATGGAGACAGGAACTGAAGCAGGCTCCAGGTTCTGAGCTGTTAGCATAGAGCCCGATGTGGGGCTTGAACTCACAGAATGCGATATCGTGACCTGAGCCAAAGTTGGACACTTAACCGATTGAGCCACCCAGGCTCCCTGAACATGAGATGCTTTTAACTGAGGCAGGTTGGTGAACCAGCGGGGCAACATCCTCCCTGACAGCTCCCCCACCTCCATCATGGAGCTAAAAGTTCTGCCCCTATTGTTCTAGATTATGAACAAGGGTAGTGGAAGGAGGAGATGTAGACATCAGTATATTTCCATGGAAGGCAAGTAAGGGTTGGAGAGCAGTGCTCATATTCTCAGCCTTCATTAGGAAAGTTAAGAGCCTTTTAGGGGTAGGTGGCAGTAATTACCCACCAAGAGATCCAGAGACACAGATGTCTTCCTTTACATCAGAATCCACAACCTAACCATCCCCAAACTTTGTTTTCACATTTTGATATGTGAAGCTACTTGTCTCTTGCATTTTGGGGTGACTGAGCGAGGACTATCCTTGTGTAACCAACCATCCTTTTCTCCCCTACAAGCTGTGTAGAGTTCAAGTTAGTGAGGGAAGCAGAAGAAAGAATGGTAGACCCAAGTTATAGGGTGAAGACTTTGTTGTTTTTCTCAGTATGACAAGCCCGTGGATATTTTTAATAGTTATTTTAACTTTTTTATAGTGACAGTATTATATAAACAAGAAAATATTTTAGAAATATGTCCCCTGAACGGGTATAAAAGACAGAACTTGGCATGAGGGTGGGTATGCAATGTCACTGTCAGTCTCCCTCCGTGACCCTGGTCACCTTTATGAAGTCAAAGCAAATGCTCAGTAAGAGCTGAAACCCACCCTTGTCTTTTTCTAAGCCCAGCTTCTGGGATACATTAAACTTAGACTCCAAACTAGTTCAGACAGAAAGTAGGACTCTCCTATTAGAAGAAACCAACATGTTTTGTAACAATAATATTCTTGGTTATGAAAAACAAAGATCATCCCCTCTAGAGGATGCAGTGACATGGAAACTATAGATTTTTTTTCTACCTAGATTGAACTTTTTGAGTGAGAGAATTTTTTTTCTCATAGGAGGGTCTGGAGAAACCTTTTCTGACTAAATGAACCATCTGCAAAGATGGATCAGTCAAGGGAGTGGTACAGGTGGTCTAAACCACTGACACCTGTGTGTTGGCAGGCCTGGCTGGGATAGAGGCTCCCTGGGAGGACATAAGATCAATATACAAAAATCACTTGTACTTTTATATGCTAGCAAAGTAAGTATTGAAAATGTGAATTTTTGAAAAGGTACCATTTACAATAGAATAAAAAACCATAAAATACTTAGAGGTAAAGCTAACACAATGTGTGTAAGATTTACATTCTTAAAACATTGCAAATTTATTTTCACATAGTTTCCATGGGTCAGGAGTCTGCCTATGAATTAGAATTCCTCTGTTTAGGGTCTCACCAGACTGAAATCAAGGTGGAGGTTCTCATCTGGAACTCTGGATCCTCTTCCAAGCTTATTTAGGTTGTTGGCAGAATTTAGTTCCTTGTAGTTGTAGGATTGAGGTTCCTACTTTCTTTCTTTTTTTAGTGTTTGTTTATTTTTGAGAGAGAGTCAGAGAGTGTAGGGGAGGGGCAGAGAGAAAGGAGGACAGAGGATCTGAAGCAGGCTCTGCACTGACAGCAGAGAGCCTGTGGCGGGGCTCAAACTCACAAACCCTGTGATCATGACCTGAGCCAAAGTCAGTCACTTAACCAACTGAGCCACCCAGGCATCCCAACATTCCTGCTTTCTTGATGGCTGTCAACAGCAGCTATTCTCAGGTCCTAGAGGCCATGTATTGTTTGTTCCCTGCAACAGGAAGTTTGCTCCTCCAAGGCCCACAGGTTAAATTTCATTCATGCTTTGATTCTCTCTTTTAAGTTCTTCCATCTGATTAAGTCAGGCCAACCCATATTCTCCGTTTTGATTAACTCAAAGTCAACTGCTTTGGTCTTTAATTATATCTCAAAAATCTGTTTTTAAGATACTGTAAGAATATAGCAGTGAAATCTGTCATATTCATAGTCCTATCCACACTGAAGGGAAGGGGATTGATTACACAGGATGTGGTGGAGGGAGTTTCCTAGGAACTATTTTAGAAGTCTTCCTATCATTATGTTTATTGGAAGACTCAATATGTTTGAGATGCTCATTTCCCCAAATTAATTTATAGATTCAGTGCAATCCCAGTCAAAATTCTTAGAATCTCCTTTGTAGAAATTGAAAAAGCCAGTTTTCTAGGTATATACATAAAATGAGCACTGGCTCATGTGTAGAATTGTTGAATCACTATGTTGTACATCTGAAACTAATATAGCACTGTTTGTTAACTATACTGGAATTAAAGTTTATTTATTTATTTATTGGAATTAAAATTAAGAAAAATATGCCTCTAAAAAATAAAAGTCATATAATATACATACATCCATTTGGCCTAGAATAGCCAAAGTAATTTTAACACTGAAGAATGAGTTAGGAAGGCCTAAACTACTCTAGTAGCTACAGGAATCAAGCCAGTTTGGTACTGCTAAAAATAATAGAAACAGAGGTCAATGGAATAGATTAGAGAGTGTAGAAGTAGGTCCATACCTACATAGACAGTTTTCTTGTATCATATTTGCCAGGACCATTCAATGGAAAAGGAAATTCTTCCTCCCAAATGGTACTGAATTCATAAGAAAAAAATGTACCTTGATCCCTACTTCATACCATATGAAAAGTTAACTTGGAAAAGATCACAAACCTAAATGTTAAAGCTAAAAATGTAAAAGTTCTAGGATAAAACAGGAGAAGTCTGTGACCTGGGATTGCTTAGGATACAAAAAAGGATACAGAAAAGCACAAAATCTAAGGGAAAAAAAAATGGACAAATTGGACTTTGTCAAAATGATAAACTTTTGATTTTTTGAAAGACAAGAAAGTTAAAGGCAAGCCACAGACTGGAAGAAAACATTCATAATATGTATGTCAGATGGCATGTATAAAAAACTCCTAGAACTCAAGAAGAGACAACTCATAAAAAGTATTCAAAAGGCCTGAATAAACATATTGTGGGGGAAAAAAAAAGAAAAGACATGAATGGCTGGCTAGTAAGTCCATGAAATTTTGCTCCACATCATGGCTAGGGTTAGAATGGCTAGAATTAAACGATCTGACTATACCAAGTGTTCCTCAGGATATGGAAAAACTGGAGCTCTCAGATACTGTGGGTAGAATGTAAAATGGTACAATCACTTTGGAAAAACTTTTGGTAGTTCTTAAACAGGAAATTATATACTTAGCATGTAATCTTGCCATTACATTTCTAGGATTTACCCAAGAAAACGAAAATTTATATCCACACAATCTTGTACATGAATGCTGATAGTAGATTTATTTGTGAGAGCCATAAACTTTAGACAGCCCAAATGTCCACTAGCAAGTAAATGCATAAACGAAATGTGTTTTATCTATATAATGGAGATTAAAGAAAAGAAAGAAGGTAAAAAAGAAAAGGAATGAATTATTGTTATACAAAATTATGGATAAATCTCAAGGTTATTATGCTGAGTGAAAGAAACTCTTGTAAAGGGATACACACTGTATTTATTTATAGTGTGTATGAATAAATTTACAGAAAACTCTACAAAAGAAAAGTAGCCTGTAGGAACAGAAACCAGGTCAGCGGTTGCCTGATGTCATGACTGGACGGTGATATGGATTGCAAAGAGACACAAGAAAACTTCGGGGGCTGATGCAGTTGTTCTCATCTTGATTGTTATTGTCAAAACACATTAGATTACACATCTTAAGTTTGTGCAGTTTATTATATGAAAATTATATCATGATAAAGTTGTAAAAAAATGAAATTCCTATAAACTAGCAACAAAATTGGGGTTCCTGGTGGCTAAATTGGTTAAGCATAGACTTTGGCTCAGGTAATGATCTCATCATGGTTCCTAGGTTTGAGTCCAGCATCAGGCTCTGTGCTGACAGTGTGGAGCCTACTTGGGATTCTTTCTCTCTCCCTCTCCCTGTGCCCCTTTCCCAGTACTGCTCTTCCCCTATCTCAAAATAAATAAAAGTTAAAATAAACTAGCAACAAAATCAGAAAATGTAATTTTAAAATGTTATAATATGCAGGAAGGAAAATAAGGGACCTAGAAATACATATAACATTTAAAAATGCATGGGGAAAATTATAAAAGTTTATTAGACTATTATAAAGAAGTCCTAAATAGTAGAAAATATATCATATTCATGGATACAAAGATTCAATATTATTAGGATATCAAGTCTTTCCAAATCAATACACAAATCAAATGCCATGCCAATAAAAATTTAAAGTTTTCATGACATCTGAGGAGCCACTTATAAAATTTATACAGAAACTTACAGCTGAAAATAGACAAAACAAAGCTGAAGTCACAAAACATGACAACTTGGTATAAATCTGTAGTATATGGGGCATTGTGGTATTGGGGTAAGCATCTACACAGAGTAACAGAACAGAATAGGGAGTCGATAAACAGACCTGTATAATATATAAAACCCTGATATATGATACAGTTGGTTTGCCTATTTATGGATTATTCAAGAATGGTCTGAGGGTGATTGTTTATATGGAAAACAATGAGATCTCTATCTCATGCGTACACAACTATAAATTTCATGTAGGTTAAAATAAATATGAAAAATAAACTTTAAAAATGAAAAAACAAAAGGAAGTACACTATGTCCTCAGGATGTGAAAGAATTTTAAAAAACAATATAATAAAAAGAACAAACCATAAAGAGAAGATTGATAAATAGAATACATTAAAACAAAATCAAAATTTTATTCATCAAAAATCATTATTAAAAAAATTTCAAGCCATAGACTGGGATAAATTATTTATAATACATATAGCAAAGAGCTAGTAAATAATTAATATAAGACTCCTAAATTCAATAAGAAAAAGATAAAGTGCCCAATAGAAAAAATGGACAGGAAATAAGAAGAGGGAATTAACAGAAAAACAATCATGAATAGCTGACAACATATGGCATGGATCTTAACTTTACTAGTAACGATGAGAATGAGAATTAAAATCAAGATGAGAAACTGTTTTGAATGCATCAGATTAGCAAAATTTAAAAATGTCTGAGAATGTTAAGTGTCTGTGAGGATGTGGAATAGGAACTCTTCTGTGCTTCTGTGAGAACTTGTATTAGTATAATCACTCATAAATATATATACCCTAGAGGATCCCTTACATGTATACAATGAGATGTATTTGGAATCTTCTTTGTGGCATTATGTACTCTAGGAATAAAATGGTAATATCCTAAATATACTTCTAAACATGCTTTTTGCCCATCTTTCAAGTTATTGTTTTCTTATTAAATTTAGGAGTCCTTTATTCTGCATACAGATAATGGATACAGAAATTACAGTATACCAATACAAAGAAATACTATAAATACATTAAAAAGGAATTGATTGGGGCACTTGGATGGTTCAGTGGGTTAAGCATCTGACTTAGACTCAGGTCATGATCTCATGGCTGGTGGGTTCGAGCCCTGCATCAGGCTATGTGCTGACAGCTCAGAGCCTGGAGCCTGCTTCGGATTCTGTATCTCCCTCTCTCTCTCTCCCCCCGTTCCCTACTCGTACTCTGTCTCTTAAAAAATAAATAAATATTAAAAAAATAAAAAGGAATTGATTAACACTATATCTAACAATATGAATAAATCTCACAAACAGGATACAGAAGAATATATATTCAGTGTGGTATCATGTGAAGTTTGAAAACATACAAAACTTCAGAGATTCATATGTTTACATTAAAAGTATGAAAAAAAGACGTGAAAAAGTATGAAAAAAAGGGGCTCAGTCGGTTAAGTGACCTACTCTTGATTTGGGCTCAGGTCAGGATGTCATGGTTCTGAGATGGAGCCCTGCATAGGCTCCCTGCTGATTCTCTCTCTGCACCCCAATAAAAAAAAATAAAAGAATCCCTTAACAAAAGAAAGAAAGAAAGAAAGAAAGAAAGAAAGAAAGAAAGAAAGAAGACATGAAATGAGAAATATCAAATTTGGCATTTTATCTCTGGGGTGGGAGGAGGCTAACGTGATAAAGAAAGAATACTCAAGGGGTTTGAGCCATACTGTATTAGTTATGTCTTGTTTCCTCACCTAGATGAGGTACATAGGTGTTTCCTTTTATACTCAACACCTTATTTATATGTATTAAATATTGATTTATAAATAACACAGATAAATCTTAAAAATACATAAATAAGGTAAGCATCATTTCCCGGTCCAATTGCTGCTTTATTAACGAAGGGGTTTTCGCGGGCTCTGTTCCTTCTTTCTGGCTTACATTCTCCCTCTGGTGGTCGCTCCCTGCAACTGCAGATTATTTCCTTCTGTCTTACTGTAGCGATGAACAGAAATGCTGCAGACTTTCAGCTCAACGCTCTTGCTCTTTGTAATGTAAGCTTTCTACTCAAAGACCTGTTATTCTCAGAGCAACATGACAAACGCATCACAAACACCATTTAAGAAGTTCCATCTTCCTGAAGAAATGAACAGTTAAAGTGGTTTTGCTTGGTTACTATAATAAGTGAGGATGTGGGATGGGGGAAGTTGCAGTAAAGTTTAGTTTTATTTTGGGCAGTGAGAATTTAAGAGGAGAGTATTTTGAAGAAATATTTGAAAGAGTATGCCTAGTTGAAACAGTGTGCACTTATAGTCTTATTTGCATTAAAATTAATCTGACAATAAACTACTCACTTTGTTTGAGTTCTTAACCTAATTTTTTCCTAATGACATTTAAGCCTATTCTTCCGCTTCATTTTTCCTCTGTGATAATAGACAACACGTGCCCATTACCTCCAGCATATTGTCCTTTCACATACTGATATTGCCAATTAAATTTTTCTTTCTTTCATCTTTCAGTTAAAGAATTCTTATTAAGTATTTGGATATAGGATCTATTTCTGGTGCTTTTATCTCCTTCATCCATTGTACTTAACTCTTAAAGCTATGTTAACTTATTTATGAAGCAAAAGCTTTATACTCAGCCATTTATTACACTAAGATATTCCTGATTTCTCTTTCTCTTCCACAATACAATTGCACTGTTGCACTTTAAAGCTTAAACCCTACTATCCTGAATATAACTTGGTGTGTAAATATTGAGGGGATGGAAAAGTCCTTCAAGGTCTTCCAGCTGGACTAAATATTAAATTTACATGACACAGATTCACAGGAGGAAAAAAAAAACCCCGAAGTTTTATTACATGCACGTGTAGGCCAATAATGAAATTGAGGCCCAGAGAAATGACCCAGGCAGGTTGTTTTTACACTTGTTAGTCAAAGAGACACTAAATCTGTGAGGAATTGACAGGACAAAGAAAACTAATTTTGGGAGCTTCAATTAGTCGGGAATTCTAAACAGAATGTGGGCTGTAGTAGTAAATTAGTAAAAAGTAGAAGTGTTGTTTATACAGCTTCCTGGCTCTAAACTTCCCATCTGTGGTGATAAGAATGTCTCTCTACCTCCTGGTACAGGGAGTGCCTTTCACATGAGAAAATTATTTCCTGCTCTCAGGAGGACAGAAGAGGGTCTGAGTGTCCTTATATAGGCTGTTTCTTAAGTAGCTTTTATTTAAAATAATCGATACACCAAAGTGGCACATTTTGGGGCAGTCTGCCCTTGGCCCTTACAATATATCCCATGGATAATTTATCCCAGAAGAAATTGATCTGTCCCAGGTGTCTGGCCGCCGATCTCCCTCGCTGCTTGCCAGTAATCTTGCTGTCTAAGTAGCTCTTCTTTTATCAGTTCAGAATCTGTTGAAAGTTTCTTCATTCCAAAGCCCTTGTGAGAAGACACTGGTCTGATGATAGATTTTTTTTTTTTTTAATTGTGGTGGCTTTTCTCCTTTTCTGAAAATAGTCATGATGTTATATATACATCTTAGGAACATGCATACTGGGAATTTTGACATTTGAAATGTGTAAAAAGTCATTAAAAAAAACCAAAACCAAACCAGGTCTGAGTAAACAGGAAAATAATTGAGAAGGAAACGCTTAATGTGTTGATTGAAGTAACAAGGTTGTGCAAATAGGATTGTGTGTCAGGGATAGGGTGGTGCCACAGGGAGACTTCCAATATTTACGTTGTATAACATATAAATAGCGGTCTACAAATATTTCCGGTAGTTATCACTTTCAGCATTTTTTTACCTTTTAGTCATTTTCAAAACGGTGTTTAAGAAAAGAAATGAATAAAAGCAACACAGGGAGGTCCAGGTACCCTCCCTGTTCATATTGGAGGGAAGGGGTAAGAAAAGAGTTAACACAGGGACCATCAGATCAAGAAACAGATGGGGGTGGAGTTAGCAGAGGTTATCGAGGTTATGGAAGGAACGTGACCCCGGTTGACCCGAGGCCTTAACCCAGGGCAATTGTAGGTGCCCCACCCCCTCCTCGTGTCCTTGGAACGTGTGTTTCTCTTACTTTCTCAGCACTAGAAGCTGTCCCAAGGAGACAGCCTTGAGAGAGTAACGTGTTGTTCGGACCATTTGGACTTGTATGTGGCAGAACCGAGTTAAGGCTTCCACATAAACCTTTAAGATTCTGGCAGCTGGACCTGGAGATTTATTCAACTTGCAGCTGCCGGAGACAAGCCTTGTAAGTAAGTTCCCTTGCTTATTAAACCTGATCTCTCCCAATCTGGAGTGGTCTGCCTTTCTTCAGTCTCTCCTTGCCCGCTGTGTGCGGGGGCCGGTTTGCACCCCAACAATTCGCAAGCCTGCCAGGAGACTGATGAAATGGGCCTGGGGAAAGAGGCCTCTGTGAGGGAAATCCTGCCTCTCGGTGCGGGAGGGGTGAGGTGTATGTTATATGCTTGTGGACCTCCGTGTGAATATGGGACGCCCGGAAAATGCCAGCTGATCTCGCGCGCTTCTTGGAGAAACGGCGCCCAGCGAGCTGTGGGAGATGGGAAACCAGTGGCTGCAAAGGCGGGCTGGCGTCTACTGTCAGCCCTTTGGCGGCTGCCGATACCCCTGGAGGCTGAAGCTAGGGTTAGAGAGTTGGACGACAAGCTGAGGTTATTAGAGAAGGATGTGTCAGCATCCAGTAGTCTGCTAGCTCGGGAGCTGGCAGACGGGGTGGGAGAGCAGGATGATGAACGGGAGATATTAGTGTGCCGTTTTGCAAAACTGGGAGGGTGCAGTCTGCCGACGATTAGGACCTAAGTGCTTGTGACAAAACCTGATTGGGACAGTAAAAAGTGGAATCTCTGGGAAAGTGAGGAAAATGAAGGGTAGGGTATTATGGTGATAATGAAACGGATGGGATGCCCTATGCCTTCTGACCCCTAATACAAAGAAAAGCAAAAATCATAGTGACTGCAACCCCAGCCAATGGGGCAGCTCCCAAATCAGGAAATGTCGATGATGAGAGACTATACTCCCGATGAGCCTATTGATAGAACTGCCACGTTCCAACAAAAGGCCAGGGAAAATATCCATGCATGGCTAGTGTGGCTATGGGATACAGGGTGTGTGTGCGCGCGATTGCGTTCCTTTGGGCAGGAGGCAGAGAAAATAAGCATCCCCACACACCCTGCCCTCCTGTAGCACCTGCAGGGCATTTGGGGATTCAGAGTACTCCTTCCCTTTTAGATTGGATTATTCTAGCTTTCAGGGAGGCTTGGCAGAATATGGGGAATCATACTGGGCATGTGGGACCCTGGAAATCTATAGAGTAGGTACAACAAATTCGTAAGGAGTTGACACAAACCGTCTATGCCCCTGTCTTTGAAGGCCCTGATTGGGCCTTATTCATGGCAGGAATGAGAACTAAGATTCTCTGGTCCACTTCCAGTACCTGGTATGGGTTGCTAATACACATGATGAAACCAGTCATGCGACAAGACATTTATGGTATTAGGCAATCCATTGCTAATCTGGGTCTGACTGGCAAGTCCTGGGAATGGGTATGGGCTATGAGGAAACACCTGAGACAGAGAACTTAAAAAAAAAAAAAAAAAAGCCAAACGCTATTCCAATAGGCTGTAAAGGGACTAGTGAAAATACCTGGAAGCAAATGTGGTTTCTGCACAGACCCTACCTGAACAAGTAGACTGGCAACCCAGTACTGTTTTGGGTTGAACAATAGCTCAGAACTGCTCTACCTGTTCCTACTATCTCTGATACTCGGCCTGCTTCAGCAGAGGCCTCAGGGATTCATTCCTATTCTGGGTAGGTGCCTCCCATGCCCTACGTATAACGTGCAGGCCAAGACTGACTCCAGGGAAGGGCAGTTAGAGGCAATTAGAGGTCTCCTGTTGAGCTCACTATTCACTGGTCCCCCAGAAATAAACAAAAGGTGACAGCTCCTGTTAACACTGAAGCCAAATGTGCTCTAATACATGGTAACCCTTTCAGAAGTTTTCTGGACCCCTCAGTGCCATTGATGGTCATCGAGGGCAAATAATTGTGATTAGGAAGGTTTCTTTGATGCTGTGTAGTCGGTGTTCTCACCTACAATGATATAAAGTTTTTCTGTCTTTAATACCAGAGAAGATATTAGGCAATGATATTCTACCAGGTCAAATTCTGCCAATTCTATTGGTGAATTTCTCCTGGTTAGAGTAATCAAACCAATGCTAGGGGGAAATGCCAACTGGGAATCTGTGAGGCTTACTGGTATGGTTTGGTATGGCCAGTAAAAAAGCCAGATGGCTCATGGCAGATGGCCATGGATTACAGAGAACTGAACAAGGAGATGCTCCCCACCCCCGTGGCTGTGCACAACATTGTCATCATCTTAGATACCTTGGGCATGGTCCTAGGAATGTGTTATGCTGTATTAGACTTAGCAATTTTTTTTTTTTCAGTATACCCATGACCACTGACTTACAAGATTAATTTGCTTTAATGTAAGAGAGATAACAATGGGCTTTTCATGTGCTCCATTAAGGTCATCTGCCTGGCTCCACAATATGTCATGGGATGGTAACTGAGATCTGTTCCTGTTCTTTCCCACATCAATAAAATGGTCCCATGACATTGATGACATAGTGTTAACACGTGAAGACTCCCCTCTCCTGTAGGACATTCTGCAAACTTTGCTGGAACGTCTTTGAGGGAGAGGATAAACAGGAAATCCACAGAAAATTCAGGACCCAGGGGCAACTGTAAAGTTTTTGGGAGTCATTTAGTCAGGTAAGATGTGCATTGTCCCAAAAGCTGTGCTTGATAAAATGTAAGTCTATTCAACCCTTAAGAACAAGAAAGAGATGCAAGCCTTTGTAGAGAATTTGGGGTTTGGGAGGATTTTTATTCCCAGTCTGACATAGTGCCTCTGTCCCATGTGCTGCCTCGTAAAGAAATAGCACATATGGGACTGAGGATTAGAGCAGGAAGCTGCCTTTGAGAAGGTAAAAATATTAATGAAGCAGATTAAAACTCTAAGCATCTTCCAAGCAGGGCTGTCATTTGAGTTAGATGGATCTGTGACTTCAGAAGGTATGAGTTGGACACTGTGGCATAAACAAACAAAAGGAGAGAATACCCCTAGGTATTCTGGAAGGGGACAGAAAACTGATATACCTTCATAAAGTAACAGCTCCCAGCAGTATACATAACACTCCTCATGCAGAGCCTTTCATAAAGAACAGCATATTATGGTAAGAACTTCCCTTCCTATGAAAGGGTAAATTGAGAATATGTTCCATCCACCCACCTCTCTCATGGCTCAAATTCCCACTAAGTAGCATGCTTATTTGCAGCAAAGGAACACTGTCCACCAGCCCACTGTCTCTAGAAATGCAGGTGCTACTAGGCTCTGTAGAGCATGTCGATCCTGTAAATACCACCCACCCCTATTCCTATGGTGGCCCTTGTGGCCTATAGAGAAGAAATGAGGAAATTCCCATTGATACCTAGTATACAGATCTAATCAAGCAATTGGCCACATGGATTATAATTGCTTATTCAGCACAACACTGATGCCATCTGGATTGAAACAGAAACAAACCGCAGCAGCCAGCGGGCTGAACTCAGTGCAGTTTGGCTGGTAATCACTCATGAGCCCTGGCCATTAACTCTTTGCAATGACAGTTGGGCTGTTCTAAAGGGATTAGCCCTATGGCTTGGACAATGGGAAGCTGAGGAGTAGATGATCATGAATAAGCCCTTGTGGGATCATGAGGTATGGAAAGACATTTGGGTTTGCTTGCAAGAGCCTGAGGCAGTCCTCCCTTTCTTCTACATCCTGAGGCACTGACACCCCCTGGTAATCAGAAAGCTGATTACCTAGCTTGAGTTAAAAGGCCTAGCAAATGACCCTTCATTAGATACAGCAAATTGGATACATAAAAAAAAGAGCAACAACCATTGCACCCAAGTGGGATGGCATGCTGCCAGGGATGCTGGATTGCTCTTGAAATACAGTGATTTTGTTAATGCAGTAACAGCATGCCCTGCATGTTCTAAGCAGCACCCAAAGCAACTGCCAAAGGAATCTGGGGCCAACTACTGAAGTTCCCAACTGACGAGGAATTGGCAAATTGATTATATTGACCCCTTACTTCTGAGTAAGGATTCTAAATAAACTTTGGTTTGTGTGGACACTGTATCTGGCTTAACTCAAGCTTTTCTCTGTCACTGTGCAAACCAGGCTGCCATCATTAGGGGATTAAGAAGCTGAGTACTATATGCATGGATACTTTCATCAAATAGACAACAACTGGGAGTCACATTTCAAAGGTCATAATATGCAAGACTGGGCAGCAGAACATGACCTTGAATGAAGGTTCTATCTCCCCTATAACCCACAGCAGCAAGGTTAATGGAAAGGAAAAGTGGAGTACGAAAGCAACAGATTAAATAATAAGTCAAACCACCTTGGCAGAGTGGACTAAAGTACTGTCTCAGGCTTTAATATATTTAAGATCCATTTAAGTAAATCAGGCTTGTTGACTCATATGCCAGACTGGGGACCCCTGCTGGAACATCCAACACCTTTAAAGATATGGAAATCGTGGGCAATAGCCATTGCTCCAGCTCTCACTTTTGATCAACATGCTGTGCTGTGCTGTAGAGAACACCAAGCCCCATCATGCTGGAGAAAGGAATTATTTACTGAAATTTGCAATATGACATCCTATTAGGATGTCACTTCATGCCCCTGGGTGAAGAGGAACCACTCAGCCTCCACTGTGATCCCATTGTCCTGCTACAAGCTGGGCCTGTTGAAACACACTATACCTGGAATGGAACACATACCATTGAAAAAGGGGAGAAGGCATGGATCCTGGTCTGGCATAACCTGCCCCCAGTTTATCTCCTCACTTCTAACAGCAGGGCTTCCCCTGGCCAACATGGATGGCATGCACAATCAGATCAAGTTCGTACAGCTGCAGCCACATTAACAGCTAAGGATCAGGCTGCAGGTGTGATTCTTATAGAAGGGAAAGGCCTTCCCATACAAGTTCCTATTAAACACCTGTCTTTTCAACCGTAGATTTCTGCTTCTATGGTGTCTTGGGCACCTGATAGAAATACCCTTTCCACAATAAGCCCACTTGTATGCCCAACAAAGAGATCAATTCAACTGTTAGGTATGTGGGTGGTTGCCCCTCTCTAGCTTGTCAGGATTGCCATAATCGCTATCATCATCCAGGGAAGGGATTAAAAAGCCTGAAAACAGTACATTAAAGAAAAATAAGCTAAGACTAGTACTCGTAATTCATCTGATATTACCAATACTGATCCAGAAACCTGGCCTATGGCACACACTATTAATAACACTGGACATGGGTATTCTTTTCCTATCAATAAAACTATGCAGGGAGCCCACCAACCTGACCCGAAGGGTCCCCAGAATACCACTATTAGAGTCATGGGTGGCTATGCTTAGGTTTGGGATGGGTTTATGTGTGTCACCCCAGGTTATGGACATTTGAACACCCAGGCACCCCTACACTGGGAACGGGAAAATTGTTCCAAACAGAACTAACCTAATTGTACCAGGAACATGGGATGAACATCACTGGAACTATGTAGTCATTCAGTCCCACCAAAGGACAGTGATTGTTTTGGCACGAACCTCCCAGGTATTTATCGGGGAAGCTCAGGTGGGACTAATGGTTGTGAGGCACAAACCTTTGTGGCTTCCACCTGGGTGTTTCGGCCTCTGCACCCTGGGTTTTCCTTGAGCACAGGGGAGAGTCTGCCCCATGGTGGCAATTGCCAACAACCCTCTTTTTGAGGCCAGGTGGGCACATTATATTTTCTACTGGTAAGCTCTTTGGCCTTCGTCTCTGTTCCTTCCATTGGCCTGGAGGACATTATAGCACATATAGAAGCTCTTAGTAAATTCACCTAGCAAGCCTTAAATGATAGCCAACAAAGCCTAACCTTACTGAACAGTGAAATGTTTCTAATGAGAAAATCTGTCTTCCAAAATAGGATGGCCTTGGATATTATCCCTGCTTCCTGAGGAGGCACCTGTGCCATTATCCAAACAGGATGTTATATGTTTATACTTGATGAGTCTGCTAATGTAGCATCTTTATTAAATCACACAAAGACACAAATGAATGCCCTTAGTGATTTGACCCACAACCTAGGGGACTTAATAAAATCAGTGGTTCAGATTATGGGCTCTTGATGTGAAAAAGTGTTACTTACTTTGGGAACCTTTATCTTAATCTGTGTTTTCTCTCCCATATGTCTATACTGTTGCTGTGCCATCTGCCTCCAATGCAGCCAGACACCCATCAAACAGGCCATCTCCGTGCTAGTGAAACCCCTTGCTGATCTCTCAGGATACATCATGAAAGAGGAAGGGGGGGGGTCATATAAGATTGTAAGAGCCAGTTTCAAGAGATGAAGTGTTAGAGGAGGTCATTGAGAGGATTTGACTGCCAGTGGCCCTGCAAGCTGGACCCAGGCAATCAGAGGCTCCCCACCCCCTCCCAGTTTTGGAGTATGAGTTCTAATTGCCTTTCTGGAACTGAAATTGCCCCAGGGACACACAGCCTTGAGAGAGAGAGAGAGAGATGTTGAGACCATCTAGTTGGATGTGCGACTGAACCGAGTCAAGGCCTCTATATAAACTTTAAGATTCTGGCAGGCAGATTCAGAGATCTACTTATCTTGCGACTGCTCAAAACAAAGCTCAGGGGTAAGTTCCCTTGCTTATTAAAACTAACTCCTACCAATTTGGAACTGTCTGCCTCTTTCTTCAGTCTCTCTTTGCCCTTTGTCTCTGAGAGCCAGTTGGTGAGCTGACAGGTGGACTATGAATATCTGCAGCCAAGTATGTTGGTGATGTTGGTGAATCAGGGATCATATTCTTTCCATTGTCCCTTCTGCCAGGATAGCTGGTGATTTCAGTGGATTGGGGCAACTGGACAATATGTCACCTTTCCTGTGCAGCCACGATCTGCTGCTACTTTTTGCCTTATAAACTCCCACCCGGTCTTCAGTATACTCTTGCACCAAGAAAAAGGAGATGTGACACTTTCCCCTCCAAGTATCCTCCCTAATTTTGGCCTAGCTGACTTCTCATCCTTCAGATCTCAGCTTAAAATATTTCTCACTCACAGAAGGCTTGTCAGTTTTTCCTACTTTCCAGTCTAAACCAGGTCCGTAGACTGCTCATCATCCCAGTCTTTTCTTTTTTCATAGTACTGCTGGCAGTTTGAATATGCATGTTTATTTGTCTCTCCTTGATTACAAGCTCTATGAAGGAAGAGTTCACATGTATTTGATTTATCACTGTTTTCCTCACCTAGCACTATGCCTGGCACATAGCAGTGCTCAATAACACTCTGAATAAATGAAGAGTAGCCATGTCTCTAAGATTGTCGAACAGTTCCTGAGTATGGTTACATATTTCACCACCTTAAGTGCCTCTTTTGAAACACTCATCTGAATCCATTTTGCAATTATATCATTATGCATTCTAAGAGAAAAACATGCTGCTTGTCTTCAGCAGTGATATATGCTTCATGTTCAGTGTATATCAAAGGCTTTCTGAAGAATCTAAAATATGACATCAGCATAGAAGGTATTGTACTGAGAGTGTTATCAACATAGTAATTCCTACAATAGATATTTGCTGACAGGCTCACCTTTTTAAACCGTACCTTTCATCTTATGATTTCCCTCCTCAAGAAAATACTATGACTTTCTCTTGGGCAATCATATTAAATTGTAACTTTGCAAGTGGGAGACTGGGTCAGCTTCCCAGCTGCCTCACTTCTTTCTTTTAATGAATAAGGGGTTCAAGATCCAGAGAGGACTAGAACTGGATGGTGGAAGGGTCTAGAAAGCTTGTCTTCTCAGGTTGTCTATACTCTGATCCTGTTCTTCTACCTAATCATATTTTTCAACAAATCCCTTATGCACTGGCCAGTCTGGTTTCTTGATAGAAGAACTGTGCAAATTACTGATTATGCATTAGGCCTTTGTTATATCTGTGGCAACCTTCTGTTGGGGGCTTCCACTCCACTCTTTTGTTGCTACCATTATGAACTTCTTGGCCATGTCACCACCTTGGCCATGTCACCACCTTGCTGGAAAATGTGGACATGGTTTAATGCCAAGACTCCTTAACCAGGTATTTTTGTTCTTCATGATCTGATCTTACAACTTTTCTTTTGTTATCTTGTTTTTTCTTTCTTTTTGTTTTGTTTTTAGAGAAAGAGAGAGAGAGAGAGAGAGAGAGAGAGAGAGAGAGAGAGAGAGAGAGAATGCACAAGCAAGCAGGGGAGGGGCAGAGAGAGGATGAGAGAGAGAAGCTTAAGCAGGCTCCATGAAGCTTAAGCAGGCTCCATGCTGAGCATGGCTGGAACTCATGACCCTGAGATCATTACCTGAGCTGGAATCAAGAGTCCGACACTTAACCGACTGTGCCACCCAGGTGCCCTTTTGTTATTTTCTTAGTTCCTTTTAAATTTTTTTTTTTCAACGTTTATTTATTTTTGGGACAGAGAGAGACAGAGCATGAACGGGGGAGGGGCAGAGAGAGAGGGAGACACAGAATCGGAAACAGGCTCCAGGCTCTGAGCCATCAGCCCAGAGCCCGACTCGAACTCACGGACCGCGAGATCGTGACCTGGCTGAAGTCGGACGCTTAACCGACTGCGCCACCCAGGCGCCCCTAGTTCCTTTTAAACATTCTTTGCTCTAGCCTAGCCAAGAAAAAATGGGTCTCTATCTTGCATAGTCTGTGTCACATTATTCTAAAATAGGGCTTCTCATTGATCCCCTATGTCAGGAATTCCTGGTCAGTCCCATTCTTTCTACTCTTTATTGTCCTTTCAACACCCAAATCTTACTCCTTTACAATGTTTGGCAGATTGAGGGGTTTTGGAGCGTTGATACTTATTGAATTGTCTTTCTGGTTTGTTTCCTCCTGTCTTCCACCAAGCCTGAACTTATCATCTATCCTTCCAGGTGTAGTTTCTCTAACCTGAATTTTCATTGCATTTTCTCTATTCTTATACCCTATCATGTGGCATAGTTACACATTTGTCTTATGTTCTCTGTGCAAATGTAAACTTCTTTAAGGATCAGTATTTAATTCATATTTCTATCCCTCCCCATTGAATATCCTCTAGTCCTTTGTACATAGCTGATATTCAGTAAATACTTGTTGGATAAAATTGTTGAATGAGTAATGGGCACACAAATATTTTAGTTTGTCACTTACTTTGGGCATGTGCCTGAAGTGTAAACAATGAAATAGGTCTGATATTAAATGTGATGATATCTTTGAAATCCTATGTGAGGTGTAAAGTTCTATAAAGTTCTCTGTTGTTACTATGAGCCTAGAATATTTGTGTTATTCTTGGATTGGCCAACAATGGCTTTGGTGGTTGTGATCCGTACAAGGCTAAATTTGGAGAGAGAAAAAAGGAGAGAAGTGGGTGAAATTTGGGTTCCCACCTACTACTTTACAAGAGATATGCACTTTTATTTTTGTATCTCATCACTATTGGGGCAAATCCCTTATGTGATATTAAATCTATCAAGTAATTCACCTCATAAAATGAAATATTTAAATGTCCTTCCAAATTTACCACACACAAGTGCTTTCTCCTGTAAGGAATGATTTGTTGTGTTATGAGAATTGAGTTTACCCTGAAGCAGTACTTTTCAATCTTCACTGAATATTATAGTCACCTGGGGAGCTTAAGAAAAAAAAAAATCCCAAAACCCAGATCACACCCTATCCCATTAATCAGATATTTTGTTTTTTTGCCATTGAGTTATAGGAGTTCTGTATATTTCAGAGATTAACCCTTTATCAGATATGTGACTTACAAATATGTTCTTTCATTATGTACTTTGTCTCTTCATTTTTTTGATGGTTTCCTTTGTGTATAGAAGCTTTTTAGTTTGATGTAGTCCTACTTTTTGATTTTTGCTTTTGTAGTTGTGCTTTTGGTGTCAAAAAAATCATTGCCCAGACCACTGTTGACAAGTTTTCCCTTATGTTTTCTTCTAGTAGTTTTATAGCATCATGTCTTACATTTAAATATTTAATCCATTTTTAGTTGATTTTATGTATGGTATAAGATAAATGTCTAATTTCATTCTTCTGGATATGGATATCCAGTGTTTCCAGCACCATTTGTTGAAGAGACTATCCTTTTTCCATTATGTATTCTTGGCGCACTTGAATCTCAATTGACTGTATATGTGTGGGTTTATTTCTGGGCTCCTTATTCCATTGGTGTATATCTGTTTTTTTTTTTTTTTTTAAGTTGTATCTATTTATTTTGATAGAGTACGAGCGAGGGAGGGGTAGAGAAAGAGGGAGAGAGAAAGAGAATCCCAGACAGGCTCCACACTGACAGTGTAGAGCCAGATGCAGGGCTCATTCTCATGAACTCCAAGATCATGACCTGAGCTGAAACCAAGAGTTGGATGCTTAACTGACTGAGCTACCCAGGCACCCCTGTGCATACCTGTTTTTACGCCAGTACCATACTCTTTTGATTACTACAGTTTTGTAATGTATTTGGAAATGAAGGAGGGTGGTGCTTCGAGCTTTGTTCTTGCTTAAGATTACTTTTGCTATTTAGCGTCTTTTGTAGTATTTCCATGTGAATTTTTTGATTATTTTTTCTATTTTTGTAAAAAATGCATTGTAATTTTGATACAGATTTGAATTTGTAGATGTCTTTGGGTAGTATGGACCTTTTAATATTATTAAGTCTTTCAATACACAAACACATAGTGTCATTCCATTTATGTGTCTTCTTTATTTCATTAATGTTTTGTAGTTTTCAATGGACATATCCTTCATCTCTTTGGTTAAATCTATTCCTAAGTATTTTATTCTTTTTGATGCTATTGAAAATTGAATTGTTTTCTTCATTTTCTTTCTGGATAATTTGTTGTTAGTGAATAGATTTTTGTTGTTGTTGTTGATTTTATACACTGAAACCTAACTGGATTTGTTCATTAGTTATAAGAGGTTTTGTTGTTGTTGTTATTTTGTTTTGTTTTGTTTTGGTGGAATCTTTAGGGTTATCTACATGTAAGGTCATGTCATCTGCAGAGATAATTTTACTTTTCCCTTTCTGATTCAGATGCCTTTTCTTCCTTTTCCTTGCCTAATTGCTCTGCTAATACTATGTTGAATAGAAGTGGTTAGAATAGGCATCTTGTCTTATTCCTGATCTTAGACGAAAAGTGCTATGGACTGAATGTTTGTGTTTTCCAAAATACATATGTTGAAGTCCTAGTCTCCAATGTGATGGTATTTGGAAGTAGGGCCTTTGAGGAGAATTTGGTTATAAGGGTAGAACCCTCATGTATGGGATTAGTGTCCTATAATAAGAGACATGAGAGAGATGATCTTTCTCTTTACTATGTGAGGATATAGCAAGAAGGCAGCTGTCCACAAACCAGGAAGAAAGCCCTTACTAGGAATCAAATCAGTTGGCATCTTGATGTTAGACTTTCTGTATCCAGAACTGTGAAGAATACATTTCTATTGTTTAGGGCACTATGCTATTTGTTATTAGCATTCTGAACTCACTAAGACAAAAAGATTTCAGTTTTTGCTGTTAGCTCTGGATGTGTCATATATGGCCTTTTTTATATTGATATAAATTCCTTCTGTACCTAGTTTAAAAATGTTTATCATGAAACGGTGTTGAATTTTGTCAAATGCTTTTTCTACATCAATTCAGATGATTATGTGATTTTTTTAATGTTTATTTTTTTTTGACAGACAGAGACAGAGTGTGAGCGGGGGAGGGGCAGAGAGGGAGGGAGTCACAGAATTGAATCAGTCTCCAGGCTCTGAGCTACCAGCACAGAGCCCAACATGGGGCTCAAACTCACAAATGGTGAGATCATGACCTGAACTGAAGTCAGATGCTTAACTGACTGAGTTGCCCAGGTGCCCCTGATTTTTATCCTTCATTGTATTACTGTGGTGAATAACATTTATTGATTTCCCTGCATCCCTGAGATGAACCACACTTGGCCATGGTGTGTGATCCTTTAAATGTGTTGTTGGCATTGGTTTGCTAATAGTTTTTTGATGATTTTTACATCTATATTTATCAGGGATATTAACACATAGTTTTTCATCTTTTTCTTTCTTTTTTTTTTTTTTTGTGGCGTCTTTATCTGGCTTTGGTATCAGGCTAATACTGTCTTCAAATAATGAGTTTGGCAGTGTTTCCTCCTCTTCTATCTTTTGGAAGAGTTTGAGAAGGATTTGTGTTTAAATCTTTGGTAGAGTTCACTAGTGAAGCCATCTGGCTTTTCTCTGTTGGAAGGTTTTTTGATTACTGATTCAGTCTCTAATTGTTATCGGTCAGTTCAGGTTTTCTGTTTCTCCATGAATTAATCTTGCTAGGTTGTATGTTTCTAACAACGTATGCATTTCTTCTAGGTTATCCACTTTATGGGCATATAATTCTTGATAGTTGTTTCTTATGATCCCTTGTGCTTCTGTGTTATCAGCTGTTATGTCTCCTAGGCTTTGTAGCAGATGTTCCCCAATACAGTTATAATTTATCTGGAGATCTTATCTCACTGGTATTATAATGTATGAATATTTTTCTTAAGGTGGGAGGTAACAGGACACAGTAGAACACTGGGAATCAGACCACCTCAGATCAAGTCAGTGCTTGCTTGCTACCAACTAGGGGCAAACTGGTACCATCCAATCTAGCTTAGTTTCCTCATTTGTAAAATTAAATTATTATTTTTTAATGTTTCTTTATTTTTGAGAGACAGAGAAAGACAGAGCATGCATGGGGGAGGGGCAGAGTGAGAAGGAGACACAGAATTGAAGCAGGCTCCAGGCTTGGAGCTGTCAGCACAGAGCCTGACGCTGGGCTTGGACCTCACCAACTGAGATCATGACCTGAGCTAAAGTCAGACGCTTAACTGACTGAACCACCTAGGCGTCCCCAAAATTAAATTATTTCTAAGATTTCATGTTCAAATGCTTGAACCACTAATTTACAAGCCCAAGTGGGTGACAAACTAATACTTAAGAGGGTAAGGCTTAGAGTCCATCTCTCTGTATTTGAATCGAGGCTCCACCAATTCCTGGCCTCTAGCTTGGATTTAACTACTGTTGTAAAATTTTTTTCCAAAGCAGACACTGAGAAGTTTGGTGTGCGGCATATTTAGGAATTGATACATGTGACAGGAAGTGAAAGCAAACAGAACTACTGGGGAGAGGGAAATTGAAGTGTGATGCAGGACTGACAAAGGCTCAGCCAATCCCTAGGGGAATTCTGGAGCATATATACTTGTCAGAGCTGTCTCATGGTGGAGTCAGGCCTTTAAACCATTTTGTGATTCATTACTTAACGTGGGCTTCCCCAGAAAGAATGTGTCCTTGGACAAAGGGCCCTCTGAGCTGAGGAAAACCTTGATGTTGTTAATAGCCGGAGGAATAGTCCTTCCTAGGAAAAGAATCTTGGTGATGATTTTCACCACAGCTGCCAGAACCTTTCATAGCTCATTTGCCGAATGGTAATAATTTACCTCCTGGAATGTTGTGGTAATTAGACAGATTATTACACATAAGGTGCCTAAAGTGAGGTGGAGGTAGAATAAGCTCTTGACATATATTATTGATGGTAATAATAATGATGTCAGTGCTGTACCATTTTTGAGGTGTCAGGAAAGGTGGAGTTTATCTAATTTAGTGTTTTTCAGCTTTCAGCACGTATCAGAGTCACTTGGAAGTCTTGTGAAATCACAGGTTGCTAGACCCTAGAGTTTCTGACTCAGTAAATCTCTGGATAGAGCTTGAGAATTTGCATTTCTAGGCTCCCAGTGGTGCCGATGTTGCTGGGTTTGATATCCCCCTGCTCTAAATGTTTCATTTTTCAATTGATCAAGATCACAAAAGTAACGATTGGCCAATGTCCAATAGTTAGGTTGTAGCAGAGTGGGATTATATCCAGAATCAATATTCCTAGTTGGCTGCTTTTTCTATTTTTGTAGCATCTACAGTTATCATTTTAATGTGAAAATGACTTTCTTTTTAGAGCTGATACCATCCACAGAGCATAAAACTATTTTGTTTGCATTAAGGTTTTTTGAATATGACTCATCACATGTATAACACCTGAACCAGGACGTTTGTTTCATGAATTCCTTCATGTAATCACTTTTTTGGAATAATACCTAGTGGTGCATTTCCCTTTTCCAGCACTCCTGGGGATATCTGAAATAAAAGATAAGCATCTTGCTATAAAGTTTAATTAAGAAGTTTAATTAGGAAAAAATAGTATATAGCATATATCAGACTTTAGCGTAGTTTGCAAATGGAAGTCATGAGAGTTCCTGGATCACCTGAGATTATGGAGCTCATTCATATCACCTGCAGATATTGGAGTTCTGTTCCTTTGTTAGCACTGAGACACTGGGGTCTACTTGTTTCTCTATTTATCCTCCTAACTTTCTTCATCCTCCTCAGCAGATGTGAATTTCATCTCCCCTCATCACCCTCTACATGAACGCAATATAAGGGAGCAGAATTTGCCACTTCAAAATGTGTCTCATTGGCATAAGTATTATTTTAGGCTGCTTATTTATTTATTTATTTAAGAAACTGTAAACACAGGAGAAGCTCTAAAAACTGAGTACAAAAGTTACCCTTTTGTGAGAGACATGAACATGAATGAAGGAAATCTCCGTTTGTAAGGGTGTCTCCCTCACTGTATTGAGAAAGAGGGGAATGACTCTTAATCCCTGGAAACTCTTATCAATGAGACCAGGATTTAAATCTGCACAACAACCATATACTTGCTTGTTGTGCTTCTCCTGGTAGCCCCCTATAACTCATTCCCTACCCCAGCATCTTCTTCTTTTTTTTTTTCTTCAGCTATTTGTATTTAGCTTTTTGGTATTTAAGGTGATGGCTTTGGCCAGTGTTTCTTGATCTCTCTGATGGACACATGCACTCATTTTTGTTTATTTTTCTTCTGTTAATCTGCCTTTTATCAATTTAATTATTAGACCAGCCAAATAACATAGAAAGGTAGAAGGGAAAACTTACCCACCCCTTCATTAACATATACTCTGAATCCTCTTCCCAGGGATCAATAGCTCCTTCTTTCTCTCTCCTAGGCTCACCCTTGCATATGGCAAATGCTAAGTCTTAGCAACTTAGCAAAGGCAGTTCTGTTTTTTTTTCTATCTCCTTTCTTTGTTGACAAAAGGGAAACTTCTTATTCACTCAGGCTATAATCTTGACTGTCTTCTGAGATGCTTTGTGGGCCTTGCAATCCAATGTCCCCTTGTCATGATTCTGTATCATGGGACTGTGCTCATTCTGCCAGGAGGAGGGGAACTGGGACATTTTTCTGGGGGATGTCAGCTTATTTTTGCTTTTACATCTCTGGGCGTGTCAAAGATCTCTTAATTTCTTCCCACAGAATCACCTTCACTTCTTTTTCTTTTTCCCAACTTCCTTCTAAGGACCTCCTGCTATAGCATATTCCTCCCCTATGGCTCCATTCCCTAAAATGGATCTTTACAATGAGCATGAAAAAAGGCAATGGGTATCTATTTTACTATTATTCAACATCTTATTTGAAATCAGAGCAAATGGTAGTTGAGGAGATAGATGGCATAATTTTAAAATGTGCTGAATGGCTGAGGCCGGCAAAGGGGGCTGGAGATAGAAGAATCTCAGGGGTCCCACAGCCAAAATTTATTATTAGTCACTTTGGCTTCAACTGACCTTTCCTTTTCTTTTTTTCCTGCCTCATGATAAATACAAAGAAGAGAAAGTGACAACAAGACTGGCTGAATTACATGATTGCAAGGCTCAGTGCAAAATGAAAATGTAGAATCCTTATTCAGAAATTAGCAAGGATTTAAGATGGTGACCACAGAGTACAAAACCAAGCATGGGGCACTTCTGAACATGGGCCTGTGTGAGTACATAGCTGCATGCCTATGAAGTTGGCCCTGGGTCATTATCATAACCTGTGAGTATGTATGTCATTGGCTTCCAGGCCAAAGACTTCAGGTCTTTGTGTGTGATGTCTAGCCAGACCTTTCTGCTTCACCTCATATGCCTTAACTTTGGTAAACTAGGAGGGCTCCATGCTGCTTTGGATGCTGTCTTTAAATTGTAGCCTAAAGGACCTTTAGGCCAGAACATTCATCTGTAACATCATAACTATTCTCCAAACTTAACACTATCTGCTGGAAATAGATCCTCAGGAAGTAACAGTGAAAAAGAATAAACTTAAAGCAAAAATCTTCTCAGACTCTTAATCTACTTAAAATAGGTAAGGTGATTTTTAAGTTCATTTTTCAGCTGACTTCACTGAGGAGGAAATCAAAATCAGGACTGAAGAACAATGAATCATTATAATTTTTTTTAATGTTTATTTATTTTTGAGAGAGAGACACAGAGCACGAGTCGGGGAAGGGGCAGAGAGAGAGAGGGAGACACAGAATCCTAAGCAAGCTCCAGGTTCCAAGCTGTCAACACAGAGCCTGAACCCACAACTGTGGGCTTGAACTCACAAACCATGAGATCATGACCTGAGCTGAAGTCGGATGCTTAACTGACTGAGCCACCCAGGTGCCCCAGTGGATCATTATAAACGCAGCCTCTGACCTAGATGTGTCTCTGAGCTGCTGTCCTGGGGCAGCATACAATGTGCTTTGTGAGTCAATGCAAATTGAGCAGGATTCTTATCTTAACATTTTAAAGCAATTAACGCATAGGCTTTATGTCTTTTCTCCAACAAAATATCTTAAAATTCCCCAAGTCAAGGGAGGAGGAAGAAATCATCAAGGTGATGTGAAGGTGTTCCGTGAGCATCCTCTTGCTTTCAGTGGCCAGGAGAAAGGCTGGACCCAATCTTTTTCAGTCAGGTTTCTGAAGGTGAGCAGAGAAAAAATAAATACAAAAGCTGCTGATACGTAGGCTGATGATAATTAAGGGCTGCGGGTACCCTGCTCTAGGAATTTCAGGAGGTGCAGATGGAAAGTGCTATCTAATTGTGTTTTATAAAATGGTAAAATTAATTCCAAAGGGTACCTGGGAGAGTATAGCTTGATTCCGTTGTCCCACCCATCCATCATGTTTGCTGTAACTTATTTTTTTCTGAAGTAAGAATCAGTACAGATAAGGTATGAATGTTCCTTAGTACTCCCCTAGTTTTAAAATAATTCCTAAAACTTTTATAGAAAGAAGGCAAGATGTATGGAGCTGAGTCAAATGTTCTGTGAGTTACTTACTGAAATAGAACTTTGATTTTATTATTTTTATGGTTGCATATATTGGAAGGAAGGAATAAAGGGAATGGCATGATGTTTGGTTTTGGTCAGGAAAATACCAGGCAGCCATCTGAAATATTCTTCTGATTCCACTAAATTATTCCAATGTTCCAGAATGAGAAATGTGGAAAGAAAGACCCAAGACATTGTGGAGGAGACGAGTGGAGAGGCTCAGAATGAAGGGTTCTTGGCAATCAAAGGTAGCTCTCAGGAACTAAACTTCCTCAGAGCATAAAAACCTTCCCATTCTTTCTGATTTTAGCTCTAATATAGTTTCTTTTTTCAGTGGGTCCTCATCAGTATTATTGGATGAATTAAAGGAAATGAATTTTGGAGTATTTTGATTGAATTATAATCTATAGTTGACTCTTGAATAACATGGTTTGAACTGCACACGTGCATTTATACATGGATTTTTTTATAGTACAGTACTGTAAACGTATTTTTAAAATGATTTTCTTAATAAAATTGTCTTTTTTCTAGTTTACTTTATTGTAAGAATATATAATTTTTCTAATATACAACATATATGTTAATTGACTTATGTTACCAGTAAGGCTTCCTGTTAATAGCAGTTAAGTTTTGGGGGAGTCACAAGTTATACATAAATTTCTGACTATACAGAGGTCAGTGCCCCTAATCCCATGTTGTTCAAGGTCAGCTGTACTGTGACTCTAAAAGCTTCCATAGTTAACAAATGTAGCAGGTCCGCTGCTAAGGACTGTGAGGGCTGAAATACTCCCTAACTAGCTTCTCTGGCCAACTATGGCAGTTTATTTGCCATTTCAAGTCAGAGGTCAGGTTTAAATCTGTGTAGTTTAGAAACTGTCGCTAGTCTCTCAGCAAAGTCTACAGCTATAGGTAACCTGTTACAACAAAGCTGAGATAGCAAAGCAAGTATGCAAGAAGGAGGTGAATGTAAAATGCTGGTGTTTTCCTTAAAAATGATATGTGGCATCATTATGACATATTTTTTAGTGTTAAAAATGTGCAATGTGTTGTACTATACCAGAGTAGTTATTTAATTCTAGTAGTTATGTGGTTTATCCTCTATTTTTGAATGTAGATCTAATTGAAATTTTGCTTTAAAGAGTGAAATAGGGATTTAGCATTGTTTTATAGGAGTCGCTTTGTTGTATTTACACCATTTTGCTTTATTAAATGTACAGGGTTTAATTGTTTTGACCTTCAAATCACAACTCTTTCTGTAAATTAATGCCTGGGTCCACTGGATCTCCTGGTTCAGCTGTTTTGATTGCAGTAATTGTCAATTAATCAAGGTAAATATCTCTTAGTTCCCTGAACCCACTACTTTAAAGGTTTTTATTTCCTCATCAATCTTATCCTTTTTTCTTCCAGTCTCAAGACATGAGATGTCCTTTCTGATGTTTAAGGCCATTCTGCCCTTTGACACCATCTTCTCCCATCTTCTCCAGGTGTTTGCTCCAGTAAACATTCTTCTGTCTACAGCTTCAATTTTATCCCCTTTAATGCCTCTTTCCCTTCAAGGCTATAAACTTGGTAATGGACATGGGTTTCACTACTTTATCCATGGGAGGACTAGAGTTTGTTCTTTCCACTTTACCTAAAGTTTAGGAGCAGGGTGGCTTTCTCGTCCATACAATCAATGCCTATTCAAAGTACCCAGGAAACTATTTAGCGAATGAGGTTTAAAGAGAATCTTGGGCAGTGAAAGAAGGGATTGACTACAAGGTATAGGCTGGATGTGCTCCAGCCTTGCAAATCAGAGGGTTTTTACAACTTTTAAATGGATGTCAAGATCTTATCCTGAATTTATTAGAATTTTAGAGCAGAGAAACTAATTAGCAAGACTACTCTAGGATGGGAAACCTCCAGAACATTTGTTTTCTCCTGGGAGGGAGAGTTGACACAGAAAAAAGCATGATGGAACTTTCTGGGGGGTAATGATAATATTCTATATCTTGATAAGGGTTCAGATTTATAGGTAATATACAAGTATATTTACTAGGATTGTTTTATGTTTACCCTGAGAGTTGTCATCTCTGATGCTCTATACTCCTTTCTGAAGATCCAGGTTTTAGTCTGATATCATTTCCTTCAGTCTGAATAAAATTTTAAAGCATCTTGGAGAAGAGTTCTATTAGAAATGAATTATCTTTGGGGCGCCTGGGTGGCTCAGTTGGTTGGGCGTCCGACTTCGGCTCAGGTCATGATCTCACGGTTTGTGGGTTCAAGCCGCACTTCAGGCTCTGTGCTGACAGCTGGGAGCCTGGAGCCTGCTTCGGATTCTGTGTCTCCTTCTCTCTCTGCCCCTCCCCAACTTGTGCTCTATGTCTCTCAAAAAATAAATAAATGTAAAAAAAAATTTAGAAATGAATTATCTTAGCGTTTTTTAAAAATATGAAAATGTTCTTGCAGTGCATGGGTGGCTCAGTCAGTTAAGCATCCAGGTCTTGATTTTAGCTCAGGTTGTGACCTCAGGGTCCTGGGATTGAGCCTGAGTTGGCTCAGAGCTGTGAGTGGAGACTGCTTAAGATTCTCTCTCTCTCTTCCTCTGCCCCTCTCCTCTGCTTGCATGCTCTTTCTCTCTAAAATAAATTAAAAAAATAAAAATACTTCTAGTTAAAAAAATTTAAAAAATATTAAAATGTTCCTATTTTTATATTTGCAGACTATTTTCACTAGATATAGAATTCTTAGTTGGGAGTATTTTTCTGTCTGCAATTAAAGGACAATGTTCCACAGCTTCTGTTTGTCATAGTTTGATGAATTTTGAATCATTGTTCTCCTGTATGTAATGTGTCATTTTCCCCTGGTTACTTTTACAATTTTCTTTTAACTCTAGTTATCGACAGTTTTGTTACTGGTGGGAGAGTCTGTGTTGTGTGAACAGAGGTCTCGGTCCTTGGATTCTCCACAAGAAGATTTATGTGGGGATCCCAGATCAAATAAAGACAGCCAGAAGGAAAGTAGCAAGCAGGAAGCAGTTTATTAAAGTGAAAGTACACTCTTAAGGTGAGAGAGCAGGCAGGTTAGAAGAGGTGGAACTGGCCTCTTGATTGTTTGGAGATTGGATATTATTGGGTCTTGGGGGGCTAGGAGGAGCTGTGACATTCACTGGGGTGGTCTCTAATGGGAATTTCATTTGGGAAAGTCCTCCCACAGGTTGGGAGGGGAAGCTTTTGACCCCCACTAGATTGGTACCTGATGTTAAGGCAGCCTTTCTCATTGGGAGGGGTGTGGCTGTACCTGCAATGCAAATATATTATAATGAGTCTAGGGGTTACCCTGGGGCAGGGGTGGAAGAGGAGAGGGTATGCTCTGTACCTGAGGCTCTTGATCTGTCAGCCCCAAGGCCTTGGAAGCCACAAGGTTAGAATGTTGTGCCCTGACCCCCTTCCCTGGATGCTCTTAACAGGTGGCTTATTTAATACCATCCTTGCCTCCAGCTCACATCTCTGTCATTCCCTCTTTAAGGACTTGGGACCCTGCCTGAGGACATTCCTTCCATTGCTGGTGTCTACCTTCTACCTGACAATTTGACTATGATATGCCTAGGCATGGTTTTCTTTGTGTATGTCTTTCTGGGGTTTTACTGCGCTTCCTGATTATGCAAATTTATGTCTTTCATCAAATTTGAGAAGTTTTGGGGTGTTTCTTTAAATAAGTTGTATGCCTCACACTCTCTTATCGCTCCTTCTTGGATTTTATTCATATCTGTTTGGCAGTTAATATTGTTCTCAGGTCTTTGGAGGTCTGTTCATTTTTTTTTTGTTGTTTTTCCTAATCTTGTTTCTCTGTGCTCTACACATCTGCATTGAACTGTCTTCAAGTTACTGATTATTTTCTTTACCATTTCCATTCTCTTAAGCCAATATAGTAAATTTATAATTTCAGAAGTTGTATTTTTCAGTTTTAGAATTTCCACTTGGATTTTTTTTCTTTTTTATTTTTATTTTTATTATTTTTATTTCTTTTTTCTTTTTATTTATGTTCTCTGTTGAGATATCCTATCTTCTTATTCATGGCAAACATACATGTTTTTTCTTACTTCCTTGAGCATAGTTATAACAGCTGTTTTATTTTTTTAATTTTTTTAAAAAGCTTATTAATTTTGAGAGAGAGAGAGAAGAACAGAGGGAGACAGAGAGAATCCCAAGGAGTCTCAGCACTGTCAGTGCAGAGCCCGACGTGGTTCTCAAACTCACAAACTGTTGAAATTATGACCTGAGCCAAAACCAAGAATCAGACGCTTAACTGACTGAGCCACCCAGGAGCTCCATAATAGCTGTTTTAAAACTCTTGTCTGCTAATTGCAATATCTAGGTCAACTCACCAATAGCGTTGGTTTCTTTTTCTTAAAAATGGCTCAAATATTCCTGACTGTATGTTGAGTAATTTTGGACTTTATCCTAGGCATTGTGAAAAATATGTTGTGGAAACTCTCAATTCTTCTGTATTTCTACTATAAGATTTTTATCAAAGAATTTACTTGCTTGGACTCAAACTTAACACTGTATTTTTGGTGGAGATGTAAATAATTCAGTTTCTTAACTTAGCTGCACTGCTTTAATTTGTTCCACACATGCATTCTTGGGGCAGCCAGAGACTTTGGCAGAAATTATGTACTTAACACAGGGCCTCCTGGTTCTTAACATGCCCTCTGGTTCTGTTTTTATGAGACCCCTCCCTCCCCCCCTTACTTTCTGGTATCTGTGGTGGTTATGAATTTTGTGTTCTTTTCTTTCCTGGCCAGAAATATGTGAGTATTTATGTCAAACTTTTAGTCACTTTGCTTGGTGCCATCTTCATCCTGCTCACAAGTTAAAAGCCATTAAAAGATGTAAACTGTGCTAGTTTCTTCCAGTTTTTTTCTTCCTTCTAGAATTTGCCTGTGTTTTTCACTCTCCAGTGCCTTCAGGTCATTATTTTGCCCATGGTTCATAGCTGGTATCTAAAAGATCCACTAGGAGCTTACTTAGTTGTATGGGAAGTAGATACCGGTTTTATTTTGAAAAAAGTATGGTGACCATAATCCTTTCAGTGTTTGGAGTATTCGCAATCTTAACTCAGCTATGGGTACAGATATGTAATAAATGTTCATTGAAAGAATAAACAAATTAAACATCTGGCCTGATTACTTTTTCACTGAAATAGAAGGTTCTTTGACCTAATTAGATACACTGCCTCTGTTTTTGTCTTGCTGTTAATTCAATTTATGGATATGAAGAGAGGAAGCAGTGATCTCTGTTTATCTGCGTGGTTGCTTCATGGACTCTTGCTTTCCTTAAATTAATATTTCCTAAGAATACCTGCCATTGTTTTCAACAGTACAAATCAGTCAACCAGAAGAGAAACATACCTTTAGTTTTAAAACAATAAGATAAACACTCCTTGTTTGTCATTGTTCTTAAGAAACAGACTTCAATTGTGAAGCAGGTCACTTGGGTAAAGAAGATTGCTTTAGATTTTAGTAAAATAATGGAAAAGTGCTTTGGAGAAAAACAACCACTTTCATGTGTTGTAAGGGACATGAGATATGAACAATCAACAGTCTGTAATTATGAGAAGCTAATTTGATTGCTTTTTCCAAAAATAATTCAATTACTGAAGTAGTAGTCAAAAGAAATAGAACAGATGTTTGATCTAATACCTCATACAATATTTTACTTAGCCACATATGAATAAATAAAAATTGGTTTTATGAATGTCAGTTCATAGCAGCGATGTTTATAGTTGAACCCCAAATTACTCATAAGATTTATTTTTGAACAACACCATGTAATTTGGAATGGAGAAAGTTTATGGAAAATCAGAGAAAGGGATTAGCAATAAAGATTTGAAAAGCATATATTGCTTATGAGAATATTTAAAACCTAGAAACTTCTAATAATGTTTTTAAAATATTTGCTTAATAGATTTATTTACTAAGTACAGTATGTTGCTAAATAGGGATAGCGAAAGAGTGGGGAAGTGGTCATGGGAGCTTTTATGGTTTTATAATATATCTACAAATTCTTTGGTAGTCCTTCTTATCAAAAGGTAATGTCCAACCTTTTCACTGCTACCCTGACTTAGTGACTCACTTATCAACCAGAAAATGTAGAGAAGTTATGAGTGAGCGGTGCCTGGGTGGCTCAGTTGGTTAAGCATCTGACTTCGGCTCAGGTCATGATCTCTTGGTGGGTTCCAGCCCTGCGTTGAGTTCTGTGCTGACAGCTCAGAGCCTGGAGCCTGCTTCATATTCTGTGTCTCCCTCTCTCTCTGCCTCTCACTCTCTCAACCTCTGTTGCATGCTCTCTCTCTCTCTCTCTCTCTCTCTCTCTCAAGAATAAACATTAAAAAAAAACTATGAATGATTTCTGAGGCCAAGTCATAAAAGGTATTCCTGCTTCTGCCTTACTTTTGCTTGGATCACTCAACCGTGGGGAAGCCTGCCACAGTGGCATTAGGACAATCAAGACACCCTACTGAGAGGTTACAGGTGAGGAGCTGAAGCTTCCTGCCAACAGCACAAATTTACTAGCCGCTTAAGTGAGCCTCAGTCAAGTCTAGCTTCAGTCAAGTTTTCATTTAACTACCGACGACAGTAGCCCCAGCTGACAACTTGGTTAAAACCTCACCTGAAACCCTGAAGCAGACCCACCCAGCTAAGGCACTCTGGAATTGCTGACCAACAGAAACCATGAGAAGAATAAATGTCTATTGTTTTAAACAACTAAGTTTTTAGGTAGTATGTTATGCAGCAATAGGAGGTCACAGAAGTCTAGTTATGTTTATTTCCATTGTTATATAGAAATGGCATGGAGCTTATATATTAGCTGTTTATTTAGGATTTTACCACCTCTCCTTAGGGTTGGAGGCCAGTTTCCTTAAATGAGGGCTGAGATTCTCCCTGTATGTCTCTGATACAGTGATTGGGTGTGTGGGGGGTGGGGTGGTGGGGGCAGGGGTGGTAAACTGGGAGGACTGAAGTAAGGTCAGAAATATGATACAAGTGTGAAGGTCTGTATCTAAAATATCAGTTCTATCAATTCGAAAATTTTTGATTGAAATGAGTTGCCATTAAAAAAAATAAATATCCTTGTTAATCATTCTACAGTATATATTTATCTCAAATCAGCACATTGTACTTGAAACATATACAGTTATATTTGTCACTAATTCATCAGTAAAGTTTGAAAAAAAAATAGCCTCGGGAGTGTAAAGTCCATAAGGTGTTCACACGTTACTGTAGACTGTTTGAAGAGGACATGAAGCTAGTACCCAGGCATTAGAGGTGTTATGCTATGCATGCTTTTGCAGCCAGAGTCCTGGATGATCCTGGTTACCTTCTGTGTTTCCCCCTTCATAGCAATGAAGTTATATTCTGCCTGGAATGATCATTATTTCTCCATATGTGTTTTCTTCCTTCCAGATTGTAAGGTAACTAGTAGTTGGGGCCCTTTCTTATCCATTCTGGTGCTCTCTGCTGAAAATATTGGTATAAGTGTTTGTGGAATTGTGTTAATTATAGATTTAGCAACAAATTTAGCATTTTGTTGAATAGCATTGAGCCAATATGGCTTCATATAAAAACAACAACAACAACAAAAAACAAATTTTAGAAATACCCAATACTTGCTCAAGCTCTACACTTACTGAATCTTAAGCCCTAATGAGAATGCTCTCCTCAATTTTGGGAGGCCTAGTTAGAAAATTTGGGTGGAATTGGATGAAGAAGGAAAAATAGAAGGGGAGGAATAGGATCCAGCCATGACATTGTCCCTGTAAAGACAAATTATAAAAGGTATAAGAGAGATGAAGGAGAGAAAGAAAGAGGGAGAGAGGGAGAGGGAGAAAGACATAAAAGGATATGCAAGAGATAGGGGTAAATGGAGAAAAAAAAATTATGACATTGAATGGTATGTGGTGAAAGATGAAATGTCTAAATGAGAGACAGAAACAATGTTATCATAACAGGACATAAAATCTAGGACTATTACAATTAATGGATATGTCACTGATTTTATTTTATGCAGTGCTCAGTTTGGTACTTTGGTTGCGGGGAGACAAAGATGTGACTAGATGAGATGTGGACTAGATTTTAACAACTAAAATTCACTTTAAGGATACACATGTATTAGAACAAAGACAAGGAAGTCAAGGAACCAACACCATCCTAGTGGTCAGCAAATCCCTTCCTTGGCTTGCAAGGCCTTTCTCCAATTCTCTCTGACTCACAGGCTGGACCACTCAGGTTCTTTCATCTGCAACCTGAAGGGAGCCAGTGTGACTGGCTTTGATAATCACCATCCTCTGATTGGACTGAGAGTCCTATGGGCTGGTCTTTGCTTGCTTCAATCCTCCACTCTATACCTATCCCTGTGCAAAGAACCTGGGGCAGCTTTGTTGAGTGATCATGGTTCCCTTTGTGGATGGAGGTGGCACCATGATTAAAATTTTCAATGTAAATATAAATGATAATATGAAAGGAAAAGAAAACCCTGAATCATATTTGTAGACAACCCACAACATTTCACACAAAGATCCAAATGTGTAGTATGATAACAAGGATATTTGATATATGAGTCTGAAAGAGAAATTTTACTTCTTTTACTTCTTCTTGAGCCCCCTACTCTGATTTATGAATCCATCTTTAACTTGTTTCAGATTTTCCCTGGCACTCTAAATCCTACATCTTATGTGTTGTGGGATTTTTCTGCCTTTAACATGCCCTCTTCTCTTGAAAACAAATGGGGGTATCACAGCTCCTGGGAGAGAAAACATTGGCAGCCCTTTCTGACTTCATGAGTGGGTGTGCAGAGACAGACGATTCCACACCTGACATCTGCTTCCTTTAATACCCCTCAGGGTCTTTGTCCTGTATCTCTCAAAACCCCTTCAAAATCACTTGAAACCATTTCAGACTTTTCAAGGACAGTAAATGCTCCCACAGCATAAATAGGTTGCTCCTGTCAAATTGTTGCACTGTGTCTCAGGTGAAAACCATATTAATGTCTTTTTCCTCATACTTTACAAGCAAAATTTCATTAAGGCAAAAGGTAAGTCATAGAAATGTATTTCTCTGGTGTGCTTTTGTTGTGTTACTAGAAGTAAACATCTTCAATACTGTAGTTGCTGTTATAATAAAAAATCTAAGTAGATGATGGTGTTTGTATCATGGGTGCTGAGGGCTTCTTAGCAGCACCTTCCCCTGCCACTGTGGACTCCTTGAGTTTTCAAGTTTTCTTGTGTTCTTACCAGCTGATAATAGGGTCATTCTTCTCACAATCCCAGTGGCCACTGAGGGCTGTTTGTGGGAAGCCACTGCATGACAATCTCAAGATCCAGACAAGGGCAGGCCCTGAATAATAGAGGACCACAATTTACATTTGCTGCATGCCTTGCCTCAGGTGCCTGGCATGATGTCTCAATCCCAGAGGCTCTTGAAAAGGAAAAGGCAGCCACAGGCAAAAGGGAAACAACAAATCTACTAAATGCAAAGGTGTTTACTCTGCATTTTAGCTTTAGAAATGCTCAAATCCCAGGAGGAGGACAGAAGGGAGCTTACAGAAACATATTGTGAGCAGAGCAGACAGAGTGTAGTGATTTTCAAAAATCTGCTGTAACCTTCTGGTTCAGTTTTTGTTTCCCTGAGGGCAAGGGAATAAGATTTTGTATTTTCCCTTGTGTAGGAGTTCACATCTGGATAAAGCCTATCTTGGCTTCATGGGTGAATGTTTGGAGAGACTGTTTATGTTTCCAGTGTGAGGATAATTTTGGAAACCAAGGTGTATTGATTGATGATGGAGAGCTATGCTTAGCCAGTATTGTAGTTTTTATGCATCTGCTAGAACAGGCTTACTTCTTGATGACACATAACGGATTGCTTGAAATTCGTGAAAGAGAGTGCATAGTGATTAAGAGCATAGACCTGGGAGCCAGACTGTCTGGGTTTCAATCCCTGCTCTGCTGCTAACAAGGTACGTGACCTTGAAAAAATTATTTAATTTCTTTGTGCCTCAGTTTCCACATCTTAGAAATGGGATAATAAGGGGCGCCTGGGTGGCTTAGTTGGTTGAGCCTCCGACTTCAGCTCAGGTCATGACCTTGTGGTTCATGGGTTCAAACCCCGAGTGTGCTGACGGCTCAGAGCCTGGAGCCTGCTTCATATTCTGTGTCTCTCTCTCTGCTCCTTCCCCGCTTGTGCTCTTTCTTTCTCTCAAAAAAACATTAAAAAAATAAATGGGATAATAACAGTATCTACTTCATAAAGTTGTTGTAAGGATTAAAAGGCTCAAGATTTATAAAATGCACTCAGCTTGTCCCTGGTCTAAGGTGAGCTCTACATAAGCATTTGTTGCACACGTATGAATAAATACATGAAGACTTGATGTTATCCTAGCTATGTCATCAGCCAACTTTTGTGACCTTGGACAAGTCACTTAACTTCTGTAGCTATACTTTAGCCCTTCCCCATAGTAAAGGGGGGTGGACAAGCTCCATCCTACTTGTACAAATCTGATTCTATGTTACAGTGTTTAGAATTGGTTGTAAATACTATGGATATAAAAATCAGAGTCCCTACGGAATTATCTGTAGAGATGGGTGGATATGAGTCAAGTGTCTTTTCATTTTCCCAGTACTTGAAAGCATGGGATGATAGGTGGATAATCTTGGAGTCAGGAGCTTATCTATACAGGCATCTGCCAGGTAAGAAGGAACAGACAAGCTCACATCAACCATGAGATATTTTCCTATTAAAAATGAAAACTTTATGGTCTAGTCTATGTACAGTCTGGCTAAAGCTAGGATTAGGAAGTATCTATACCTTAATCAGAAGAAAGAGAAAGCCAAAGATTAAAAACAGCAGGGAAGCTTAGCCACTATCCAGGCTCAGTCGAATGTGTAGGCGAGATATAGGTTGTTCCGTACACTTTCACTGACACTCTCAGGGGAGGAATGATAAAATGAAGCAGCAGAGCAGGGTGTTTTTTAAAAAAAGATTTTTATTAAGATAAACTCCACCATATTTAGAGAATTCACTTCTTGTGAAATTGGTGAAAATTTAAATTCTTAAGTTAGGTGGAAAAAGAATTATAGCCAAAAGACTACACCATTTCGTTGAACAAAGAATGATATACCTTATAATGTATAATTTAAGTCAAGACTGAGTATCTTTAGGATTCTTAAAATATTTTTCAATTTTTCCTTCTCCCTTTATTTTTTAGTTGTTATCAGAGGTGTGCTTTGAGTATCACCTTAGCTCTTGTTAGTGGTTTTGAGCTCCTTGAAAAAAAAGAACACTGCTGAAAGGAGCCATGAATAAATAAGAAGTCAGTGTAGATTTGCAAATATTTTCTCAAAGGTCTAAGGGTCACTGAAATGTTGGTAAATGGAAAAAAGGAACAGTTAAAAGGAAGACATCAACACAAATCGAAAACTTCAAGCGAGAACACACAGAGAAGCAGAAATATTTAATTAAATTAATGTCTGCTGAAAGGGTCAAGATGTTATAAAAACCACATAGAGTGGAAAGACCTTTGAGAGTGGAAGAGGCATGTGAATAAATAAAAAGGAAGTGTGGCAAGACTTTAAATGGATAAGGCTGTGAGTTTATGTTTTAAGCAGGCTGATTTTCAAAACCTAGGCAAAGTCTTTACTATTAGAAAGTCATGAAGACCTTTCAAAAAAGCCTGGGATATTGTATTCAGTTTGAGGCATTTCACTGCCGGGAAGATGAAGGCAAACAGAGATGGGAATTCAGAGGGAAAAAACCCACACAACAAAAGTATTTCAGAGTCTGTGGAGGATAGACTTTTCAAGAGAAAGTATGAATAAATAGAATAAATAATAGCTTGGTTTGTAAAGTCTAAAGAGAGGGAGGCGATATGTTGTATGTGCCTAAAATTTAACAGAGCAAAATCACAAGGTAACAGGCAGTGTCTCATTTAAATCCTATCAACTTATTTAGTTATCAGTGTGACTCTGCCATTCACATTAAGGTATGAGCATTTATTTGTCAGCATTTGTTGTATATGTGGAACATTTATACACACACACACACACACACACACACACACACACACACCTCTACAGCCAGTAAGCGCCCAATCTTCCATCTTGGCTCTGGCTAGGATGAGTGGCTGATATTATCCATAGGAATATACAGTACAATTTTTTTTAAAGATGCAGTTTTATTTATTGTGAATTATGGAGGGGAGGTGGTGTTGCTAGTCATTACAATACTAAGGGAATTAAGTATATGTTATCATTTTACTCTCACTGTACAATAAATGAGAAACTCTGTAGAAGACACTGAGATTCACTGAAATAAATTATTTAACACATGTGAACAGGTATGAGGCTCAAAATATATAGACTTAATATTGTTGCAGCTGAGATATGACTGTATTCATATATTTTCTGTTTATTACCCATTCTCTTTCCTACCTTATTTGAAGCCTTCTACATACACAGTAGGTGCGCTAAACAAAAATGTACTTAGTAGATGAATGCAGTTGATTTCTAAAATGGGATGTTTTCAACCTTATTCAAAGTCCTTTCTGGCTGTGTAAGCCATAGATTACCTTGTGCTATGGTTGGGTAGCTATGTATGTTCAATCAATGAGAGCACTGGGCTGAGGAGTTAAGCAAATGTTGTTTTGTGCTGCCAGCTGGACTTCAAAATGTGGCAGTCTCTGTGTTTGTTGCCGACTAGTGTTTCTCAAGAAAATATAAAAATTGTCATCTTCTCTGTCAGCATGAGTTCACTGAATCATTGACTCACTAGCACAGACTATAGCAAAAAGATGTTTTCCTTTGCTATGGATTTAATCATTTTATGGGGAGCAGTTTCCAAAAACTCTGACTTTAATGCAATAAAAGTGACATTTAATGCACAACAGGTATTAATAGAAGCTATCACAACTAAGCAAAGGTGAATAGAATCTTGGAAAGTGGCAGTTACAGGCGGATGGCTGGAATTGAATGCGGAAGGCCAAGACAAAATTAGAAAAGGCAGTAACATCTCAAATTGGCCAGCAGGCGTCACCCAATAACCAGAAAACAAATAGGAGGGCTGTGTATTTATTCTCCTTGCTGTATCTCCCTGCTGAAATGCAGAACTGAAAATTCTCCCACAGGAGATGTCAGGATACCCTACAGAGACACAAATGGAACTCACTTATAATCCTAACTCAAAACTGAAAACAGCAGTTTTTGTCTCAGAAACAATGCTGCTCGCTGGGAAAAGGGGGAAAACCTCAGGGCCAACTCTGGGGCTCTGCTATGTGTAGGGTAGCAAAAAATATTGGACGGAGTCCGTTGGGGCTGGAAAGAAAGAGAGTAGAAGATACCTAAGGGGACGAGACTCCCTTTGGGTTCAGATGCTATTGATCTAACTTCAGAGACCCAGAACAGAGAGCCCAGCCTCCAGTCAGGTTTCCTTTGCTGTGTTCAAGTACAGAACATTAAAAAACTGTTCCTGACCTCTTATGTTTCAAAGGGTTTTGTAAAATGCATCTTTAAAACATTAAAAAAAGTTCAGATCTCTGGGTTTTTCCACAATGATTCTTTTCTTCGTACGGCTACTCTCTACTTGCCTTTCTCTTCAACGTCTGCCATAAAAAAAAAGGTGTGTCCCCGTCAATTCTTTGTCTTTGGGTTTCTGAATCATTCTTTGAAAGGATTTTCAAGAGCTTGGGTTAGTAACAAAAGTAGCAGCCAACATTATTGAGAGTGTACTGGGTTAGGCTCTGCCCTGAGCTCTCACTGAACATGTGTGTGTCATCTGATAACCCTCAAAGTGGCCCTATGATGTAGACGCCATTTCAAGAACAAGGAGACTGAGCTTCACAGAGAACTAAAGCAGAGACCAGGTTTGCTTGCTGCCTATTCTGAACACCCATGCTGTTGGACTGCAAATCTCAGGCCACAGGAGACAAAAGAACATTAAAATTCAACCATTTCAACCATCTGTCTGATGCTTGAATTTTCTATGGTATTTCTATCAACTGGTTGCTTTATTGTGGTTATATATTAGTGTCATAGGGAACCATGAGTCTATTCTTTCTTTGGACATCTCTGACTATGAGAAGATTCTGCCTGATAGTCATCTGCAAAAGAACCTCAGCTCCTACAGGGTCAGAAGAAGAAGACTGAGTTTTCTTCCCATGACAGGACTTTAAACATTTGAAGGGAGTTATTCTGAATTTCCCAGTTATTAATCAGGGTCTCCAGAGAAACAGAAGCAATAGGAGATATATGAATATGTATAGAGATTTATTATATGAATTGGCTCATGTGTTTATGGAGACTGATAAGTTGTATATCTGCCATCTGCAAGTTGCAGAAACAGAAAAATTGGTGGCATAATTCGGTGTGAGTCTGAAAGCCTGAAAACCAGGTAACTTATGGGTAAGTCCCAGTCGAAGTTCAAAGGCCCCCAAATCTAGGGCTGATGGTTTAAGTTTCGGCATCTAAAGGTTGATGTCTAAAGGTAGGAGATGATGGATGTCTCAGAGACCGTGAATTGATCCTTCCTCTGCCTTTTTGTTCTACTCCATCCTTCAGTTGATTAAATTATGTCCACCTGCATTGGTGAGAGTAACCTTCTTTTTTCAGTCTGACTCAAATGCTAATCTCTTCTGAAAACACTTTGACAGATATACACAGAAATAACGGTTTAGTCCGGTCAAGCAGACAATAAAAGTAACCGTCATGCTCCAAATCTTCTGTTTGTTAATTACATTAAGATCTCTCAGAGATCTTTATTTTATTTTTTTTTTTAAACATGGTATCACTTTCAGTCACTTCTCCATCTGAATGAATTGTACTTTGTCCATGTTTTTCCTAATCTGTGGTGCCTGGAGTGGAATGAAGTCAGCCAGCAGCAGCACTGTTAAGATACTATGTCTCATTGATGCTTGTTTTCTGAGAAATACTCACATTTCTTTTTGTTTTTTTTCATGTTTACTTATTTTTGAGAGAGAAAAAGAGAGAGTATGAGTGGGGAGGGGCAGAGAGAGAGGGAGACACAGATTCTGAAGGAGGCTCCAGGCTCTGAGCTGTCAGCACAGAGCCCAATGCGGGGCTTGAACTCAAGAACCTTGGGATGATGACCTGAGTTGAAGTTGGATGCTTAACTGACTGAGCCATCCATGCAGCCTGAAACACTCAAATTTCTGTTTTCTCCCCTTCTTTTTGTATATTGTCTCTTCATTTCTCAGAAATGATGTTTGTGCTGGGTCTTTATAGCCACAACTCTATGATGAAAAAACACACCACTATATGATGAAAAGTAATTTAATGATGGCATATAACAAAGGGCAAGAGTGTTTTAGTAAACAGTAGGCTCAGCGGTAGACAATGGCAGGATTCAACCTCCAAAATATTAATTGACTGTTCTTACAGCATCATGTGCTAATGACGCTTTATAGATTATGGTGAACACATTAGGCTGGGTTGAAATGATAAAGTTGCTGTTATGTTTACCCACAGTTTAGGAGTTTAGTACTAAATTCCTGGCCAGCTATCTCTATACTTTTATAAAAACTCATACTTAAATAACTTTAAATGTATAGACTATAAAAATAACATGCTAAAGCCCTTGCCTTCTTAAGAACAATTAGCAAGTATAATTTTAAAGACTACTCAGCTATCCCAAGAAACTGTTTTGAACAAGTTGGAAACAGAATTAAACAGCATGTCATGCAAAGTAGTGACTGAGCTAATGTTTCTTTTTTCTTTGTAAGGGACTCAGGGTATTATATGTAAACAATCTGAACTAAGGTTGCATAAGATGTCAATTCAAAGTTATTAAAGTCATTTTATAGGCACTAAAAAACACCTTGCAATATCTTACCATTCTCAAATTTTGTAAGTAGACAAAATCTATTTGCACATGGTTGCGTTCAGATGACATTAATTTTTAATGTGGTTAAACTCCATTTGAATGTATGCCAAGATAGAAGCAATGATTAGCTTATTTGGAAAATTACCACTTTATTCTTCTCATTATTGAATAACCTCTATTGAAGGGAGAGATTTCATGAAGATTTCCTATCTGACCTCTTGAATAGTCATAAAATTAAAGCTCTGAGCTTGACTTTTAGACCTCATACTGACCCAGGGCAAATTAGACCTTGTTTAGGACTTGAGTTGAAAGAGATTGAGCCAACGCTTAAAGGAGTGTTTAATTTAAAGAGCAGAAGAAGATAGAGAATACGATTTAAGAAATTTTTCCTTGATAAAGGGAAGGAACTTCCTGCCATAAGAAGGTCAAAAGAGAAGGATCAGAAGGGATAGAACTAGAAGAGATAGAATATTTGAAAAGGGATCCAGTGCCATTTCTCTCTGGGTCTCAAACAAGATTGCTGATGATATTACCAAACCTTGATATAAGTTGAGGGGTCATTCAAACAAAATAGGGATCTGTCTCCAGCTGAAATCTGGAGCAGAGACATGCTTACCAAGTATCTCACAACACAGTGCAACACAGGCGGGTTTAGAAGAAGAAGAAGAAAAAAAAAAAGACGTGCTGTTCTTAAGCAGTGATGGTCTCACAAAACTGCACACTCCCTAAGGTTGTACAGGGAGGCCATTCTTGCTATTGGCAAGCCTGGGGAGTGGGGGTGGGGCAGGTGTGTCAGGAGAGACGGAATAAGGCTGAGGTCCAGACCACTAGGACCTTATCAGACATGACAAAATCAGAGACTTAGGAAGAACGTGGCATAGATCAGATGTTACACATTCAAATACTTGCAAGGCAGTGAGTGTGTAACATGGATATTTCAGTTGGCTTGCCCTCTTTTTCTGGAACCGTGAGACTGCTGTGTGATGAAGCTTGGTGAGCTTGCTAGAGGACGAGAGATCGTATAGAGCAGAGGCAAGTGCTCCAGCTAAGTCTCCTTAGAACAAACAGCCTGTCCACACAACCTGTCCCTGAGAATGAGGCCATCTTGGCCCATCCAGCCTCAGCCAAGCTACCGACTGACCACAGAGACTAGCCACTGCCCAGTTCTAGGCCCAGACTAGAACTGCCCAGCTAACTCAGAATGGTAAGAAATAATATGATTGGTATTTAAAAAAAACAACAACAAAACACCCTTTATCGTTATTCTCAAGTTCCATAACTGCAAAAATCTATTTACGTGTCTTGTTTTTAAGTTTGTTTATTTGTTTGTTTATTTATTTATTAATTTTGAGAGAGAGAGAGAGAGAGAGAGCACACAAGTGGGGGAGAGGCAAAGAGAAGGAGAGACAGAATCCCAAGCAGGCTCCTTGCCATCATTGCAGAGCCCAAAGTGGGGTTCAAACTCAGAAACTGTGAGATCATGACCTGAGCCAGATCAGGAGTTGGACTCCTAAGCCATTGCACCACCCAGGCTCCTCACATGTCTTTTTTTTTTTTTAATTGAGGTAAAATCTACATATAACATTATATTTGTTTCAATATATAATATAATAAATATTATTATTCAATATATAATATTATATAATATATAATATTATTATTCAATATATAATATAATAAATATAATAATTTGGTTTTTGTATATCCTATGAAATGATCCCTGCAATAAGGCTAGTTATGATCTATCACCATAAAGTTAACCCCTTTTTATCCATTTCACCTACCTCCCAATCCCCTTCCCCTATGATAACCTCTAATCTATTCTCTGTATATGTGAGTTTTTGTTTGTTTTGATTTTTAGATTCCTCAGATAAGTAAAATTACATGGTATTTGTCTTTCTCTGACTTATTTCACTTAGCATGATGTCTTCAAGGTTCATCATGTTGTTGCAAATGGCAGGATTTCCTTCTTTTTATGGCTGAGTAGTATTCCATGGTATGTAAAAACCACATCATCTATCTATCTATCTATCTATCTATCTATCTATCTATCTAGAGCACAAGCAAGGTAGGGGTGGAGAGAGGAGAGAAAGAATCCCAAGCAGGATCCATGCTCTCATCACAGAGCCTGATGCGGGACTCGAACTCACGAGCCATGAGATCATGGCCTTTGCTGAAGACTGAGCTACCCAGGCACCCTGATATATACCACGTATCCTTTTTGATTTCATCCTTTGATGGACCCTTAGGTTGTTCCCATACAATGATATTATAAATAATGCTGCAATGAACATAGGGATGCATATATCTTTTCAAGTTAGTGTTTTACTTTACTTGGATACCCAGAAGTAGAATAGCTGGATCATATGGTAGTTTTATTCTTAATTCGTTTGAGGAATCTCCATACTGTTTTTCCAGTGTTGCACCAATTTACATTCTCACCAACAATGTGCAATGGTTCCCTTTTCTCCACATCCTCTCCAGCACTTACTGTTTCTTGTCTTTTTGATAATATTCATTTTAACAGGTATGAGGTGATATCCATTGTGGTTTTCATTTACATTTCCCTGATGTTAGTAATGTTGAACATCTTTTCATATGCCTATTGGCCATCTTCTTTGAAAAAAAAGTCTATTCAGCTCTTTTGCCCATTTTTTTTCATTGAAAATTTTTGTTGTTATTGAGTTGTATGAGTTCTTTATATATTGTGGATATTAACCCCTTATTGATACATAATTTACATATATCTTCTCCTATTAAGTAGGTTGTGTTTTCATTCTGATGGTTTCCTTTGTTGTGCAGAAGCTTTTAGTTTGATATAGTCCCAGTAGTTTATTTTGACTTTTGTTTCCTTTGCCTTTGGAGTAGATCCAAAAAGATCATTGCTAAAACTGATGTCAAAGAGCTTAGTGCCTTGGTTTTCTTCTAGGAGTTTTATGGCTTCAGGTCTTACAAGTTTTAATCCATTTTGAATTCATTTTTGTATGTGATGTAAGATTGTGGTCCAGTTTTATAGTTTGCTGTGGTTGTCCAGTTTTCCCAACACCATTTATTGAAGAGATTGTCCTTTCCCCATTGTTGTAATTGTCCTTTCCCCTTTGTTGTAAATTAATTGACTGTATATGTGTGGGTTTATTTCTGGGCTCTCAATTCTATTCCACTGATCTGTGTCTGTTTTTGTGCCAGTCCCATACTGTTTTAATTACTATAGCTTTGTAGTGTAGTTTGAAATTAGGGAGTGTAATACCTCCATCTTCACTGTTACTCAAGACTGTTTTTGCCATTTGGGATCTTTTGTGATTATATACAAATTTTAGAATTATTTGTTTTAGTTTTGTGAAAAATGCCATTGGGATTTTGATAGGGATTGCACTGAATCTGTAGATTTCTTTGAGTAGTATGAACATTTTGACAATAATAATTTTTCCACTTCATAAGCATGGAATATCTTTTCATTTACTTTTGTCATCTTTACTTTCTTTCATTAATGTCTTACAGTTCTTAGTATACCAGTCTTTCACTTCCCTGGTTAAATGTATTAGGTATTTTATTCTTGTTTTAAGCAATTACAAGTGGAATTGTTTTTGTAATTTCTGTTTCTGATAGTTAATTATTTGTATAGAAAAGCAACAGATGTCTGGATATCAATTTTGTATCCTGTTACTTTATTTTATTGGTTCTAACATTTTTTTGGTGGAGTCTTTAAGGTTTTCTCTATATAGTATCATGTCATCTGCAAATAGTGACTGTTTTACTTTCCAATTTGGAGGGCTTTTATTTCTTTTTCTTGCCTAATTGCTCTGGCTAGAACTTCTAATGCTATCTTGAATAAAAACAGCAAGAGTGGGCATCCTTATTTTGTTCCTGATCTTAGAGGAAAAGCTTTTAGCTTTTCACTGTTGAATATGATGTTAGCTGCGGGTTCATATTGTTTCAATATAACATCACCTGGATGACATTAATGTTAATATCAATAAACATCATTTAATTCTTTTGGGTCAAGATAAAAGCAATGATTTGTTTATTCTGAGAAATTACCAATTTCATCTACTACCACATTGGGCAGCATCATTCCTCACTGTGTTATAAGGTCAATAAAAATGAAGTTAATCATATATACTGATGAAATATTTTTTTCTGAAATCTGGACACTCTGAGCAATCTATTGGTACAGAGTTATGTTTGGCTTTGGTCTAGCCCTAGAGTCTAGAATTCCACAATTTTAAAGGTTAGTTTCTGAAATTGAAGGCATCTTAGATTTTCCCACAGTTATAAAGCCAGAGAAAGCTTCAGAGACTGTCAAATACAAAGGGTTCCAACTGATAGTTTATAGGCCAAACTTGGCTAGCAGATGTGTTTTGTTTGGCCTATACAATGTTGGCTCACAGATTAAAAAAAAATTGAATTAGTCACATTGCCAAATATTTGAAATTGGATAATTACATTAAAAATCTACATTTCCAAATTATCTTGAAAAAAATTTGGAAGTACCAGCAACATTGAGCCTGCAGGACAATAGTTAATTGAAGCAGAATGCAGGCTGCTCCTTTTATATGGAGCAGGAGCCCACAAAGTCCCCAAAGAAATCACCTCTCCCCACTACATAACACCTCAGTTTGCTTTCCTCATCCGTGTTACACACTCAGCCTCTGTAAGTATTTGAATTTATAACTTCTGAATTTGCTTGAATCACTTAATTTTTCAGATAAGCAAACAGGGGTTCAGATAAAAGTGACTCTGTCATTAGCCAGTAATGGGCTTAAAATATGGTATAAATATAAATCATTATTATCTGTGGAACTGATATTAGCTTTTCTTCCCACCTGGTAGCTGGGTGAGGGGAAAGTTAACTTTGAATGGGTGTGAGCAAAACAGAAAAGTATGGGATTTTCCAAAGTAAGAAAGGTGGAGAGCAGTTTAGAGACACCAGGATCAGTGTCCCCTTAAGTCTCTAAGAGATTAGAGGTGGAGGCCCCTGGAAGGCAAAGAAGGAGGCAAAAGACATAGGGGGCAAGGAAGACAAACATTTCTTGCTTCATTATTTTGTTCCTTATCTGTCATGTTGGCCTAATGATCTTTGCTGGGAAAACGTAGTCCTACATTTTGATGATGCTGATAGACTTTGAAGTGCATTAAAGTCTCTAAAAAAAACACAGAAGAAACTGTGAGACTCCAGCTACATAGATGGCCAAGTCCTAATTTTAAAATATAGTTCTTAAAAGTTCTTTAAAAAAATTTTTTTTTAAATCAAGGGACCCCTGGGTGGCTCAGTTAAGTGTCCGACTTTGGCTCAGGTCATAATCTAATGGTTCCTGGGTTTAAGCTCTGCATCAGGTTCTCTGCTGTCAGCACAGAGCCTGGGGCCTGTTTTGGATCCTCTGTCTCCCTCTCTCTGCCCCTCCCCTGCTTGCTCTCTCTCTCTCTCTCTCTCTCTCTCTCTCTCTCTCTCAAAAATAAATAAATAAATAAAAATAAAAAAAAAATCTTATCACAAGAAAAAATAAATTTATAGCTAGATATGGTAATGGATGTTACCTAGACTTACCTTGGTGATTATTCCACCATACATACATATATGTGATTATATGTGATTAATTATGTTGTATACTTGAAACGAGTGTTATATGTTAATCATAACCTCAATAAAGAAATATCTCCTAGAAATCTCTCTTCCCCTATATCCAGTCATTAGCCAGATTCTATCTTGAAAATGTATCTTGAATCTGTGAGCTTTCTTCAATTTTATTTCTATCATCACTATGGGAGTTGAGATCACCCTCATTTCACTAACCTCCTGACTAGTCCCCATGTTTGAGGTGGCCTCTCATCAACCTGTCCTGCTCAGATCCTCCCATGATTGTAAATCAGGAGATGAGTTATCGCACAGGCCTACAGATTGGGCATTACTACAGATTGGGTGTAATGTGATTTCACCTATGTGATACCTGATTGTGATTATATGATATGTGGGCAGTTTATCAGGATGTGATGGTAGCTTTTTCAGGAATTATACTTGGATCCCAGATGTTAAACTAAGGTAGCAGTGTTTGCTAATGGTGGCTTTTGCAACCATAAAAATTAATTCTGCTAGAGTATAAAATTGTTGTGGTTGAGGAATATGAAGTGGTAAACTCCAGTTTGGAATGTCCTATAAGGCCTGGAAGCACCTTACTGTGGACAGATAGAGGACTACCATTGCCACCAACAAGTGACATTTCCAATAAATAAGTGGGAGACTCACTGAACATTTTATAGCCTAACATCCTCAGATGTCCCTTGTTGAAAATGTATCCTTTGAGCTCATTAGAGCAAAAAATAATTTGTTATATCAGAGTCCTCAGTTTTACTAATTTTCTTTAAAAAATTTTTTTAAATATTTATTTATTTTTGAGAGAGACAGAGCATGAGCAGGAGAGGGGCAGAGAGAGAGGGAGACACAGAATCCAAAGCAGGCTCCAAGCTGTCAGCACAGAGCCTGATGCGGGGCTTGAACCCACAAACTGGGGGTTCATGACCCAAGCCAAGGTCAGATGCTTAACCGACCGAGCCACCCAGGCGCCCAGTTTCACTAATTTTCAAACTTTATTCTTGTGTCTACTAATTCACTGGTTTCAGTTTGCTCATATCCAATCCCTTCTTCACACAGCTGACAGAATAATTTTTTTTATCACCAAATTTAATTAGGGCATTTCTCTACTCTGAAAATGCAGACCTTTGATCTTAGGATAAATTCTATTCTTCTCACCCTTGTCTTACCACTCAAGCTTCTTTTCTACTTTCTTCTCCTTCACACTTTAAAATTCAGCTATATAAAATTGCTGTTAGGGGGTGCCTGGGTGGCTCAGTCAGTTAAGTGTCTGACTCTTGATCTCAGCTCACATCCTGATCTCACAGTTTGAGATTGAGCCCTGCATCAGGCTCTGTGCTGACAGCAAGGAGCCTGGTTGGGATTCTCTCTCTGCCCCTCCCTCACTTTCATTCTTTCTCTCTCTCTCTCTCTCAAAATAAATAAATAAAGTAAACTAAGAAAAGAAGAGAAAATTGCTGTAAAATCCTGGAATGAACTTGGATCTCTCCAGCCTCTAGAATTTGCACATACTGTGTTTTCCCTGCCTGGAATATATTTTTCCAAATTGCTAAGGATTGAATGTTTGTGTCCTCTCCAAAGTAATGTGTTGAAACCCAAGCCCCCAGTGTGATAGCATTTGGAGGTGGGGCTTTTAGGAGGTAATTAAGGTTAGATAAGGTCATGAGAGTAGAGTTATTATGAAGATTCTTATGCCCTTATAAAAAGAGGAAGAGATATGTGATCTTCCTCTCTCTGCATGAATCTCCCTCCCTCAAGGATGTCCATATGAGGGTATAACCAGGGAGAGGGCTCTCACAAAGACAATGACCATGTTGGCATTCTGATCTTGGACTTTCAGCTTCCAGAATTATTAGAAATGTTGTTGAAGTCATTCAGTGTGTTATTCAGTTATAGGAGCCTGAAAAGACCGAGATACAAACCATGCCTATCAGCTTAATTCCTGTCCATCCATCAGGTTTTCCCTGGGAAAAAAACCTTTTTTTATTGAACTATGGTTGACACACAATGTTGCATTAGTTTCACATGTACAACAAAATGATCTGACAAGTCTTTCTTTACCTTATGTTATGTTCACCACAAGTATAGCTACCTTCTGTCACCACATAGCACTTATAATGCCATTGATTACATTCCCTATACTGTTCCTTTATCCCTATGACTTATTCATTCCATAAGTGGAAGCCTGAATCTCCCACTCTCCTTCACCTATTTTGTCCATTCCCTCCCACCTCCCCTCTGGCAACCAGTAGTTCTCTGTATTTATGGGTCTATTTCTGCTTTTTTTTTTTTTTTTTTAAGTTTATTTACTTTGAGAGAGAGAGAGCATGGGTGTGTGTTGAGGGGAGGAGGGACAGAGAGAAAGGAGAATCCCAAGCAGACTCTGCACTGTTAGGACAGAGCTAGATGAGGGGCTGGAACTCATGAACTGTGAGATCATGACCTGAGCTGAAATCAAGAGTCAGAGACTTAAGGCGTCCCAGTATTTCTGCTTTTTGTTTGTTTGTTTTTACATTTTTTTTTTTAGCTTCTACCTATGAATGGAATCATATGGTATTTGTCTTTCTCAGTCTAACTTCACTTAGCATAATACCCTCTAGGTTCATCCATGTTTTTGCAAATGGCTGCATAATATTCTATTCTATTCTCTATATTATATATAAAGTAGTATTATATACATAAATAGTGTATATATATATACACTATTTTATATTATATATAAAAATACATATATATTATATAAGACATAAGTATGATATATATATATATATATATATATATATGTCTTTTTTTATGGCCAAGTAATAGTCTATTTCATATATATATACACATATACACACACATTATGTATTATATTCATATATATATATATGTATGAATACATATACATATATACGCCACATCTTCTTTATCCGTTCATCTATCAGTGGACACTTGGGTTGCTTCCATATCTTGGTTGTGGTAAATAATACTGCAATAAACCTAGGGGTACATGTATCTTTTTGAATTAGTGCTTTTCTTTCCTTAGGCAAATACCCAGTATTAGAATTACTGAATCATATGCTCTTTCTGTTTTTGATATTTGAGGAAACTCCATACTGTTTTCCACAGTGGCTGTACCAATTTACATTCCCACCAACGGTGCATGAGGGTTCCTTTTTCTCCCTGAGATGTTTTTATGACTTCTCAAGTCTGGGTTGGTTACTCTTCCTAAGTGTCTCCAAAACACCTTCTACTTCACTTTCATGTGGTTACCATGCTATATTGTAAAATCTTATTTACTGTTCTGTATCTTCTACTTGACCATAAACCCTGTGGTGGCAGAGATTGTGTCCCGCTTGTTCCATTTTATCCTTAGCTTTTAGCAGGTGGTAATAAATATTAAAAATTAGTAAATACTGGCTGGATGAGTGAATAAGTTAGGTAGCAAGAAGCAATTTAAGAAAGCAGTCAAGCTAACAAAAACAACAAAAGAAATCTTTTTTTTTTTTTTTTGCTTACGATGCTCTTTATCTTAGGGGTAGCTACATTCTTACATCTTTAAAGACAACTTTTACTTGACTATGGTCAGATGAAGTAATAGGCTGGTGAGTTTGTCAAGATCAGTCCAATTCATTTTAATTTCTTGTCTTTATTTTCTGCAACCTTTAAAATCCCACAGTTTGAAAACTCAGTAATAGAAGACAGTGTCTTCCAACAACTATATTTCTATGTACATTAGGCGTTTACCCTCTGGAAGCTTGGGGATTCATAGGGCCTGCAAGTGATTATATTAACCCAAACTATAATCATTTCCTTTGGCATAAATAAAGTCAAGCAGTTAGTAAGAGGCCAAAGGCCCTAGCAGCCATTTTAGTACAATTTGGACGGATGCAGATGAAATTACAGAGTCACATTTTATTTGTTGGCTGCTGTCCCAATTATGAGCTTAGTCACATCAGAGAGTTTAGAGAGATCAGAAATAAGGGTGGGGAGAGGCTGCACAGTTCTAAGTAATTATTCCATGACAGGATGGGCTTTCATTTGCTCTGACCAACATAGAGATTACCATCTGATCCTATGTGGATTAAAAAATTCTCCATTCTTCCAAAAACATTAATTATATTCTCTTTAAAAGTTTAACACTTATGCAGCTGGCAGTGGGGATGGGGGTGTAGGGAAGAGATAGGGTTGGGAGAACGGCTGATTCAGATGCTGCAATTATTTTGAGACTGGAAACAGAATTGAAATGACCCAGATGGTTAGCCTAATGAAGCTGAACCAAAATTTATGCCAAGAGGAGTCAGAGCCACGTTTCCATTTCTATGTGAGAGGGAATATGTATGTGTTTGCGTGTGTGTGTGTGTGTGTGTGTGTGTGTGCGCGCACAAGTGGGCATGCCTGATTGATTTTTGGCTGAAGAGGGCTTGGGGTTATAGGAATAAAAGTGTGACAGGCCAAGATGGATGTGCGTAGGAAAGAAATCACAACAAAACACAAAGCCTTTTCCTCCTACAGTCTGGCCTCAGGCAGCCCCGCCTGGTGCCTCTCAATTGCACCAGTGTGGAAAATCCTCTTTCCTTTGGCTTTTAAAATAGACCATATTTCCTGGGAGTGTATGGTGCCTTTTGGATAAGGTGCTTAAGGTAGATCAAGCAGAGCAGGGGACATCCATGCTGCTGACTTGTGCCAGGGCATTTGTCCAAAACTCTATCACTAGCAAAAAACATATTGTGCTACATGCTGGTGTGACTGCTACTATCACCTTGTCTGTGGACTTTGGTTTATTTACCCACACGAACCAACATACCTGCCGCAGTGCTGTGAGGCAAAGGGTGAGGGCAGGGCTCAAGGCCAATTCCATATCTACCTGGATTTTGAAACCATAAAAAGGTTTTTGAATTTAAAAATTTTTTTAACGTTTATTTTTATTTTTGAGACAGAGAGAGACAGAGCATGAACGAGGGAGTGTCAGAGAGAGAGGGAAACACAGAATCCGAAACAGGCTCCAGGCTCTGAGCAGGTCAGCACAGAGCCCGACGCGGGGCTCGAACTCACGGACCGCGAGATCATGGCCTGATCCGAAGTCGGCTGCCCAACCGACTGAGCCACCCAAGCACCCCAAAAAGTTTTTTTAATTTTAATTAAAGTAGTTAATGTATGTAAATCTTTAGAACATTGCCTGGTACATAATATATCACAATTACATTTTAGCTGTATTATTATTTATTATTATTATTATTTTATTTAATATCTTAGCTGTGGGATTTACTGTTTGCCATTCAAAGGCATTTCTTTAATAAACATGAAGAACTATGAGCTTTTTGTTGCACAAGAAAGGAGTCTGACTTAACTGATATGGAAACTATGCTACCTTGTATAATTGAGAATAAACCTGTTTCCTCAGCTGTAAATAAAATTATGGTAGGGCAGAGTATCCCTAGAATGCTCCTCTCTGGGGTCCCCGGGTGACTCAGTAGGTTAAGCATCTGACTTTGGCTCAGGTCATGATCTTGTGGTTCGTGGATTCGAGCCCTGTGTTGGGCTCTATGCTGACAGCTCAGAACCTGGAGCCTGCTTCAAATTCTGTGTCTTCCTCTCTCTCTGCCCCTCCCCTGCTCACACTCCATCTCTCTCTCAAAAATAAATAAACATTTAAAAAAAAGTTTAAAAAAGAATGCTCCCCTCAGTAGTAGGAAATAACATTTATTGCCTACCTGTTTATGTGTTATAACTGTGTGGGGTACCTTACATGTATCAGCTATTTTAATCCTCAGAATGCACTTTCGAATTTGGCTCTAAGAGAATGAAATTCATAGAACCCAAGAAAATTGCAAAAGAGAAGTTATTTTTATTTACCGAGTGTCTCATGTGTCAAGCTCTCTACATACCATATATTATTACTTCCTCATGGTCACCCTATAAGTTATATTATTATTATCCAGATCTATAAATGAGGCGACGATGGTTCAGAGAGACTCAGTGATACATGAAGATCACATAGCCAGTAAGGGCTGGAGCAAAGATTTGAACTCATGTCTCCTCAATTCATAAATCCATATTCTTACTATTAAAATAGACCTGCTTTGTGAGATTGCCTTCCAATAAGTCACATCGGTTTTAATCCTACTTGAATGAATCCAAGATGCACTTGCTTGATAATAAATTCTATTGACACTAGTCAAGAGCTAGGGGAATAAAAAGTGTCCTAGGGAAAAGCATGCTTCAAAAAACACAGCTTGCCATATGTGCAGAGGAGAGGAAATTAAGTGAGGAGAAACCAAATTGGTGAGGGCTTCCAAAGACACAGCGATATAAACACTTTCTAAACTAGAGATAGGATGTGGTTTTGGCTTCAGTGTGAATATGTGTGTACATGTTGGGGGAGAGGAGAGATTTAAATAGTGCAGGTCTGGACTCTGTCTCACAGGAAAGAGCAGAGACTTCTGCTCACATGGGCTTTATATGCATCCGTACAGGGATAAGGTTATGAGTGGGCAGTGGGAATGGGGAGAATGACCATCCCACATATGTCCTGTGGCTTAGTGGGCGCCACCATATGGATTCTCACTTTGGCCTTGTATTTGGGAAGGGAGTGCTTTGGGAAATGTATTGGGAGTGCAAGGGTAGTAAGATCATCCCTTTTTGGTTGACTGTGGGCTCCCTGGCTCCAGCTGATGAATTGCTTATAACGGCAGTGTATATGTCTCCTGGGCTAGGTAGCACACCGACACTCCTATTCTGTTTCATTTCTTGTTGTGTAACCCCAAGCAAGTTATTCCACCTCACTGAACTCTGAGGACAACAGACATCACCTACCTTGCAGGGATTCTTTAAGGAATGGACAATAAACATGAATATAAGTGCTACATAAATGTTAAGTAATGCTATGAATCTTCCCATGGACAGTTGTGTGCCTATCAACTTTGCTGCATCTCTCTTGAGTGATAAGAATATAGGGCCTCGGGATAGGATGTTCTTGCAAAAACACTTTAAACCACAGAGCAGATCATGTTGGTGGTCTGGCTCCAAGAATGGCAGACAAATAGAAAGAGATAAGGCTGAAAAGTCATTATTAACTCAGTCTACTGGGCTCTGGAGTCTGTAGCACATACCACATGGTACTTCAGTGCCTTTCTCTTTAAAAGTCACTTCCTCAGAGCACAAATCTTTACTTGCTTTTATATTTCTAGACAAAACTTGATTCTGAGCTTCGGAATATAAATTTTGTGCAAGTGCTGGAAATACAGAATAAGGATAGTGGATGTTTTTACTCAATCTTTCTGTATGTTTGGTTCGGATAGAATTGCTCAAATGTTGGCAGTGATCCATGAAGCTGCTGGCTACCCTGAGCTCCTAAATGGTTTTGAAAACTGCTGGAAACCATTGCAGTGTGTAGCAGAAGGGAAACAGCCATGTTTCCTGCAGGGGAATTTGGGGTTCAAGCTGCTGGGTCTTCCTCATACACTCACGATGGCTCTGGGCAATAAGAGTTTACTTCCAAATTTCTAGGTTATATGTTGATGGTGAAAATGCCTCTTGTAGTGGGATTCTGTTGCATCCATATCTAATACACAAATGGTGAAGCAGTTTCAACCAAAATTTTAATTTATGCATTCATTCATTTGACAACATATGTAGTTACCTTTTAGGAGATTGTTAACAGTTTCAGTTGACTATACAATGTTTGATTAGCTGTTTTAAAATTAGGAATGGGACAGGCTTTATCTTGGTTTTAAAATGGGACTCCTTGGTCTGTGTTTCAAAGTTAGAGTTTTGTTGCTTGTGGAATCTTTCTTGTCCTGGCTTCCCTGACACCACACTCTCCTGGTCCTTGCCTACTTCCTTGTTAGTTTCTTGTCAATTTCTGTTTGCTGGCTCCTCTCCTGGACCTTTTAAAATAACTCTGAAACTTATATCTTTACTCTGACCTCTGTCTTTTCCAGATTCAAATATCCAACTCTCTGATGCTCCACTTGGAGACTGAATTAGAACTTTCAGATGAACATGTTGAGAACTGAGCTTTTGATAACTCCTTCTCCAAACCTGCTTCTCTCCCAGTCTCTTCTATCTCCAACCATCCATAGGGTTGTTCAGGCCAAGCACTTAAGGAGTTTCCTGGATTGCTCTTTTTTCTTTATGTTCCTACCTGACCCATCAACAAGTCCAAGAAGTATTGAATCCCAACACTTACCATCTACACCTGCCATGAGCATGGTTCAGGCCATGCTCCTCTTATTTGGGCTACATTGCAATAGCCCCCTAAATGATATATCAGCACCAATCTTGTCTCCTACAGTTTATTTCCTATATAGCACTAGGTAGAATGTATTACCTATGTTTTTTATTCATTTGTGTTTCATAGATAAAAAGACTTCAAGGAAGTGACTGGTGTTTCAGATTATTCAAGTGTAAAGATGGAAGAAAGACTTGACTCCAGTTAGCCCTAAAATAGTTAACCTTTGGGATGCCTGGGTGGCTTAGTCAGTTAAGCGTCTGACTTCAGCTCAGGTCATGATCTCACGGTTTGTGAGTTCAAGTCCTGCGTCAGGCTCTGTGCTGACAGCTCAGAGCCTGGAGCCTGCTTTGGATTCTGTGTCTCCCTCTTTCTCTGCCCCTCCATCGTGCTCTCTCTCTTTCTCTCTCTCAAAAATAAAC